>NC_091995.1:45525663-45858241 GCF_044704955.1 Pristiophorus japonicus
TGGCTGCCGTCTCAAACAGATTCTCTTGTTATTTTAATAGATAAGCATTGCATTAAATTGATTTTAAACCAACAAGAAAAGGTCATTTGGGAGAATGATGAGATTCGGGCTGAAAGCGGATGCGCTGCCTCTTTTACACCCGCTGTTTCATTTTAATTGACGGCAAGGGGCATTAAATGGAGCAGTGGGTTAAACCGGCAATCAATTGCCTATTGCCTGTTTGTTGCTGCTGCCCAAGATAATTTCACCCAATCAAGTCCTTGGGGGAATTATCACTTTGGGCTATAGTGCAACACAGAGTATATTGAATTGTCACCAATTATAATAAACGTTCGATTTTCCCTTTCATTGAAGTCAATGGAGAGAAATCAGCTGTGACACACGTTTAGAATTCTAGACGATCCATTTTACACTAACGTCCAATGTTAAATTAGATCTTACTCTGGGAAAAGCCCGTGTTCCAGCAACTGTTACTTGGTATTCCCATATTCTTGCATCATGGTGGAAATTGTGAAATAATTAATAAAGTCCAATGGAGTGATTGTACCAGCTGAGTATCTGTTCCTATTCAGAATTGGTTAAAATAATACATCATTAATTTTAATCTATCCTCCCCCGAGGTGAACTGAGGTGATGGGATCTGCCTGCTATTCACACCCCATGGGAAGTAAAATTGTGTGGGGCATTAATTGGGTGGTCGATCGATCAGTCATTTTACCGCCTGGTGCGTAATGCATAATCACATTGCATATACAGCAGAGCAACATGCCATTCAGCCCACCTAGTCTGTGCTGGTGTTTCTACTCTGCACAAATTGTTCCCTCGATTCCATCTATCTCAGCTCAAACTTCCAGCATATTCCCTTTTCTTTCATGTACTCGTCAAGTTTTCTTTTGAAAGCATTTTAAGGATTTGCCTCAACTACTTCCTGTGGTAGCGAGTTCCGCATTATAACATCATCACTTCCTGCTATGGGAACCTGCTATGCCTGCCTTTTCGTGGGATATGTGGAACATTCTTTGTTCTTGTCCTACGCAGGTCCCCTCCCTCACCTATTTTTCCGGTACATTGACGACTGTATTGGTGCCGCTTCCTGCTCTCGCCCTGACTGGAAAATTCAATTCACTTTGCTTCCAATTTCTCCCCTTCCCTCCCCTTCACATGTTCCATCTCAGACTCTGCCATTCCCTTCCTCCACTTCTCTCTCTCTATTTCTAGGATTAAGCTATCAAAAAACATCCAATATAAGCCCAACGACTCCCACAGCTATCGGGTCCACACTTCCTGCTGCAGGGACTCTGTCCCATTCTTCCAGTTTCTCTGACACCATCACAACTGTTCTGATGATGCCACCTTCCATAATCGTACTTCTGATATGTCTTCCATTTTCCTCAGCCGAGGATTACCCTCTACCTTGGTTGTCATGGATGTCGACGATGTCTGTTCCATTTCCAGCACTTCGGTTGTCACCCATTCTCTTCCCTCCCAGAACCACAATACGGTGCCCCTTGTCCTTATCTTTCACCCCACCAGCTTCCACATTCAACGAATTATCCTCCACCATTTTCACTACCTCCATGATGATCCCAAGCACATCTTCCCCTCCCCTCCCCTTTCAGGATTTCGAAGGGACCATTCCCGTCATGACACTCTGATCCACCAATCAATCACCCCCAACATTCACTCCCCTTCCCACAACACCTTTCCATGCAAGTGCCGGAGATGCAGTACCTGCCCTTTTACCTCTGCCCTTCCCACTGCCCAGGACCCAAACTCTCCGTCCAGGTGAAGCAGCGATTTACTTGTACTCCTTGCAATTTAGCATACCTTATTCACTGCTCACGCAGTGGTCTGCTCTACACTGGGGAGACTAAATGTAGATTGGGTGAAAGCTTTGTTGAACACCTCTGTTCAGTCTAAAAGCTTGACCCCGAGCTTCCAGACGCCTGTCACTTTAATTCTCCGCTCCACTCCCACTGTGACCTCACTGTCCTCGGCCTCTAACACTGTTCCAACAAAGCTCAAAGTAAGATCGTGGAACAGCACCTCATCTTTTGATTAGGCACTTTACAGCCTTCTGCACTCAACATCGAGTTCAGTACTTTCAGACCATAATCTCTGCTGCTATTTTTTCAGATGGCAGCTGTTGATCGTTCTCCTAATCACATTTTCACCTCGGACAGACCCATATTTGTTTATTCATTTTTCTAATTACCATCTACTTTTGATTTGTGTAATCGTACTTTTTGTCATTTAATCACTCCCACTAGTGGAAACAATCTCTCCAGATCGATCCTATCCAACCCATTCATAATTTTAAAGGCATCTTTCAGGTCACCTGTGAATCTTCTCTTTTCAAAGTAAAAATGCCCAAACTGTTCAATCTAAATGTAGCTGCAATCATTCAGTTGTGGTGACATCCTTGTGAATCTTATTTGCACTTTCTGCAGTGCTTCTCTGCCCTTTTTATTGTATGGAGCACAAAACAGAACACAGTGCGGCCTGACAATTTTCCTATACAAATTTAACATAACTTCATTCCTTTTGGTTTCTATACTCCTGTAAATACATCCCAGTGCTTTGTTAACATTGTTAATTGATTTGGTGACCTGCGATGCTGCTTTAAATGATGTGTTCACCTGTATCCCTAGATCCCTTTGCTCTTCTACACCATTTAGTCTCTTATGTTCTTAAGTGTAAGGTTTATTTATAGTGTTCCGACCAAAGTGCATTAGCTCACAATTATTTACTGAAAATTAATTTATCACTGAACTACCCAGCCTGCAACTTAGTTTAATATTTGTCGAGTTGAGCGGTCTGCAGAGAGCGGGATTAAATGGATGCAGTTAAACAGAGAAGAGAGTGAAGGAGCTGTTGCTCTTTGTTTACACTACATGTTGTGCCTTTTATTACACGTATATATTTAATTTAATTATGTATAACTTAAACTAGATCAAGTAAGTAGTCAAGAAAATAAACCTTAAACGAAATTGTTAAATACAAATTACATTTAATTTAATGAAACAAAACATGGCCATATACAGATGGCAGGGCAGGTGGTGTGTCGCAACTGCAGTATGTAAGAGTTTCTGGAGAGCATTGCGATCCTGGAAAACCACATTTACAGTACGTGTCTGCCTGTTGAAGAACATCAGCTCAGTGTTGTTGAGCTGGAGTCTGAGATGTAGACATGTAGTTTTCCAGGATCGCAATGCTCTCCACAAACTCTTACATACCGCAGTTGCGACACACCACCTGCCCTGCCATCTGTATATGGCCATGTTTTGTTTCATTAAATTAAATGTAATTTGTATTTAACAATTTCATAGGTAGAAAGAGGGGTGAGTTCCTGCATGCAGATATTGGGAGCTAGAAGAGAGATTAAGAAGCAGGACCTCTAAGGTAGTAATCTCTGGATTAGCCACGTGCTAGTGATTAAAGAAATAGCAGGATAGAACAGATGAATGCGTGGCTGGAGGGATGGTGCAGGAGGGAGAGCTGTAGACTCCTGAGGCATTGGGAGAGGCAGGAATGTACAATCTGGACAGTTTGCACCTCAACAGAGCTGGGACCAATATCCTTGTTGTGGCGTTGCTTGTGCTGTTGGAGAGGGTTTTAAACTAGCTTGGCAGGGGGATGGAGACCTGAAAATACATTCAGTGGGAGAGAAGCACAATTGGAATTGGAAAACAGAAAAGTAGAAAGTGAATTTGTAAGACAGAGGAAACAAAGCCGAGAAAATAGAAAACAAGGATGTTTGGCAGTGGTAAATGATATATACTTCAATGCAAGGAGTGTAGGGAATAATGCACATTGAGCTGAGAGCGCAGATAGAAACATGGGAGTACGATATTATAGCTATTGCTGAGACATTGCTGAAAGTAGGGTAGATATGGCAGCTCAACATTCCTGTTTACAGGGTTTTCAGATGGGATAGAGAGGGCGGTAAAAAAGGAGGAAGGGTCGTAGTGTTGTTTAAAGAAACAATTACAGCTGTGAGGATGGATGATATTTTGGAAGGCTCATCAAATTATGGGTTGAATTAAAGAACAAAAATGGGGCGATCACACTGCTAGCAGTGTACTATAGACCCCCAAACAGTCAGAGGGACGTAGAAGAGCAAGTATGTAGGCACATTTTTGAGAAGTGCAAAAGCTATAGGGAGGTAATAGGGGATTTCTCTTATTAACTACTCTAATATTAACTGGGAAAAAATAATGTGAAAGGTATAGAGCGTGTGGAATTCTTACAATGCATTCTGAAGAACGTTTTTAGCCAACACCTATCAAGCCAACAATCGCGGTTCTGGACTTAGTTTAAGGGAATGAAGCTGGGCAGGTGGAAGGGGCATCAGTGGGAGAGTATTTTGGTGCTCGAGATCAGAACTCATTTAAAGATTTAGAGAAGTTGTAGAAATGGACAAAGATCGACTAGAAATAAACATTCTCATTTGGATAAAAGCCAATTTTGCTAAGGTGCGATGTGATTTAGCCATAGTGCACTGGAAACAGCTATTTAAAGATAAATTAGTGTCAAAGCAGTGGCAGGCATTTAAGGTAGCGATCCTGAGGATACAGAGCAAATTCTCTTCAAGAAAAAGGGTGGGACTAACAGATCTAGAGCCCCTTGGTTGTCAATGGGCATACAGGGTATGATAAAAAAGGGAGGTTTAAGACAGATACCGAGAGCTCAATACTGCAGAAACTCTAGAGGAGTATAGAAAGTGCAGAGTGGCAATTAAAAGGGAAACTAGGAAAGCAAAGAGAGAGCATGAAAATAATTGGTAAAAAAAATCAAGGAAAACCCAAAGATGTTTTATAAATACATTAAGAGCAAGAGGATAACTAAAGAAAGTGTAGGGCCTATTAAAGACCAAAAGGTTGATTGGAGGCAGAAGAGGTGGGTATAGCTCTTAATGATTACTTTGCGTCAGTTTTCACAAAAGAAAGGGGCAGTGAAGACATTGCAATCATGGAGGAGGAGTATCAAATATTAGATGAAATAAACATCGTGAAAGAGAAAGTATGAAGGTGTTTAGCAGCTTTGAAAGTGGAGAAATCCCCAGTCCCAGTTGAATGTATCGCAGGCTGTTAAGAGAAGCAAAAGACGAAATCGCAGCGGTTTTGAACATCATTTTCCAATCCTCTCTGGCTACAGGTGTGGTGCCGGAGGACTGGAGGACTGATAAACTGGTACCTTTATTCAAAAAGGGAGAAATTGATAGATTAAATAATAACAAGCCAGTCAGCCTAACCTCGATGGTGGGAAAATTATTGCAAAAATTCTGAAGGACAGTATATATGTTCATTTACAAAGATGGGGATGAATCAAGGACAGTCAGCATAGATTTATTAAGGGAACATCGTGTCTGACTCATTTGATTGATTTATTTGAGGAGGTAACAAGGAGGGACGATGAGGGTAGTGCGTTTGATGCAGGGTATTTGGATTTTGGCACGCTGGTCACAAAAGTAAAAGCCCATGGGATCCAAGGCAAAGTGTCAATTTGGATCCAAAATTGGTTCAGAGGAAGGAAGTAAAGTGTAATGGTTGATGGGTGTTCTTGTGACCGGAAGGCTGTTTCTGGTGGTGTTCCGCAGGGCTCAGTACCATATCCCTTGCGGGGATGTATCAATGGTGTGGTGTATATCAATGATTTAGACTTGAATGCAGGGGTATGATTAGGACGTTTGCAGATGATACTAAAATATGCTGTGTGGTTGATAATGTAGATGAAAGCTGTAGTCTGTAGGAAGATATCAATGAACTAGTCAAATGGGCAGAACAGTGGCAAATGGAATTCAATCCAGAGAAGTGTGAGGCAGTGCATTAAGGGAGGGCTAACAAGGCAAGGGAATGCACATTAAATGGTAGGACACTGAGAAGTGTAGAGGAACAAAGTGACCTTGGAGTTCATGTCCACACATCCCTGAAGATAGCAGGACAGGTTGCTAAGGTGCTAAGAAGCCCTTGTGATTACTTGCCTTTATTAGCCGAGGCATTGAATGCAAGAGCAGGAAGGTTTCAACACTAGTAGGGCCACAGCTAGAGTACTGCGTGCAGTTCTGGTCATCACATTACTGGAAAGATGTGATTGCACTAAAAAGGGTTCAGAGGAAATTTACCAGGACGTTGCCAAGACTGGAGATGAGGAAAGTTTTGATGCGTTGGCTTTATTTTATTTGGAGCAGAGGAGGCTGAGTGGAGAACTTATCGCGGTGTATAAAATTATGAGGAGCCTGGATAGCGTGGATAGGAAGGATCTATTTCCCTTACCAGAGTGGTCAACAACCAGAGGGCATAAATTTAAACTAATTGGTAGAAGGTTTAGAGGGGAATTGAGGGGAAATTTCTTCACCAAGAAGATTGTGGTGATCTGGAAGGGTGGTATCTGAAAGGGTGGCTGAGGCAGAAATCTTCACCACATTTAAAAAATACTTGGATGTGCACTTAAAGTGCAGTAACCTACAGGGCTACGGACTAAGAGTTGGAAAGTGGGATTAGACTGGATAGCTTTTGGTCGGGCAGCGCGGACACGATGAACCAAATGTCTATGATTCTATGATTCAATGAGACCTTCTTGTGGAGGCAGCGGGCATGGCTAAGGTAGTAAATGATTTGTTTACAGCTGTCGTCAATGAAGAAGAGGATGCCACCAATGTCACAGTAAAGGAGGATGTAGTAGAGAAATTGAAAAGGATAAAAATAGATAAAGAGAAGGTACTTGAAATGTTGCCATCATTCAAACTATTAAAGTCAACCGGTCTCAATGGGATGCATCACAAGATATTGAAGGAAGACAGGGTGAAAGTTGCATAGGCGCTATAATCCTCCATTATTCCTTACAAAAAGAAAAAGGAATCACTTGATTGAATTCTTTAACAAAGTGGGTAGATCAAGGTAGTACGGTTAAAGTTGCGTATATGGACTTTAAAGGCTTTTGATCAAGTACCACATATTAGACGTGATCAAAAATGAAGCCCATGCGATTAAAGGGGCAGGGGCGTGATGGATACAAATTTGGGTACAGGACAGAAAAAATAGAGCTGGGGTAAGTGGTTGCTTTTCAGACTGAGGGACGTGTGGATCGCCCATGGATCGATGTTGGGACCACTATATATTAAGGAGCTGGTATTGGATATACAAGCATACTGGTGAAATAGGTAGACACATGGCAAATTAAACTTAATGCAGAGAAGCGTGAAGTGATTCATTTTAGTAGGAAGAATGATGAAAAGCAACAAATGGAACAATTTTAAAGGTGGTTCAGGAACAGCGAGGCCTGAAGGTTTACGCACACAAGTGTTTGAAATTGAGCAATTTGTTAAAAAGGCAGACATGGTTATTTAAACAGAGGCACAAAGCATGGATGTTATGTGAAGATTCATAAAACATTGGTTATGCCCCAGCTGAAGTGTTGGTGCCGATTCTGGGCAGCACGCTTCAGTACAGATGTCAAGGCCTCAGAGATGGTGCAGATAAAATTCATTAAAATGCTTCTAAGGGATGAAAGATGTCACTTACATGAATGGCGAGATAAACTGGAGTTGTTCTCCCTGAAGCAGAAAGTTTTAAGGGGAGATTTTAAAGAAATTCAAAATCCTGACGATGTTCTTCGAGCAAATACGATGAAGCTGTTTCCAGTGGCAGAAGGGTCGGTAACTAGATATACAGATTTAAAATAATTCGCAAAATAAATAGCGTCGAAATGACGGGGGAAATTCACAGTGAGTTCTTGTGATCTGGAATACGTAGCCTGAGAGATTCAATAATTGCGGTCGGAGGCTTCCTTTGGACGAACGCCTCCAACCTGAAATGTTTTGATAAAAATACCTGGCGACCAAGGAGGAACCTATGATTGCAGTTGGAGGCCTTCATTCCTGGTGCAGCATATGGGGAGATGAATTCCCCGTAAGTAGGGAAATGCTGGAGGCACTTGGGTCTGGACCACCATTCATGAAATTGAATTCTCATTGATAATAATGGGGATTCCGTTTGTGTGATTTCCCATTACAATCAATGAGAGAACCCTCCTAAAACACCAAACACACAGCACAATAAATACAAACAAAAACTCACATATTTATAGTTAATTGAAATTAAATGTAATTAAATGTCATGCAAAACATTTGTTTATTTTAAAAAAAATGTGTTTTAATAGGGTTAAAAATAAACTTACCTTAATGGACAGGATTTTTAACATAAAAATGAATGATTAACTTAAATTTTTAAAACTCTTATGCTGCTAACAGTAAGCTATATACCTACTTTTACCAGGTGCAAAAGTTTCAAGGACATTTGCTGGGCATGAGTTAGGCCAATTTCTGCCCCGTGGATGTCCTTCTTCTGGGAAGTTGGAGGATCTGTCAAGAGAAATCTCGACAGATCGGAAAAACTGGTTTTCAGTGCATGCGCATCTTGCCCCAGAAAATGGCTTCTATGTGCACACTTCGTACGGACCCAATGAGGCAGCAATTTTCGACTTAGAAGTGAATTGGATAAATACTTCAAGGGAACATATTTACAGGGCTCTGGGGAAAGTGCAGGGGAGTGGATTTAATTGCAAATCTGTTTCAAAGAGCTGGCACAGGCACATGTTTTATTATTCTAGGATTCTAACTTATAGCCTCTTTTATCTACGCCCGAGATCTGTTAATATCTCCGAAGTTCCAATTCTCTGCATATCTATCGGGCTGATCAGATGCATACAAAGGACAATATCAGTTCCTGTGCTTATCTGTGAATGTTCTTCGATCTCACGTGCACCACAGAACGCCCTTAAAATAAATTACATTTTACATAAATAAAAGCAGATAAAGTCACATCTTTATGTAAGTAAAGGTAAGATTTAATTATTATATCACCAAATGTGTACATTTATTACATCAAATATCCTTGTCCGAACCTATAGATAAATATATTCAGTTTAAAGAATCTTGTCCCATGATTGTACACGGAGATTGCAAATTATTTTGTATGGAATGTAATACCCTGAACTCTTTACTCTTTCAATGGGAAATATCACTGCAAATTATCTTACTCCCTGGCCAATAGGAGTCAACCTGGTTTAGCTTAATCTGCTTTTTCAAATGACTGTAAGTAATGCCAGCCATTATGTAATGCTCTTTCACCACTTGAGATTTCCCTCAGGTATAAAAAAGATATTCTTTTAAAAAGTGAAGATCTGCATGTCCATAACATGACCAGACAACGTGCTTCTCTCTGAATATGGGACAGCTGGTCATCACACAGATGGGAAACATTTACTATCTTATTCTTGCAGTGCTTGCTATTCCTGGTAAGACGCTTATAATCAGTTAATAATCATTTTTAACAGTGCTTCACTGTATCACTGCTCCTGCAGTCGCTCCAATAATACAATGTTTGTTTTGAGATGTTTTGATTTGCGGACATTGATTACTGCCATCGAAGAAATAAAACAAATGCTCCAATTTCTGCCATATACTGCTTGGGCCACAATATGCGGCAGTAATAGCAGTGATGCTAGCAATGCTCACAATGATCCAGTGAACTCGGACAGCAACTTCCAGTGACCACACCTGTGTAGTTAAACATAGAATTCAGGAAGTTGCTGACCATGATGCCCTGCTCCTCCAAAAGCTACGCCATTATAGTGGCCTATAAATCCCAGTCGAGGTCTTCCCGCAGGCGATCGACTGAAAAAGTTAAAAAAGATGCGCACCTACCTGTTCCTGCTGTACCCACCAGAGATCCCTGTCCTGAGGCCTCCACTCCCTGTGCATCGGAGCACGTGACATTTGGCTTAAATCTGGCGTTGCGGTTCTGCCACCTCTTATTATACACTAGTAGATCCGTGATACCAGTCTTACAGTAGGAAAAGCAGTTGGAAAGTTACCCAGGACAATGTGACTGGAGTGTCAGGGATCAGCAAATTGGTCTGCCTCTTTGTACCGAGCCTGAGATTAACTTCTGATGAAGTCAATGGAAATTAAAATCAGGCCGACGCTATTATGGACGCCAGTCTGAAAAGCCAGATTTGGTCCTGTGAAAAATTAAAATACGCCCATGAATTCCACAGCAAATTTTTGTTTTGTCGAAGTAACTCACAGAATAATTTTGTGGCATATATCGATATGGAAATTTATCCTGTTAGAAGTGTTAATGTTGTCCGATGGTGTGAGAGAAAGATAACGATAGACACTGGAGTGACAGAAAGAAATCATGGATTGTCATGCAAAGCACTGTCGACTGATCATCCTTTCCATATAAGGAGAGTTAGTAATTATATTTCCTCCTTTTTTGCAGCTAATTTGGTGACCATTGTGATTCTCTGCCGTGGTAAGTGCGGTCTCTCCAAATGCATCACCGGTTATTAGTGGCCATGGCAGCGGCTGATCTAATGGTCCTGATACTTGAAGTAATTCTCTATGAGATTAACGATGCCTATTTCCCATATTAATTCCTGAACTACACTCCTATTTGTAGTCTGACTTTTGTTTCCATTGGTTGCTCGGTCTGGTTATCTGTGGCTTTCATATTTAATTGATTGTTGTTGTTTGTGCCAACGTTGGCGAATTACATATTGCACAAAAAAAACTGCGGCTGTGGTGATAGTTGTTGCATGTTCCTGGAGCAGCTTACAAAATGTTCCAGTGTACTTTGTATATGAACCTCGGGAAATAATTGATAATGTACCATGGTCCTGCAATGTGCAATCAAGCTTCTATACATCACAAATTTGGGCAGCATATTTGTGGTTGGAAAACATTTTAATTCCATTTGCACCATTTGTGTTGATATTACTGCACAATGCCCTGACCGCCAGGGACATTGTACTGGCAAACAGAGTGAGGAAGGAACTCCGAGGCAACACTAATGGTGAGAATAACACTGATCCAGAGATGGAGAACCGAATCAAATCCATCATTTTACTGTTCGCCATTTCAGGCAACTTTATACTTTTATGGATGGTAATTTTCATAATTTTCTTAGTTTGCAATTTACAGATGTTCACTTTTTTTGAAACAGATTACAGTGACTATTTCACCATTATGGAACAGTCTGGGTATATGCTTATTTGTTTGAGTTCATGCACAAACACTTTTATTTATACAGTGTCCCAGAGAAAATTCAGAGAGCAATTGAAGAATACGATTAAGCATCCCCTGGCTCCTATTACTAATTTAATTAAATAAGTTAAATGACTTCATAGAAGTAAAATGAAATGATATCCATCCAAACCTATTATTAGTTGTTCAATTCGTATGTAGACACAGGAATCGCCGCAGGCAATTGGAGCTGCAATCTGGTCTCTGTATTAGATGCCGTCCTGTATGAGCTCAAAGATGGCTGGGTTAATATTGACTTCTGCATATAGTATAAGGCAGGTTTAATAAAGAAAGAAAGAAAGACTTGCCTTTATATAGCTTCTTTCACGACCACCGGATGTCTCAAAGCGCTTTACAGAAAATGAAGTACTTTTCGCAGTGTAGTCACTGTTGTAATATAGGTTTGGATCAAACACAGAACTTGTTTTACAGAAACGAAGAAAATCAATTACAGAAACATATCTGCAGCTTTTCTCTGGTCCTCCCCGTCCCAGCACAACCAGACGTAGTTACCTGTTGGAACCACTGACTATTCCCTTCAAATAACTAGTCTTGCAATTTATCCAACGGGTGTTTGATCCTTTCAGTGACATGTCCTGCATCATCTGGAATTTTGCTTCCAAGTTGCACACTTTCAACATATAACGTGAAATTTGAAATGTTCACCACATAGAATAACCAGGTTGAATAAATATGACCATGCCTTCATGGTGTTGGAAAATCCAATTGGGGCACTCCTTCTCTGCTCTTTTCCAAGGAAACCTCAACCTCCTTCAAGTTTTCTATAACCGTTAATTCATGTTTGTGACTGGACTAAGACTATACACCTACCAGATGAGTACTGTTTGCTGTGTCCTCATCCACCTATGCAATTTAGACTTGAATGTTGACATTGTTTATGCCTCAAACACTAACCCTGCAAGTGAGTTCCACAGCCTCACAGTCCATTATGTCTAAAACCTCCTGCTGCCCTTTGCTATAAACCTCTTACATTTAATCTTGTGCTGATGACTCCTCATTCTTGTTCCCTCAACTGCTGGAAAGATGCTGCTTGTATCTATCCTTTTCCAGACCTTCATCATTTTAAACACTTGTATCATCTTACAGTACAATGTTATCCAACGGAAAAAATTAAATATACTTATCTCTATGTTTCCCCAAACAGATATCATTTTAAGTAATCTATTTAGAAGGACATTAAAAGCAATTATTTATCAAACTGTTGCAATAATAATTGAACAGTTTTGTGCCTCATGTTGTATCACATTATTGTTGATTTTCAACTTACGCCATGAAGCTGGCGCTGCAGACAATACCTGTATTGTAGCAACTGTTTGATTTTCATCACCATTCATTTAATTGCAAATAAAAATGGAGTAGGCGGCCTATCCATAGAATAATCTATACCTGACAGACGCAAGTTGAAAATGTAACTTCAATGTTGCTTATTTATAGAGTCAGATGTGGCTCAGTGGGCAGCACACTCGCCTCTGAACCAAAAGGCAGTGGATTCAAGTCCCATCCCAGGGTCTTGACCAAATAGATGCAGGTTGACACTGCAGTTCTGAGGGAGTGCTGAACTGTCCGAGGTTCTATCTTTCAGATGAGAGAGTAAACCGAGGCCCCTTCTGCTCTCTCAGATCGACACAAAAGAACCAATGGTAATATTTTAAAGAAGAGCAGGGGAGTTATCCTGCGTGCAAATCTGACATTAAAACAGTGACGACGCCCAAAACATATTTCATTTTCTGCAAAAAGCTTTCAGACGTCCGGTGGTCGTGAAAGGCGCAACATAAATGCAAGTCATTACCCTTGTCGCCACATACAAAGACAACTCAGGAATCATATGATTAACATGAGTTGAACTGTAGGCTGAGACTTTAGTTTCGTGTTAGGGCGGGGAAGCAAAACTAGTGTTAAACACACTGTCTAATATCCAGTTCCAATGACCATAATAGAGCTGAATAGCAGGCGTGTCATGTAACCACCCACAAATGTGATTCTGCCTGTTTTGTGTCTGCGCCCATGTACAATTTCACACCCAATAGGAAAGCTATAGTAGCGTTGTATCAGACCGTGTGCACTGAAGCCAATCCAATCATACTCACAGGCACAGCATCACCACAGGATGCAAAATACATCTGAGCTCTGAACTTCTTTCACCTCAGACACATGCTGAGGGAGAAACTGGCTAATGCCCAAATATAGATGATTATTTTACGCCATTAACATCCGCCCGTTCATTGCATTGCGGGCAGCATGGTAAATTCCTGCTCTCTACTGCTTTACATAAATCCGCGTGCAGTCAGTGTTCCCGCGCTGTTTATTGGATTTGCATATTAGCAGGGGGTGCAATATCACCACTGTTTAGCGCTACTAAAAGGCAGACCGCCTCTTAAACGGGAAGTTCACTGTGGCTGGAAGAAATGGTGGGCGCCATGTAAAAAACAATTCCTTGTTGATAGTTTGAGCATTAGCTCAACATGCAAGACAGCGTTCACCAAGGTTTTCAGATACTGCTCTGGTCTGGGTTGAATAGTTTGAAATAAGGACAGATATTCCCTGCAGGGCAGTGATCTTAGATTTTGCCCAACGGAAGCAGAGGTCTAACATTCAGTAATCCTGCGATACGTTTTTTTCGATTAAAAAAATCAGATTACGGATCAAGGATTAAATGGCAATGGTTGTGCTGAGGTGTGACACGACAAAGTCATGGCTCCGGGTTTTGCAGCGCTGAGGTAGTGGGTCTGAGGTTTATTTACACTGGGGGAGGTGGGGGAGGGGGAGTACTTTGTTTTAATCCGAACTGGGACTGGGGTATTCAGAGAATTGGTCCCTGGGGACTCCTTTCCTTTGGCAGTGCCGCAGAGTTGGAACTGGAGTCTTGCAGAAGTGGTGAGTGTAGTATGTTTTCTGGCAGGGGAGGAGTACGAGGTGTATGACACCTTTGGTGGGAGTAAAAGATCCCAGGATCTGAAAACATTTTGGTGGATGACCATGCTAAGAAATTAACTTTGCCTGAAAACTCTCTGTAGATACTGATGTCAGTGATTTCTCATTAATAAATTGTTTCAGACTTTAACAACAACTGACTGCTTTAACATACACATGTTGAATGCACGCATAACTGCTAAATGTATCATTTTATTTCAAAGATTGATTAAAAACATTAAAATATATTTTGCGCTGTTATATTCTGAACATTAGGATGTGGAAGTGGTAAAAATGTAATGTAAATTATCGAATGCTTGTCTCAAAATGTACAGCTGTAGAGACAATCGTCAGGTTTAAGTACTTCGAGCCTGCTGCACCATTTATCAAAATCATGGCTGATTTCTACGTCAACTCCACTTCCCCGCATTATCCCCACATCCTTTAACTCCCTTAGTTCTCCCAAAAATATATACTCAATGATTGAGCATCCACAGATCTGTGGGGTAGTGTATTCCAAAGATCCACAACCCTTTGGGTGAAGATATTTATTCTCATCTCAGCCCTAAATGGTCAACGCCTTATTCTAAGACTGAAACCCGAGTTCTAGATTCCCCAGCCAGGAGAAACATTTGCTCAGAATTAATCCTGTCAAGCCCCATAAGTATTTAATATGTTTTAATTGGATCACCTCTCATTCTTTTAAACTCCAGGGAATATAGGCCTAGTCTACTCAATCTCTCCTCATAGGACAATCCCCTCATCCCAAGAACCAGTCTAGTGAATCTTCCTTGCACTTCTTCTAATGTAAGTATGTATTTATATGTGCCAGCTGTGGCTCAGTGGGGAACACTCTCGCCTCTGAGTTAGAAGGTTGTGGGTTTAAGTGTCACTTCAGAGACTTGTGCACTTACATCTATGCTGACACACCAGTGCAGTGCTGGGGAAATGCTGCACTGTCAGAGGTGCTGTCTTTGGGATGAGGCGTTAAACCGAGGCCCCATCTGTAATCTCAAGTGGACATAAAAGATCCATGCCACTATTTCGATGAAGAGCAGGAGAGTTATCCCCGGTGTCCTGGCCAATATATTTCCTTCAATCAACAGAACAAAAACAGATTATCTGGTCATTATCAAATTGCTGTTTGTGGGAGCTTGCTTCTGTGCAAATTGGCGGCTGCGTTTCCCAAATTACAACAGTGGCTAAAGTCGAAAAGTATTTAATTGGCTGCAAAGCGCTTTGAGATGTCTGATAGTCGTGAAAGGTGCAAGATAAGTCCAAGTCTTTCTTTCTTTTTCCTAAGGTAAGTGACCCAGAACTGTACACAAAACTCCAGGTATGGCATCAGCAATGCCCTGTGTAATTATAGTAAGGCTTTTTCCTCTTATACAAAAGCAAAATACTGCAGATGCTGGAATCTGGAACAAAAACAGAAAATGCTGGAAATCTCAGCAGCTCAGGCAGCATCTGTGGAGAAAAAGCAAAGTTCATGTTTCGGGTCGAAGGCCCTTCATCACAACAGGAGAGTGTTTGAAAAGAACAGATTCTTAACACGCACTGACAGGGGGAAGGGAAGAAACAACAAAGGGGTAGGTCCGTGCTCGGTTGGAAGACGAGAGAGATAGGAGAGACAAAAGGGATGATGGTCGAAATTCAAATGATCATGCCAGGAGTTAGAAAAACATTACTCGAGATAGGGTGTGAATGGTGGGATTATAGCCATCTGCCATTAGGGACAAGGAGAAAAAAAGGAACAGGCTCAGAGGGGGCGGGCGGGGGAGGGCGGGGGGGAGGGGGGAGGTGGGAGGGGAGAGGGGAGGGGCGGGGGGCGGGGAGAGAGGGAACCAAAAATTGGCAGCAGTTACGCTCTGAAATTTTTGAACTCGATGTTGAGTCCAGAAGGCTGTAACGTGGCTAAATGAAAGATGCTGTTCCTTGAGCTTGCGTTGAGCTTTGGTGGAACAGTGTAGGAGACCAAGGACAGAGAGGTGAGAGTGGGAGTGTAGTGGAAAATTAAAGTGACAGGCGACTGCAAGCTCAGGGTCACACTTGCGGACTGAACAGATGTGCTCCGCAAAGCACTCACCTAATCGACGCGTCGTCCCCACAATGTAGAGGAGACCACATCGTTGCAGCAAATATAGTATACTAAATTGAAAGAAGTGCAAGTAAATCGCTGTTTCACCTGGAAGGAATATTTGGGGCCGTGGATATTGGGAAAAGAGGAGATAAAAGGGCAGATGTTGCCTTTCCTGCATTTGCACAGAAAGGTGCCATGGGAAGGGGAAGGGGTGCTGGGGATGTTTGCTGAATGGACCAGGATGTCGCGGAGGGAGCAGTCCCTTCGGAATACTGAGAATGGAGGGAGGGATAGATAAGATCGGTGGTGGGGGTCACGCTGGTGATTGTGGAAATGGCAGAGGATGATACGTTGAAAGTGGAGGCTGGTGGGGTAAAAGATGAGGATGAAAGGTACTCTCTCATGGTTCTGAGAGGGAGGGGAAGGGGTGAGAGTAGAGGTGCGGGAAATAGAACAGACATGGTTGAGGTCCATGTTAATTAAGGTGGAGGGGAATCCTCTGTTGAAGAAAAAGGAAGACATGTCAGAGGCACGAGTTTGAAATATGGTATCGTCAGTGCAGTTGCGATGGAGACAGAGAAAATGGGAGAGAGGAATGGAGTTCTTCCAGAATGCGGGGTAGGAGGAAGAGTAATCCAGGTAGCTGTGGGGGTCAGGGGGTTTATAGAAACATAGAAACATACAAAATAGGTGCAGCAGTAGGCCATTCGGCCCTTCGAGCCTGTACCGCCATTCAATGAGTTCATGGCTGAACATGTAACCTCAGTACCCCATTACTGCTTTCTCGCCATACCCCTTGATCCCACTAGTAGTCAGGACTACATCTAACTCCTTTTGAATATATTTAATGAATTGGCCTCAACAACTTTCTGAGGGAGAGAATTCCACAGGTTCAGCACTCTCTGGGTGAAGAAGTTTCTCCTCATCTCGGTCCTAAATGGCTTACCCCTTGTCCTTAGACTGTGACCCCTGATTCTGGACTTCCCCAACATTGGGAACGTTCTTCCTGCATCTAACCTGTATAAACCCATCAGAATTTTAAACGTTTCTATGAGATCCCCTCTCATTCTTCTGAGCTCAAGTGAATACAAGCCCAGTTGATCCAGTCTTTCTTGATATGTCAGTCCCGCCATCCAGGGAAGCTATCTGGTGAACCGTCACTGCGCTCCTTCAATAGCAAGAATGTCCTTCCTCAAGGTAGGAGACCAAAACTGTACACAGCTATGGCCTCACCAAGGCCCTGTACAACTGTAGTAACACCTCCCTGCCCCTGTACCCAGCACATTACCCCCAATCCCATGTGCTTTAACTTTGCACATTAATTTCTTGTTTTGGACCTTGTCGAAAGCCTTCTGAAAGTCGAAATACACCACATCAACTGGTTCTCCCTTGTCCACTCTACTGGAAACATCCTCAAAAAATTCCAGAAGATTTGTCAAGCGTGATTTCCCTTTCACAAATCCATGCTGACTTGGACCTATCATGTCACCTCTTTCCAAATGCACTGCTGTGACATCCTAAATAATTGATTCCATCATTTTACCAACTACCGATGTCAGGCTGACCGGTCTGTAGTTCCCTGTTTTCTCTCTCCCTCCTTTTTTAAAAAGTGGGGTCACATTGGCTACCCTCCAGTCCATAGGAACTGATCTAGAGTCGATGGAATATTGGAAAATGACTGTCAATGCATCCGCTATTTCTAAGGCCACCTCCTTAATTACTCTGGGATACAGACCATCAGGCCCTGGGGATTCATCAGCCTTAATTCCCATCAATTACCCCAACACAATTTCCCGACTAATAAGGATTTCCCTCAGTTCCTCCTTCTTACTAGACCCTCTGACCCTTTTTATATCCAGAAGGGTGTTTGTGGCCTCCTTAGTGAATACCGGACCAAAGTACTTGTTTAATTGGTCTGCCATTTCTTTGTTCTCCTTCATGACTTACCCTGATTCTGACTGCAGGGGACCTACGTTTGCCTTTGCTATCCTTTTTCTCTTTACATATCTATAGAAGCTTTTGCAGTCCGTTTTAATGTTTGCTGCAAGCTTCCTCTCGTACTCTATTTTCCCTGCCTTAATCAAACCCTTTGTCCTCCTCTGCTGAGTTCTAAATTTCTCCCAGTCCCCGGGTTCGCTGCTATTTCTGGCCAATTTGAATGCCACTTCCTTGTCTTTAATACTATCCCTGGTTTCCCATTGATAGCCACGGTTGAGCCACCTTCCCTTTTTTATTTTTACGACAGACAGGGATGTACAATTGTTGTAGTTCATCCATGCGGTCTCTAAATGTCTGCCATTGCCCATCCACTGTCAACCCCTTAAGTATCGTTCGCCAATCTATCCTAGCCAATTCACACATCATACCTTCAAAGTTACCCTTCTTTAAGTTCTGGACCATGGTCTATGAATTAATTGTTTCATTCTCCATTTTAATGTGGAATTCCACCATATTATGGTCACTCTTCCCCAAGGGGTCTCGCACAACGAGATTGCTAATTAATCCTCTCTCATTACACAACACCCAGTCTAAGATGGCCTCCCCCCTAGTTGGTTCCTCGACATATTGGTCTAGAAAACCATCCCTTATGCACTCCAGGAAATCCTCCTCCACCTTATTGCTTCCAGTTTGGTTAGCCCAATCTATATGGATATAATGGATACTGGTCAGGAAACCTATCCCCAGAGATGGAGATGGAGAAGTCGAGGAAGGTAAGGCAAGAGTCGGAGAGGGACCATGTGAAGTTAAGGGAAGGGTGGAAATTGGATGCAAAGTGAATTAAATTTTCAAGTTCATGGTGAGAATAGAAAACGGCACCGATACAGTCATCAATGTACCAGAAAAAGAGGTGAGGAAGGGGAGCTGTATAGGACTGGAACAAAGAATGTTCTGCATATCCCATGAAAAGGCAGGCATAGCTAGGACCCGTGCTGGTTCCTGTAGCAACACCTTTAATTTGGAGGCAGTGAGGGGGGTTGAAGGATAAGTTGTTCCATGTGAGAACAAATTCAGCCAGGTGGAGGAGGGTGGTCGTGGATGGGGACTGGTTGGCTCTCTGCTCGAGGAAGTAGCGGAGCACCCTCAGGTCATTCTGGTGGGGAATGTAAGTGTAGGGCGATTGGAGGTCCATGGTGAAAAGGAGACGGTTGGGGCTGGGAAACTGGAAACTGTTCAAGTGATGGAGGGCGTCGGAGGATTCACGGATGTAGGTGGCAAGAGAGTGGACAAGGGAAGAAAAAATAGAGTCGAGATAGTAAGAAATAAATTCTGTCATGAAAGAACAGCTGAAATGATGGGTCTACTGGGGCAGTCCTGTTTGTGGATCTTGGGAAGGATGTAGAAGTGGGCTGTGCGAGGTTGGGGAACTGTGAAGCTGGTGGCTGTGGAGCGAAGATCTCCAGAGGAGATGAGGTCAGTGACAGTCTGAGAAATTATGGTTTGATGTTCAGTAGAGTGGTCATGGTCCAGGGGGAGGTAGGAGGAGGTGTCAGAGAGTTGGTGATCAGCCTCTGCAAGGTAGAGGTCGGTTCGCCAAACAACAACAGCGCCATCCTTGTCAGCAGGTTTGATGAGAAGGTTAGGGTTGGATCTGAGGAGCAGATAAATTGAGAGGGCCAATGTCCTGGCGGCAGTTTGCAATGAAGAGGTCTAGAGAGGGTAAGAGGCCAGAGGTAGGGGTCCAGGTACAGCGCGAAATCTGAAAATGAGAGAAAGGGTCAGCTATGCAGGGTGAGACTTCTGGCCAAAGAAGAGGACACGGAGGTGAAGGCGGTGGAAAAAGAGTTCAGCATCGTGCTGAGCTCGAAATTCACTGAGGTGGTGTATTAGTGGATGAAGCTCAGGCCGATGCTGAGGACTGATCATTCGGGATCAGAGAGGGGAAGGTCAGAGGGGATAGTGAAAACACTGCAGGGGGTGAGATTGGAAGAAGGGATGGGATCAGAGGGAAGTATGGGGGAAGAAGTTTCTGGAGGGAGTTTGGTGTCCAAGAGTTGTTGAAGTTTACAATTCTTGACACCTAAAAGGAAGGAAAAATGTTTTTGGTTAAAGCGTCGGATGTGGCGAAGGATGAAATGCAACTGCAGACCAGAACAGCTTCGAGATATAGTGAGTCAATGCTGCTGAAGAGAGAGGTCGAGAGTGTGCATGTGGCGCAAAACATTGAGTACGATCCCAGGATTCGGAGTTAGCAGTGGTTGGAGGAACGCTGAATATCTCAGAGATATATTGTAATCCTGGGTGGATCCAAAACATGAAGGGTAGAATTTTAGTTGGAATCCATGTGGATTAAGTCTGAGGTGGAGCTCCTTACTGAGGAAAGAGATGTGGCTGTGAAAGCCAGTCTTGGTAGATATTTGATCAAAGACGAGAAGGGAAACAGAAAGCAAATAAGATGATCAAGGTAAAAGACACAAACAGAAATCCCATCTAAGGGAAGAGCTGGACTTCTTCAAGATTGGCATTCCTAGAAGGGAAGTGGCAGCGAATCAAACACTAATACAAAAGCAAAATACTGCGGATGCAGGAATGTGGAATAAAAACATAAAATGCTGGAAATCTCAGCAGGTCAAGCAGCATATTCTTACACTCTAATCAGTTTGTAACAAAAGCTAATATACCATTGGTTTTCCTAATTGCTTGCTGTACCTGCATGTTAACTTTCCATGATTCAGGTACAAGGACACCCAGGTCCCTCTGACTGCAAACATTTCCCAGACTCTCGCATTCAAAAAATGTGCAGCCTTTTTTGTTATTCCTACAAAAGTGGATAATGTGGAATCTATATGGGTAGAGCTGCAGAACACCAAAGAGCAAAAAACGTTAGTGGGAGTTGTGTACAGACCTCGAAACACTAGTAGTGATGTTGGGGAATGCATCAAACAGGAAATTAGGGGTGCATGCAATAAAGGTGCAGCAGTTATCATGGGTGACTTTAATATGCATATAGATTGGGCTAACCAATACGGTGGAGGAGGATTTCCTGGAGCGCATAAGGGATGGTTTTCTCGACCAATATGTCGAGGAACCAACTGGGGGGAGGCCATCTTAGACTGGGTGTTGTGTAATGAGAGAGGATTAATTAGCAATCTCGTTGTGCGAGGCCCCTTGGGGAAGAGTGACCATAATATGGTGGAATTCTACATTAAGATGAAGAATGAAACAATTAATTCAGAGACCATGGTCCAGAACTTAAAGAAGGGTAACTTTGAAGGTGTGAGGTGTGAATTGGCTAGGATAGATTGGCGAACGATACTTAAGGGGTTGACAGTGGATGGGCAATGGCAGAAATTTAGAGACCGCATGCATGAACTACAACAATTGTACATCCATATCTGGCGTAAAAATAAAAAAGGGAAGGTGGCTCAACCGTGGCTATCAAGGGAAATCAGGGATCGTATTAAAGCCAAGGAAGTGCCACACAAATTGATCAGAAATAGCAGCAAACCTGGGGACTGGGAGACATTTAGAACTCAGCAGAGAAGGACAAAGGGTTTGATTAGGGCAGGGAAAATAGAGTACGAGAGGAAGCTTGCAGGGAACATTAAAACAGACTGCAAAAGCTTCTATAGATATGTGCAGAGAAAAAGGTTCGGAAAGGAAACGTAGGTCCCCAGCAGTCAGAATCAGGGGAAGTCATAACAGAGAGCAAAGAAATGGCAGACCAATTGAACAAGTACTTTGGTTCTGTATTCACTAAGGAGGACACAAACACCCTTCCGGATATAAAAGGGGTCAGAGTGTCTAGTAAGAAGGAGGAACTGAGGGAAATCCTTATTAGTCGGGAAATTGTGTTGGGGAAATTGATGGCCGCTAAATTCCCAGGGTCTGACCGTCTGCATCCCAGAGTACTTAAGGAGGTGGCCTTGGAAATAGTGGATGCATTGACAGTCATTTTCCAACATTCCATTGATTCTGGATCAGTTCCTATCGAGTGGAGGGTAGCCAATGTAACCCCACTTTTTCAAAAAGGAGGGGAGAGAAAACAGGGAACTATAGACTGGTCAGCCTGACATCAGTAGTGGGTAAAATGATGGAATCAATTATTAAGGATATCATTCCAGCACATTTGGAAAGAGGTGACATGATAGGTCCAAGTCAGCATGGATTTGTGAAAGGGAAATCATGCTTGACAAATCTTCTGGAATTTTTTGAGGATGTTTCCAGTAGAGTGGACAAGGGAGAACCAGTTGATGTGGTGTATTTGAACTTTCAGAAGGCTTGCAACAAGGTCCCACACAAGAGATTAATTTGCAAAGTTAAAGCACATGGGATTGGGGGTAGTGTGCTGACGTGGATTGAGAACTGGTTGGCAGACAGGAAGCAAAGAGTAGGAGTAAATGGGTACTTTTCAGAATGGCAGGCAGTGACTAATGGGGTACCGCATGGTTCTTTGCTGGGGCCCCAGCCGTTTACATTGTACATTAATGATTTAGACGAGGTTATTAAATGTAGTATCTCCAAATTTGCGGATGACACTAAGTTGGGTAGCAGTGTGAGTTGCGAGGAGGATGCTATGAGGCTGCAGAGTGACTTGGATAGGTTAGGTGAGTGGGCAAATGCAAGGCAGATGAAGTATAATGTGGATAAATGTGAGGTTATCCACTTTGGTGGTAAAAACAGAGAGACATACTATTATCTGAATGGTGACAGATTAGCAAACGGGGAGGTGCACCGAGACCTGGGTGTCATGGTACATCAGTCATTGAAGGTTGGCATGCAGGTACAGCAGGCGGTTAAGAAAGCAAATGGCATGTTGGCCTTCATAACGAGGGGATTTGAGTACAGGGGCAGGGAGGTGTTACTGCAGTTGTACAGGGCCTTGGTGACGACACACCTGGAGTATTGTGTACAGTTTTGGTCTCCTAACTTGAGGAAGGACATTGTTGCTATTGAGGGAGTGCAGCGAAGGTTCACCAGACTGATTGGCGGGATGGCGGGACTGTCATATCAAGAAAGACGGATCAACTGGGCTTGTATTCACTGGAGTTTAGAAGAATGAGAGGGGAATCTCATAGAAATGTTTAAAATTCTGATGGATTTAGACAGGTTAGATGCAGGAAGAATGTTCCCAATGTTGGGGAAGTCCAGGATCAGGGGTCATAGTGTAAGGATAAGGGATAAGCCATTTAGGACCGAGATGAGAAGAAACTTCTTCACCCAGAGAGTGGTGAACCTGTGGAATTCTCTACCACAGAAAGTTTTTGAGGCCAATTCAGTAAATATATTCAAAAAGGAGTTCGATGTAGTCCTGACTACTAGGGGGATCAAGGGGTATGGCGAGCAAGCAGCAATGGGGTACTGAAGTTGCATGTTCAGCCAGGAACTCATTGAATGGCGGTGCAGGCTCGAAGGGCCGAATAGCCTACTCCTGCACCTATTTTCTATGTTTCTATGTTTCACACATCCCCACATTGTATTTCATTTTCCTGGTTATTGTCCACTCAGTGAACCTACCTAAATCTCTCTGCAGCCTCTTTGTGTCCTCCTCACAGCTTACTTTGCATTTTCAGCAAACTTGGATACGCTACACTCTAAGCCATTAACATAGATTTTAAATAGCTGAGGCTATTGTTGTAATGAAGTACCCCGCTAGTTACAACAGCATGCCAAACTGAAACAGTCGTGTTTATTTATACTCTCTGTTTTTTGTCCATTAGCCAATCCTCAATCCTTGCTAATATATTGCCCCCAATCACATGAGTCCGATTTTTGTGTATTAACCTCTTATGTGCCAACTTATCGAATGCTTTTTCAAAATCCAAATATACTATATTCACTGTTCCCCCTTAACCATTTTATTAGTTGCATCTTCAAGTATCTCTATCCGATTTGTAAACATGATTTCCCTTTCAGAAAGCCATGATGACTCTGCATCATCATATTACGATTTTCTAACTGCCCTGTTACCACGTCCCTAATAGCAGATATTAGCATTTTTCCAACTACTGATGTCTGGCTAACTGACCTATTGTTTCCCATTCTCTCTCACCTCCTTTCTTAAATAGAGGGGTTTTGATTACTATCTTGCAATAAAGGTGGACTGTTCAAGAATCGAGGGAATTCTGGAAGATTAATATCAGTCCATCCACTAATTTTAAGTTCCTCATTCGCTTTAGACCCTTGGTTCCCCATTATTTGCAAAAAAACATTTTGCATCAACTTCTGTGAAGACAGATACAAAGTATTTGTTTAATGTCTCTGCTATGTCCTTATTGCTGATTATAATTTCTCCTCTCTCGGTCACTAATAGTCCCACATTTACTTTCACTAATCACTTCCCATTTATATACCTAAAGAAACTGTTGCAATCTGTTTTTACGACTCTTGCTAAATTATTCTCATATTTTTTGTTTCTATTTCCTTATCAATTTCTTGGTCCTCTGCCAAATTCTAAATTCCTCGCAACCCTCATGCGAACCACTCTTTCTGGCAACATTGCAGGCCTCTTCTGTGAATCCAATACTATCTTTACCTTTTCTTGTTAGCCAAGGTTGGATTACATTTCATGTGGGTTTTTATACCTTAAAGGCATGTATATTTGTTTTAAATTATGTATTAATTATTTAAATGGTAGCCATTGTTTCTCTAACATCATACCTTGTAATGTCTTTTCCCAATCGCCTTAACTAACTCGCCCCTCATACCTACGTAGTTAGCTTTGTTTAGATTTATAACCTATTTCGTACTTAACTAAATTACTTTCAAGCTCAATATAACATTGTATTATATTATGGTCAATCTTCCCTAAAGACCCATTTACAACAAGATTATTAATTAACCCTTTCTTATTGCACAACACTAGATGTAAAATAGCCTATTCACTAGTTGGTTCGTCAACATACTGACCAAGAAAATTATGTTGTATTCATTCCATCAATTCGTCTTCCACGCATTTATTGCAAATTTGGTTTGCCCAGTCTATATGTAGATTGATGTCCCCCCTGATTACTGTATTACCCTTGTTATATGTGCTCTAATTTTCTGATTGATACTCTGGCCAACAACTACATTTGGGGGAGGGGCCTATAAACAGCTCCCATCAATGTTGTCCTTTTCTGTAACTTGCTGTTTCTTAGCTCCATTCAAGCAGTCCTGATTTCCCAAGCTAATATCTTTTATCTCTACTATCTTGACCCCATCCTTTATTATCACAGCTAACCCTTCTCCTTTAACATTTTGCCTATCTCTTCTCAACATTAACTATCCTGGAATATTTAGTTCCCAACCTTGGTCATCTTGCAACCACGTCTCTGTAATGGCCATTAGATTAAACCTATTAGTTACTATCCGTGCTATTAATTTATCTATTTTTGTGAATACTTCACACGTTCAATTTCTGTGGCTTTAGCTTTGACCTTTTTCTATTCCCCTGATTTCACCATAGTCTCTGATGCCCTATTACATGTGTTACTCTCTCAGTCCCTTCCTCACCCACTCTCCTTTTTATCCCAAATTCTGCTCTGATATGGAGCATTTACAACTCACTTGCTGCGTTTAAATTTACTCTTTCCTGAATCCTCCCAACCTCCCATCATCATTAGTTTCAAGCCCTGTCTACTGCTCGACTTATCCGATTTGCCAGGGCATTGTTTCCAGCCCAGTTTAAGTGGAGCCATCCTAATGGAACATCTCCCTCTTTCCCCGGAACTGGGGCCATTGCCCTATGAGACAAAATATTTGTCTACCACACCAATCTTTGAGCCACGCTTTTCACTTTCGAATCTGCTTATCCCGAGGGCAATTGGCGCATGGCTCAGGTAAAAATCTAGATATCATTTCCTTTGAGGCCCTGCTTTTAAATTTGGACCCCAATTCCTCAATCTCTCTCAGAAGAACCTCATTCTTAGTTTTAGCTATGTTGTCGGTTCCTACATGGACCACGAAATCCGGATCCTCCCTTTCCCACTTCAATTTCTTCTCCAACCACGTGGAGATTTCGTTAACCCTGGCACCAGGCAGGCAACATAACCTTCAGAAGTCCTGGTCGTGCCTGTAGAGAATTGTGTTTGCCCTTCTAAATATCCTGTTCCCGACCACAACTACATTTCATTTCACTACCCTAATTAAATGGCCTCCTGCACCGTGGTTCTAAGGTCGGCTTGCTCATGGATCATGCAGCATTTTCCTTCTTTCACACGGGCAGCATAAACCTCATACACGTTGGATAATGACAGCCGTCGAAGTTCCACCAGCACTGCACCTGGGGTCCCCTTACCTGCCTGAGTTGCAATCACACCCTCCTGCCACTGACCAGTAACCAGCCCTGTACCACTACATATCTCAAGGGGTGTGACTGGCTCCTTGGATCAAAATGTCCAGATAACTCTCCCCATCCTTCATAGAATCATCGATACATAGAAATTTACAGCACGGTAGGAGGCCATTTCGGCCATTGTTTCCGTGCTGGCTGAAAAAAACCTATCCAGTCTAATCCCATTTTGCAACTCTTGATCCGTAGCCCTGAAGGTTATGGCACTTCAAGTGCACCTCCACGTACTTTTTAAATGTGATAAGGTTTTCTGCCTCTACCATCCTATCAGGCTGTGAGTTGCAGACCCCTGCCATCCTCATGGTGAAGAAATTTCCCCTCAAATCCTCTGCAAACCTACCAATTACTTTAAATCTATGCCCCCTGATTATTCACTGCACTGCTAATTGAAATAAGTCCTTCCTATCCACTCTGTCTAGGCCCCTTATAGCTTTATACACCTCAATAAGTTCTCCTCTCAAACTCATCTGTTCCAAAGAAAATAAACACAACCTATCCAATCTGTCTAGGCAACATCCTCGTCAATCACCTGTTTACCCTCTCTAGTTCAGTCACATATTTCCTGTAATGTGGCGACCAAACTGCACGCAGTGCTCTAGTATTGGCCTTACTAGTGTTTTATACAGTTCATGCATAACCTACCTGCTCTTGTATTCCATGCCTTGGCTAGTAATGGTAAGTATTGCATATGCTTTTTTAACCACCGTATCTGCCTGGCCTGCTACCTTCAGAGATCCAAGGTCACTTTGCTCCTCTACATTTCTCAGTGTTCTCCCATTTAATGTGTATTTGATTGCCTTGTTAGCCCTCCCCAAATGCATTACCTCACACTTATCCAGATTGAATTCCATTTGCCATTGCTATGCACACCTGAGCAGCTTCCTGCAGTCTACAGCTTTCATCTTCATTATCAACTACACAGCCGATTTTAGAATCATCTGCAAACGTTTTAATCATACCCACTACATTCATAGATATATACCACGAAGATCAACGGACCTAGTACTGAGCCCTGCGGAACCCCACTGGAAACAGCCACCCAGTCATAAGAAAACTCATCAATGATTACACTTTGCTTTTGCCTTTGAGACAATTTTGGATCCAACTTGCCACTTTACCCTGAATGCCATGCGCTTTTACTTTCGTGAACAGTCTGCCATGTGGGACCTTAACTAAAACCTTGGTAAAATCCATATATACTACAGCAATAACCTCATCGACCCTCCATGTTACCTCCTCAAAAATACAACCAAGTTAGGAAGACACGATCTTCCCTGAACAAATCCATGCTGACTGTCTTTGACTAATCCCTGCCTTTATAAATGAAGATTCATCCTGTCCCTCAGAATTGTTTTTAATCATTTTCCCATGATTGAGACTGACTGGCCTGCACTTACTCGGTCTATCCCTTTCTTCTTTTTTCAACAAAGGTACCACGTTAGCAATCCTCCAGTCCTCCGGCTTCACACATGTAGCCAGAGAGGATTGGAAAATGATGGTCAGAACCGCTGCTATTTCCACTTTTGCTTCTCTTCACAGTCTGGGGTACATTTCATCCGGTTCTGCATATTTATCCACTTTAAAAGCTGCTAAGCCTTTTAATATGTCCTCTCTCACTATGTTTATTTCATCTAATATTTGACACACTTCCTTCTCCATTTTTCTAAACTATTGCCATTATAAACTTGGTCTGATCAATCTTGCGATGTCAGGCTGTTGTGTGACGAAACTGTAACACAGGTCTCCAAAACTTGGCAGCAAGCACATGATGCTTATGAGGAGCAAATTGTATAGCACCATAGTGGTTATGTTGCCGGAGTAGTAAAGCAGAGGTCTGAAAATGATTGTCAAGTGTATGCGAGCTCAAATCACACTATGATAGTTTGTGAGTTTAATCTTATTTTATTATCAATAAACTGCTGGAGTTAAGATGTTGGTAATGGTAAAACTTACAATGACACAGCAGAATTGTCAAAAAAACTATTGTCCTATTGGAAGGATAACATCTGTCCTTAACAGGTCTGTCATATAGGTGACACCAGTTGCAAATCAAAGTAGTTGAAAATGTTCTCCCTCCTGTGATTATCCAGCTTCCCCTTAAACGTGTCGATGCTATCTGCTTCAATTGTTCCTGGTTTTAGTGCTTTCCATGTTTTCATCAATCTTTGCATATGTAAGTTTCTCCTGGATTCTGGATAACATTTTTTGTGACTATTTTATATTTATGATCTCTAGTTTTGGAACTGTTCCCAATTGACACACAAGTAGAAACAGTTTTTATATACTTACCATATCAAAATCTTTCGTTATCCAAAAGACCTCTAGCAGTTCACCGCTCAATCTTCGCTTTTCTGGCAAAAAGAACCATATAACATAGAAAATAGGAGCAGTAGTAGGTCATTCGAGACTGCACCACCATTCAATATGATCATGGATGATCTTCTATGTCAACACCATATTCCTGTTTTTTCCCCATATTCCTTGATGCCTTTTGTTTCTAGAAATCTATCTATCTACCTCTTAAATATATTCAGTCACTTGGCCTCCACAACCTTCTGTGGTAGACAATTCCACAGCTTAACAAGCCTCTGAGTGAAAAAATGTCTCCTCATCTCGGTCTTAAATTTCCTACCCTAGATCCTGAGACTTAGATCCCTTGTTTTAGATGTCCAGCCAAGGAAAACATCCTCCTCACATCCAGTCTATCCAACCTAGTCAGAATTTTATACGTTTCAATGAGATCCCCTCTCATTCTTCTAAACTCTAGTGAATACAGGCCGAGTCGACCCAATCTCTCCTCATACGACAGTCCTGCCATCGTAAGAATCAGTCTGCTGAACCTTCGCTGCACTCCCTCTATGGCAAGTATATCCTTTTTTCGCTAAGGAGACCAAAACGACACACAATACTCCAGGTGTGGTCTCACCAAGGCCCTCTATAACTGTAGTAAGACATCCTTGCTCCTGTACTCAAATCCTCCTCCGATGAAGGCCAACATACCATTTGCCTTCCTAACTGCTTGCTGCAACTGCATGATTGCTTTCAATGACTGGTGTACAAGGACACCCATGTCCCACTGCACATCAACACTTCCCAAGCTATCACTATTTAAATAATACTTTATCCTTATTTTTTTCCTACCAACGTGGATAACTTCACATTTATCCGCATTATAGTCCATCTGACATGTGCTTGCCCACTCACTCAATCTATCTAAATCGCCTTGCAGCGTCTTTGCATCCTCCTCCAATCATAATCAAAATCATTGATTTGTGTCATCAGCAAACTTGTAAATATTACATTTGGCTCCCTCATCCAAATCATTTATATAAATTTTGAATAGCTGGAGCCCAAGCACTGATCCCTGTGGTACCCCACTAGTCACTGCCTGCCACCCCGAAAAAGACCCGTTTATTCCTACTCTCTGTTTCCTGTCAGTTAATCAAATTTCAATCCATGTCAATACATTACCCCCAATCCTATGTTCTTTAATTTTGCACACTAACCTCTTATATGGGACTTTATCAAAGGCCTTCTGAAAATCCAAATACACGACATCTACTGGATCTCCCTTATCTATTCTATCAGTTGCATTCTCAAAAAAACTCCAGTAGATTTGTCAAACCTGATTTTCCTTTCATAAATCCATGTTGACTTTGTTTAATCCCGTTGATATTTTCTAAGTGTGCAGTTATCACATCCTTTATAATAGACTCTAGCATTTTCCCTACTACTGATGTCAGGCTAACCGGTCTGCAGTTCCCTGCTTTCTCTCTCCCTCCTTTTTTAAATAGTGGGGTTACATTTGCCACCCTCCAATCTGTAAGAACTGTTCCATAATCGATAGAATTTTGCAAGATGACAACCAATGCATCTACTATTTTCATGGTTACCTCTTGTACTACTCTGGGATGTAGATCATCAGGCCCTCGGGATTTAGCTGCCTCCAGTCCCATTATTTTCTCCAGCATTATTTTCTTATGAATAGTAATTTCCTTTAAGTCCTCTTGCTCACTAGACCCTTGGTATAATAGCATTTCTGGATTGTTATTTCTGCCCTCTTTCATAAAGACATAATCGAAGTATTTATTGAATTTTTTTGCTATTTCCTTGTTCCCCATTACAAGTTCTGCATTTCTGTCTGTAAAGGGCCTACGTTTGATTTCACTAATCTTTTTCTTTTTACGTACTTGTGGAAACTTTTGCAGTCGGTTTTGATGTTCCTTGCAAGTTTGCTCTGATACTCTACTTTTCATCTCTTGGTCTTTTGTGCTGAACTCTAAACTGCTCCCAATCCTCAGGCTTGCTACCTTTTCTGGCAACTTTGTAAAACTCCTCTTTGGATCTAATACTATCCTTAACTCCTTTTATTAGCCATGGTTGGGGCACTTTTCCTTTTGTGTTTTTATGCCAGAAAGGAGTCTATAACTGTTGAAATTCATGCATTCGTTCCTTAAATGTTAGCCATTGCCTATCCATCATCTTGCATTTTAATGAATCTTCCCAATCTATCAAAGCCAATTCATTCCTCATAACTTCATAGTTTCCTTTGTTTAGATTTAGAAACCTAGTTTCGGGTTGCACTACTTCACTTTCCATCTTAATAAATAATTCAATCATGTTATGTTCACTCTTCCCTAAAGGACCCCGCACAACAAGACTGTTAATTAACCACTTCTCATTACACAATACCCAATCTAGGATAGCCTGTTCCCTAGTCGGCTCCTCAACATACTGGTCTAAAGAAACATCTCGTACACACTCCAGGAATTCATCTGCCACAGTATTATTACCAATTTAGTTTGGCCAGTTTATATGTAGATTAAAGTCACCCACGATTACTGAAGTACCCTTGTTACATGAGTCTGTAATTTCCTGTTTGATGCCGTCCCCTACACTAACACTACTGTATGGAGGCCTATAGATAACTCCCACCAATGTTTCCTGCCCCTTCGTGCTGCTTAGCTCCATCCAGACTGATTCTGCATCTTGATTTTCTGAGCCAATATCTTTCTCACTATTGCCAGCATCTTCTGATCTTCAGTCTTTCCTGATAGATATAACCTCTCAGTTTTTGTACCATCCATTTGAATCATGTGTGCACCTTCATCAATGTCACTATATGTGTTTTTTGATAATATGAGGACCAGAACTATGCACAGTTTTTCAGGTGTCGTCTTACGATGTTCAACACAATCTTAATATAACCTCCATGATTTTCAGTTCTATCCTTCTCGAAATGAACCCCAGTGCTTGGTTTCCTTTTTAAGGCCTTATTCACCTGTGTCACTACTTTTACTTAATTGTACCGCAAGATCCCGTTGCACCCCTGCCTCATTTAGACTCTTATCCAAGCAGTTTTGGGGTCTTTATTCTTCATAACAAAATGTACCACTTCACAATTATATATCTATTGAAATTCTTTTTCCATTTGTACGCACAGCCAGCCAGTTTATTAACATCGTCTTGTACTTTGTCTCATTCTACCTTTATAGAAACATGACATTTTTAAATGTTGAGAAACTATTAACTGTTCGTATTCAATGACGTTTAGGTGTCCTTGTACAGGAAACACAGACGGTTAGCATTCAGGTGCAGCAAGCAATTGGGAAGGCAAATGGCATGTTGACCTTTATTGCAAGGCTGTTGCAGTACAAGATTAAGGAAGTCTTACTACAAATGTACAGGGCTTTGCAGAGCCCACACCTAGAGTACTGTGCACAGTTTTGATGTTCTGATCTGAGAAAGGACATACTTGCATGAGAGGCAGTGCAACAAGAGTTCATTGGATTGGTCCCTAGGATGAGAGGGTTGTCCTATGAGGAAAGGTTGTGTAGATTGGGCCTATACTCTCTGAAGTTTAGATGAATAACAGGTGATCCCATTGAAACATGTACGATTTTGGCGGGGTGGTTGAATTAACAAGGTAAATGCTGAGAGGTGTTTCCCCTGGATGGAGAGTCTAGAACTAGAGGACAGAGGCTCAGGATATGCCGTCGGCCATTTAAGAAAGAGATGAGCAAGAATTTCTTCACACAGATGGTTATGAATCTTTGGAATTATCTGCATCAGACGGCTGTGGATGAAGAGTTGTTGAGTTTATTCAATGCTGAGATAGATAGATTTTTGTAATCTAGGACAATCAAGGGATGTGGCGGTCGGGCAAAAAAGTGAGTTCAGGTCAAAAATCTGCCATGATCTTATTGAATGGCGGAGCAGGTTTGAAGTGTCATATGACCTAATCCTGCTCCTGATGCTTCTGTTCTTCTCTTGTTAAGTACTAACTAGTCAATTATTCACACACCAATTAGTCATCATCAATACTATTGGTGATAAACCCCCAGCTGGTTCTTTTTGATCTTTCTTTCTAAGCTGATGAATTTAGGCCGCTAATGGTGTTACTTGGGACGACGTCAGGAGAGGTGGGGTGAGTGAGTGGAGAAGATCAACAGCTGACAATTATGTACAAATTGAAGGCCGAAGCCTCGGCGGTTGGGAGTTTCAAAGTGTCAGTGCAGGTGAGTTGTGAACAGTTTTTTCACAGGGGACCAACGTCGAAGGAAGAGGTCATGGAAGGGGGTCGTGCTGTGGGTGCTGCATGCTCAGAGTTTATTAGGTATAAGCTTGAAGTAGCATTAAGCACAAGAATTATACCATCAATTTGACTCAAGGTTATGCATATGCGTGTTTACAGGGAATATGTGCTACTTGATCAAAAGCCTTTTAATGTCCATATACACAACAACATTAAATAACTCAATCAAGTTCATCAAACACGATGCACCTTTATAAAATTATTGCTGGCTTCATGTATTCATCCATATTTTTCTAAGTGCAACTTAATTTTGTCCCTGATTATTGTGTCTAAAACATCGACGTTAGGCTAACTGCTTTGTTGTTGTAGGTTTATTCCTGACTCATTTGTTGAGCAGGGGAGAACATAAGAGCAAATAAGTAGCAGCACGGGAAGGCTATTCGGCCCCTTGAGGCTGCTTCACCATTCGAAAGATTGACCACCCTCTGAGTGAAATGGTTTCTTCTCATCTCAGGTACAAATGGCCTACCCCTTATCCTGAGAATGTGAACCCTGGCTCCAGAGTCTTCAACCAGATGAAACATCGTCCCTGCCTCTACCCTGTTAAGCCCTCTAAGAATGTTGTATGTTTCAATGAGATCACCTCTCAATTCCATCATCGAAATCATTATATATATTGTAAAGAGCTGACGTCCCAGCACTGAGCCCTGAGGCACTGCACTCGTCACTGCCTGCCATTCTGAAAAGGACCCGTTAATCCCGACTCTCTGCTTCATGTCTGCCAACCAGTTCTCTATCCACGTCAGTACATTACCCCAATACCACGTGCTTTGATTTTGCACACCAATCTCTTGTGTGGGCCTTGTCAAAAGCCTTTTGAAAGTCCAAATACACCACATCCACTGGTTCTCCCCTGTCCACTCTACTAGTTACATCCTCAAAAAATTCCAGATTTGTCAAGCATGATTTCCCCTTCATAAATCCCTGCTGATTTGGACCAATCCGATCACTGCTTTCCAAATGCGCTGCTATTTCATCCTTAATGATTGATTCCAACATTTTCCCCACTACTGATGTCAGGCTAACCGGTCTATAATTACCTGTTTTCTCTCTCCCTCCTTTTTTAAAAAGTTGTGTTACATTCGCAACCCACCAGTCCATAGGAACTGATCCAGAGTCGATGGACTGTTGGAAAATTATCACCAATGCATCCACTATTTCTCAGGACACTTCCTGAAGTACTCTGGGATGTAGACTATCAGGCCCTGGGGATCTATCGGCCTTCAATCCCGTCAATTTCCCGAACACAATTTCCCACCTAATAAGGATATCCTTCAGTTCCTCCTTCTCACTAGACCTTCGGTCCCCGAGGACATCCGGAAGGTTATTTGTGTCTTCCTTTGTGAAGACAGAACCAAAGTACTTGTTCAATTCGTCTGCCATTTCTTTGTTCCCCATTTTAAATTCACCCGAATCCGACTGCAAGGGCCCTACGTTTGTCTTTACTAATCTTTTTCTCTTCACATATCTTAGAAGCTTTTGCAGTCATTTTTTATGTTTCCGGCAAGCTTCCTCTCGTACTCAATTTTCCCCCTCTTAATTAAACCCTTTGTCCTTCTCTACTGTATTCTAAATTTCTCCCAATCCTCTGGTTTGCTGCTTTTTATGGCTAATTTGTATGCCTGTTCTTTGGATTTAACAGTATCCTTAACTTCCCTTGTTAGCCACGGTTGAGCAACCATCCTCGTTTTATTTTTACTCCAGACAGGGATGTACATTTGTTGAAGTTCGTCCATATGATCTTTAAAGTTTGCCATTGTCTATTCACCGCCAACCCTTTCAGTATCATTTGCCAGTCTACTCTAGCCAATTCGCGCCTCATACCATCAAAGTTACCTTTCCTTAAGTTCAGGACCCTAGTTCTGAATTAACTTTGTCACTCTCCATCTTAATAAGAATTCTACCATATTATGGCCAATCTTCCCCAAAGGGCCTCGCACAACAAGATTGCTAATTAGTCCCGTCTCATTACACATCACCCAGTCTAGGATGGCCAGCTCTCTGGTTGGTTCCTCGACATATTGGTCTAGAAAACCATCTCAAATACACTCCAGGAAATCCTCCTCCACCGCATTTCTACCAGTTAGGTTAGCCCAATCAATATGTAGATTAAAGTCACCCATGGTTACTGCTGTACCTTTATTGCACACATCCCTTATTTCTTGTTTGATGCTGTCCCCAACCTCACTACTACTATTTGGTGGTATGTACACAACTCCCACCAGCGTTTACTGCCCTTTGGTATTCCGTAGCTCCACCCAAACCGATTCCACATCATCCAAGCTAATGTCCTTCCTTACAATTGCATTAATTTCCTCTTTAACCAGCAACGCCACCCCGCCTCCTTTTCCTTTCTGTCTATCCTTCCTAAATGCTGAATACTCTTGGATGTTGAGTTCCCAGCCTTGGTCACCCTGGAGCCATGTCTCCGTGATGCCAATCACATCGTATCCATTAACTGCTATCTGCACAGTTAATTCGTCCACCTTATTCCGAATACTCCACGCATTGAGGCACAGAGCCTTCAGGCTTGTCTTTTTAACACACTTGGACCCGTTAGCATTCTGCTGTAAATTGGCCCTTTTTGTTTTTTGCCTTGGGTTTCTCTGCCCTCCACTTTTCTGTTCTTCTTTCTATCTTTTGCTTCTGCCTTCATTTTATTCCCCTCTGTCTCCCTGCAGAGGTTCCCATCTCCCTGCCATATTAGTTTAACTCCTCCCAAACAGCACTAGCGAACACTCCAACTCGGACATTGGTTCCAGTCCTGCCCAGGTGCAGACCGTCCGGCTTGTACTGGTCCCACCTCCCCCAGAACTGGTTCCAATGTCCCAGGAATTTGAATTCCTCCCTTCTGCACCATTTCTCAAGCCACGTATTCTTCTGAGCTATCCTGCGATTCCTACTCTGACTCGCATGTGGCACTGGTAGCAATCCTGAGATTATTACTTTTGAGGTCCTACTTTTTAATTTAACTCCTGGCTCCCTAATTTCGACTTGTAGGACCTCATCCCGTTTTTTACCTATATCGTTGGTACCTATATGTACCACGACAACTGGCTGTTCGCCCTCCCTTTTTAGAATGTCCTTGACCCTTGCACTAGGGAGGCAACATAACATCCTGGAGTCTCGGTTGCGGTCGCAGAAACGTCTATCTATTCCCCTTACAATCGAATCCCCAATCACTCTAGCTCTCCCACTCTTTTTCCTGCCCCCCAGTGCAGCAGAGCCACCCACGGTGCCATGAACTTGGCTGCTGCTGCTCTCCCCCTCAACAGTACCCAAAGTGGCATGTCTGTTTTGCAGGGGGATGACCGCAGGAGCCCCCTGCACTGCCTTCCTTGCACTGCTCTTCCTGTTAGTCTTCCATTCCCTATCTGGCTCTGTACCCTTTACCTGCGGTGAGACCAACTCGCGAAACTTGTTATTCACGTCATTCTCAACATCGTGGATGCTCCAGAGTTCATCCACCTGCAGCTCCAGTGCCGCAATGGGGTCCCTCAGGAGCTGGAGGTGGATACACTTCCCGCACACATAGTCGTCAGGGACACCGGAGGCGTCCCTGACTTCCTACATAGTACAGGAGGAGCATAACACGTGTCCGAGCTGTCCTGCCATGACTTAACCCTTAGATAAACTTAAATGGGCAACAACAATGCTAAATGTTACTTACTGATAAAGAAAAGAAAAAAGAGAAAAACTACTCACAATCACCAACCAATCACTTACCCCCTTGGCTGAGATGTCATCTTTCAATTTTTTTCTACTTCTTTTTTGCCTTCTCTCCCTGCTGCAGCTGCACAAGCCACGCCACTCCGACTCACACTGGCCTTTTGTAGACCTGCGACGCTGCCGCTCTGCCTCTCGACCTCCCGCTGGGCCACTCCGACTCACGCTGGCCTTTTGTAGGCCTGCGACACTGGCGCTCTGCCTCTCGACCTCCCGCTGGGCCACTCCGACTCACGCTGGCCTTTTGTAGGCCTGCGACACTGGCGCTCTGCCTCTCGACCTCCCGCTGGGCCACTCCGACTCGCGCTGGCCTTTTGTAGGCCTGGGACACTGCCGCTCTGCCTCCCGACCTCCCGCTGGGCCTCTCCGACTCACGCTGGCCTTTTGTAGGCCTGGGACGCTGCTGCTCTGCCTCTCGACCTCCCGCTCTTTTTCCAATCTCTCACCATTTAGAAATACTCTGCTTTTCTATTTTTCCTGCCAGTGCATACCATCACATTTCTCCCATTATATTCAATTTGCCATGTTCTTGCCCACTCATTTAGCCTGTCTATATCCCCTTGAAGTCTCTTTGCATCCTCCTCACAAAGCACATTCTTACCTAGCTTTGTATCATCAGCTACCTTGAATATATTACATTTGATCCCCTCATCCAAATCGTTGATATAGATTGTGAATAGCTAGGGCCCGAGCCCCAATTCTTACGGCATCTCGCTAGTTACAACCTGCCAACGTGAAAATGACCTGTTTATTCCTTAACAACCTACTATGCCTCCCATCCAGTATGGTTATTTTCTAGTTTGTGTGATGCCAACCTTTTGTGTACCTCCTATTTAACTACTGTTATCGTATCCAATTTCTCAACTGCCTCCTTACTGTGGCATTGGTGGTATCTTGTTTACCTAATGGTTTACAGACAAATTTACTACCTGAACCATGCCCTCTGCCTTCACAATAAGTGATTTTCTGTCCCTAATTGGCCCAGCCTTGCTTTTACTAACTTTTTACAAGAATGTATTTGCATATATTTCCTAAAATGCTCAGCCATCCGTGATCATGTCATTGTATTATAAAAATGTCATTATTCCCGGGTCAGTGGTAACGTTAACTCTGCAGACCTGGCAGGCTGTGTAAAATTGAATACATCATCTGCATGGGCCTTTATTTGTCTTTGTCCATGCCTCTGTTTGGAAATAAATTAATCAGAAAGAAAACGAGTTGTGCATTGAAGAGGATGTGCTGGTTGGAAATTAATACACATTAATTGAAAATCGGTTGGTTTAATCTCTGTGATTGTGGAACAATTCATTAACCTTTCATTGGAAAGCCTTGCAAGTTCTGTCGGCTGTCGACCTCCCACTCTGAAGAAGTCAAGGGAAACACTGATTTTTCATAATATTCCACGACACACATCACATCTCAGAATTTACTTCTCTTCAGTTCTGACTGGAGATTTGAACTCGGTACAATCACCAAACATTTAAAATCCTCCCACATCGCATGGTAAAAGTCTCTGAAATAAATGCCTTGAAACAAAAATATTCTTCGTTATCAAATTGTCTAAGAAATTATCCCACAGGAGGATCGACTAACCACTTCTGTATGATCACATGTTGATCTTAAATTACATTACTCGTTATCTTTTTTGTCTTATCGCTTCTATGTAGTATTCAGCTGCAATTGAAATATGACCAAAACATTAATCCACATCTAACAACTTGACTTTTTCCCTGATCATCAAAGTTATAGGAATTAACTGAGCATCGCATATGATCACCAGTGCTAATCTCAAAATTGTTGACTTATTGTTCATCCTCAATACACAACATAGAGCAAGTAATGGTTGGGTCAGAGCAGAAGCCGAAATTCGCAACTTGCTAGGATTTTAGGTCGGATATGAATTGTGTTTGTACGGGGAATGGCAACAAACTGGCTCGGTCGATTGTAACTGCAGCACATCATTATTATTTAACTCGAAGGGTACTGTTTGTTATAAGTTCAGCAGATGGAAGTAAAATGGGGGAAGAAGCAAAAGATAGAAAGAAGAAAAGTTAAAATTGGAGGGCAGAGAAACCCAGGTATAACATCAAAAAGGGCCACATTACAGCAAAATTCTAAAGGGACAAAGTGTGTTAAAAAGAAAAGCCTGAATGCTCTGTGCCTCAATGCGAGGAGTATTCGTAATAAGGTGGACGAATTAACAGCGCAGGCGTCTATTAACGAATATGATATAACTGGGATTACAGAGACATGGCTCCAGGGTGACCAAGGCTGGGAACTCAACATCCAGGGGTATTCAACATCAGGAACGATAGATAGAAGGGAAAAGGAGGTGGGTAGCGTTGCTGGTTAAAGAGGAAATTAATGCAATCGTAAGGAAGGACATTAGCTTGGATGATGTGGAATCTGTATGGGTAGAGCTGCGGAATACCAAAGGGCAGAAAACGTTTGTGGGAGCTGTGTACAGACCACCAAACACTAAGGTTGGGGACAGCATCAAACACAAAATTAGGGATGCTTGCAATAAAGGTACAGCTGTTAAATATAGCCCAATCTATATTTAATCTACATATAGATTGGGCTAACCAACCTGGTAGCAATAAGGTGGAGGAGGATTTCCTGGAGTGTATTAGGGATGGTTTTCTAGACCAATATGTCGAAGAACCAACTAGAGTGCTGGCCATCCTAGACTGGGTGATATGTAATGCGAAGGGACTAATTAGCAATCTTGTTTTGCGAGGCCCCTTGGGGAAGATGGTAGAACTCTTTATTAAGATGGAAAGTGACACAGTTAATTCAGAAACTAGAGTCCTGAAGTTAAGGAAAGGAAACTTCGACGGTATGAGAGGTGAATTGGCTCGAATAGACTGGTGAATGATACTTAAAGGGTTGACAGTGAATAGGCAATGGCAGACATTTAAAGCTCACATGGATGTACTTCAACAATTGTACATCCCTATCTGGAGTAAAAATAAAACCGGGAAGGTGGCTCAACTGTGGCTAACAAGGGAAATTAGGGATAGTGTTAAATCCAAGGAAGAGGCATATAAATTGGCCAAAAAAAGCAGCAAACCTGAGGACTTGGAGACATTTAGAATTCAGCAGAGGAGCACAAAGGGTTTAATTAGGAGGGGGAAAATAGAGTATGAGAGGAAGCTTGCTGGGAACATAAAAACTGACTGCAAAAGCTTCTACAGATATGTGAAGAGAAAAAGATTAGTGAAGACAAATGTAGGTCCCTTGCAGTCAGAATCAGGTGAATTTATAATGGGGTGCAAAGAAATGGCAGACCAATTGAACAAATACTTTGGTTTTGTGTTCACGAAGGAACACATAAATAACCTTCTGGAAATACTAGGGGACCGAGGGTCTAGCAAGAAGGGGGAACTGAAGGAAAACCTTATTAGTTAGGAAATTGTGTTAGGGAAATTGATGGGATTGAAGGCCGATAAATCCCCAGGGCCTGATAGTTTGCATCCCTGAGTACTTAAGGAAGTGGTCCTATAAATAGTGGATGCATTGGTGATCAATTTCCAACAGTCTATCAACTCTGGATCAGTTCCTATGGACTGGAGGGTAGCTAATCTAACACCACTTTTTAAAAAAGGAGGGAGAGAGAAAATGGGGAATTATAGACCGGTTAGCCTGACAACAGTGTGGGGAAAATGTTGGAATCAATTATTAAACATGAAATAGTAGCACATTTGGAAAGCAATGACAGGATCGGTCCAAGTCAGCATTGATTTATGAAAGGGAAATCATGCTTGACAAATCTTCTGGAAATTTTTGAGGATGTAACGTGTAGAGTGTACAAGGGAGAACCAGTAGATGTGGTGTATTGCACTTTCAAAAGGCTTTTGACAAGGTCCCACACAAGGGATTAGTGAGTAAAATGAAAGCACATGGTATTGGGGTAATGTATTGACGTGGATAGAGAACTGGTTGGCAGATAGGAAGCAGAGAGTCGGGATAAACGGGTCCTTTTCAGAATGGCAGGCAGTGACGAGTGGGGTGCTGCAGCGCTCAGTGCTGGGTCCCCAGCTATTTACAATATACATCAATGATTTAGATGAAGGAATTGAGTGTAATATCTCCAACTTTGCAGATGATACGAAACTGGGTGGCGGTGTGAGCTGTGAGGATGACGCTAAGAGGCTGCAGGGTGACTTGGACAGGTTAGGTGAGTGGGCAAATGCATGGCAGATGCAGTATAATGTGGATAAATGTGAGGTTATCCACTTTGGGGGCAAACACACATAGGCAGAATATTATCTGAATGGCGAGAGATTAGGAAAAGGGGAGGTGCAACGAGATCTGGGTCTCATGGTACATCAGTCATTGAAAGTTGGCATGCAGGTACAGCAATCGGAGAAGAAGGCAAATGGCATGTTGGCCTTCATCGCAAGGGGATTTGACTATAGGAGCAGGGAGGTCTACTGCAGTTGTACAGGGCCTTGGTGAGGCCTTACCTGGAATATTGAGTTCAGTTTTGGTCTCCTAATCTAAGAAATGACGTTCTTGCTGTTGCGGGAGTTCAGCAGACTGATTACCGGATGGCAGGACTGACATATGAGGAGAGATTGGAGCGACTGGGCTTGTGTTCACTGTAGTTTAGAAGAATGAGAAGGAGATCTCAGAGACATATCAAATTCTGACGGGATTGGACAGGTTAGAGGCAGGAAGAATGTTCCCGATACTGGAGAAGTCCAGAACCAGGGGACACAGTCTAAGAATAAGGGGTAAGCCATTTAGGATCGAGATGAGGAGAAACTTCTTCACTCAGATAGTTGTTAACCTGTTGAATTCTCTGCCGCAGAAAGTTGTTGAGGCCAGTTCGTTAGATATATTCAAGAGGGAGTTAGATATGTCCCTTACGGCCAAAGGGATCAAGTGGTATTGAGAGAAAGCAGGAAAGGGGTACTGAGGTGAAACATCAGCCATGATCTTATTGAATTGTGGTGCAGGCTCGAAGGGCCGAATGGCCTAATCCTGCACCTATTTTCTATGTTTCTATATTTCTATGTCTATGGAACAAAAAGCAGCAGCTCCCAGTACTAATGTAAGAGTTGTAAGATCTGTTAGAAGAGACTTATATCCGCGACCACAACAAACGACGCCGTGTACAGGTATATTGTAAATAAGCAAAACAGATTTTATTAAGTAGTTTACATCCTATTCAAAGAAACAAGGCAATAGGCAGTCTGTTCATTGAAACCTCAACAGAAGCCGACCGAGTGGCTGTGGCGCTCTCTCTTACTGTGTGCTGTTGACTGTAGTTCTTCTGCAGACTTCCTCTGTGTTTACGCTGCATTAAAGGTTCAATAGCTCTTTCTCACAGCTTTTCTCCTCACATACATATGTGATAGCTCGCAGCTGCTTCAGTTTCAATTCTTACTAGCTCTTCGACATTCAACACGTTATCTGGTATTTTGCAGATGGAATATTTTTCTCTGGGAACATCTGCACAATCTCATTTTTGTTTTGGTTTGTAGCTTAGTGATACAGGCACTGTAGACCTTTGTTTTATTTTGTGCCAAATTAATAATCTGGCCTTAAAAGCCTAAGTCTAAGAAGTTGTTCCAGCACAAAAATATTGGCTCAAGTTACCATCTTGCTTCATTAAAAATGTTAAACATAATATTGGCTCAATTTACTGTGATGCTTTGCTTCTCATTTATAAGCATATTTAGCTAAGCTTGCACACGTTTTAGTTATTTTTACCATATAATAGTTAAATGAAAGCATTATTACAACACTATCATTGCATGCAGGTATGTTTCATCTTACACGAAAACGTGATGGGCGAACAGTGGAGGGACCATTGGGCCTACTTTACCTTCTGATTAAAGCTACCATTGCGGATCAGCCACTCGATTGTGAATTTGACATTAGCACCATCGGGCGACAAGACATTGGCGGTCCGTTTTATAACCTATCCATTTTCATTTGTTTTGACTTCTGTGGAGAAACAAGTTAGTTGAGTTATAAAAAAAAGGCAGGCCAATTGTTATTGGCTATTTAGGACGACTGTCGAAGAACAAGTTCATCCCTCGCTCCTCATATTCTCAACCAGCTGTCCTGAAATAAAACAGTGTATTGAATGACTTCTATGAAGAGTGAGCGCAGCTGCAGCGCCAATGTTACATCAAGCGAGGAAGTTGAAAATCTATTCCTTTTCAGATCACAATTTGTTGATCACTGTGAAAGGGCAGCAAATGCAAGATTTGTGTGACAGGGCTTCGTTCATCTCTGATCCTTTCTCGCAGGACGTGTGTCTGATTAGTATTTGGAGGCAAAGTGTGAACAGAATGTCTGCTTTGAAGAATGTGAAGGAAGTGGAGATGCCAGTGCCACTGCAGCTTCATCTCCTCTTGGATCACGGTCTACATTTTCACCTGTGAAGAGCACGTACTGTGGAAACAACCTGGGCTGTTAGTCACAGAAACACCAAAACAGAATCAGCACAACAGCTTCCCAGCACGTTGGCTGCATTGCAGAGAAGCAATTGATTCAGAAATATTAAGCAGGTCAAGATGAAAAGTTGCTGGTGTGGGGCTATGAACTGAATTACAGAAATTGATGCTAACTATCGTCCGTTTACTGAGTGAGTTTCTGATCAAATTATGAATGCTATTTTTCTGTTACTGGTCATTCTAAACAATTACAATTAATAATTACGTGATCAGTCTTGGGTTTGCAGGATAGGGTTGTCATGTAACAATTGGCACATGAGTTCTTCGCCCAATGCCGGAAACATAATTTCTCCTCAATTAGAATTATCAACAATCATTTGAATGGTCAACCTATCACAGCATCGCTTTCTTTCAGCCTTTTTCGTGATAGAGCAAATGTGGGCGAAAGACAAATCTTAATCGTGCCTCTATATATGAATAACAGACAGTTATTCAAGGGTGGATAACCTCTGCACGAGACACCCTCTACTGATTTCACGATCCTGTCTGTGTCACGCTGAAGTCTATAACTATGCACATCACTATCTACTATTTTGGCAACTTTTGAATCATCTGCAAGCTTTATAATGCTGGACCTTACATCACTGTCTTGGACGTTTATAAAAATTGAAAAGATTAATGGATGCAAAATTAACCCTCGCAGTAAACCTCTGCAACCCACCACCCAGTGTGAACAATATCCATCCACCACTAATCTTTGCTTCCTGTCACTGAACTAATTTCTGATCTATAGCGTCACGTTCCCCTTACTTCCGTGGGCTTACGCATTCTTAATAAGCCTGCTGTCAAAGTGCTGTTGGTGCTTTGCCAAACGACTTCTGAAACGCCATATCTACTAAAATACGTTCATCATCATTCTTCAATATCTAATTACATTTAAAAAAATCTTTAGACAGCCAAGATTTACCTGTAACAAATCCATTCTGCAGTTCCTTGAGTAACTCAAGTCTTTTCAAATGAAGATATATTTGGTCCATGGCAATTGTTTCCAATAAGTTCAATGGAATGGATTAATATTATGTTCACTCCCCTCTAAACATTCTACGTTAAATCTATGGCCCTGGTTTTTGATCCCTCTGCTGGTGGAAATAGGTCCTTCCTCTCCACTCTATCTAGGCCCCTCATAATTTCATACACCTCAAACAAGTCTCCCTTTGGCCTCCTCTGTTCCAGAGAAATAAAAATCCCAAGCTATCCGAGGTACAGCAAGTAATTAGGAAAACAATTGGAATGTTGGCCTTTATTGCAAAGAGCATGAAGTACAAAAGTAAGGAACTCCTGCTGCAACTGTACAGGGCGTTGGTGAGACCACACCTGGAGTACTGCTTACAGTATTGGTCTTCTAATTTAAGGATGCATACACTTGCATTGGAGGCCGTTCAGAGAAGGTTCACGAGGTTGATTCCTGAGAGGATGGGGTTGTCATATGAAGAAAGTTTGAGCAGGTTGGGCCTATACTCCTTGGAGTTTAGAAGACTGAGAGGTGATCTTATTTAAATGTATAAAATTCTGAGGTGGCTTGACAGGTTAAATGCAGAGAGGATGTTTCATTTCGCAGGGGAATCTAGAACTAGAGGGCATAGTTTCAGAATACGGGATCGCCCATTTAAAACAGAAATGAGGAAGAATTTCTACTCTGAGAGGGTCGTAAATTTGTGGAATTCTCTGCCCCAGAGAGCTTGGAGGCTGGGTCATTGAATACATTTAAGGTGGAGATAGATAGATTATTGATGGATAAGGGAGTCAAGTGTTATGGGGAGAGGGCAGTGAAGTGGAGTTGAGGCCAAGATCAGATCAGCAACTGGTGGGGTGCCGCAGGGATCAATGCTCGGACACCAACTATTTACAATCTATATTAAGGACTTGGGTGAAGGGACCAAGTGTAATATAGCCAGGTTTGCTGACGACACAAAGATGGGAGGAAAAGCAGTATGTGAGGATGTCACAAAAAACCTGCAAAAGGACATAGATAGGCTAAGTGAGTGGGTAAAAATTTGGCAGATGGAGTATAATGTTGCAAACTGCGAGGTTATGCACTTTAGCAGAAAAATTCCAAGAGCAAGTTATTATTTAAATGGAGAAAAATTGCAAAGTGCTGTGGGACCTAGGGATCCTGGCACATGAAACATAAAAGGTTAGTATGCAGGTACAGCAAGTGATGGAAAGATAGAAACATAGAAAATAGGAGCAGTAGAAGTCCATTCAGCCCTTCGAGTCTGTACCGCCACTCAATATGGTCATGGCTGATCATCTATCTCAACACCATATTACCGCTTTTTCCCCATACCCCTTGATGACTTTTGTTTCCAGAAATCTATCTGTCTCCCTCTTAAATACATTCAGTGACTTGGCCACCACAGCCTTCTGTGGTGGAGAATTGCACAGGTTCGCCAGCCTCCGAGTGAAAAAATTTTTCCTCAACTCGGTCCTAAATAACCTACTCCGTATCCGAAGACTGTGACCCCTCGTTCTAGACATCCAGCCAGGGGAAACATGCTCCACTCATCCAGTCTATCCAACCTAGTCAGAATTTTATATGTTTTTATGAGATCCCCTCTCATTCTTCTAAATGCCAATGAATACACACCTAGATGACACAATGTCTCCTCATACGACAGTGCTGCCACCCCAGGAATCAGTCTAGCGAACCTTCGCTGCAGTCCCTCTATGGCAAGTATATCCTTTCTTAGTTAAGGAGACCAAACATGCACACAACACTCCAGGTGCGGTCTCACCAAGGCCCTGTATAACTGTAGTAAGACATCATTGCTCCTGTACTGAAATCCTCCTGCAATGAATGCCAACATACCATTTGCCTTCCTAACGGCTTGCTGCACCTGCGTGTTTGTTTTCAATGACTGGTGTACAAGGACACCCAGGTCCCTCTGTACATTGACACTTCCCAAGACATCACCATTTAAATAATACTTTATCCTTTTGTTTTTCCTACCAGAGTGGATATGTTCACATTTATCCACATTATACTGCATCTGCATGTGTTTGCCCACTCACTCAACCTATCTAATCACCTTGCGATATCTTTGCATCTTCCTCACAACTCACAATCCCACCTAGTGTTGTGTCGTCAGCAAACTTGGAAACATTTGGTTCCCTCATCCAAATCATGTATATATATTGTGAATAGCTGAGGGCCAAGCACTGATCCCTGTGGTACCTCACTAGTCACTGCCCGCCACCCCAAAAAAGCCCCGTTTATTCCTACTCTCTGTTCCATGTCAGTTAACCAATTTTCAATCCATGCCAATTCTTTGCCCCCAATCCTATGTGCTTTAATTTTGCACACTAACCTCTTATGTGGGACTTTATCAAAGGCCTTCTGAAAATCCAAATATACTACGTCCACTGGCTCTCCCTGATCTATTCTATCAGTTACATCCTCAAAATGTTCCAGTAGGTTTGTCAAACCTGATTTTCCTTTCATAAATCCATGTTGACTTTGTTTAATTTCGTTGATATTATCTAAGTGTGCCGTTATCACATCCTTTAAAATAGACTCTAGCATTTTCCCTACTACTGATGTCAGGCTAACTGGTCTGCAGTTCCCCGTTTTCTCTCTCCCTCCTTTTTTAAATAGTGGGGTTACATTTGCCACCCTCCAATCTGCAGGAACTGTTCCATAATCGATAGAATTTCTGTTGTTAGCCATTATTGGACCACTTTTCCTTTTGTATTGAACGTCAGAAAGGGATGTATAATTATTGCAATTCATGCATTAGTTCCTTAAATGTTAGCCATTGCCTATCCACCGTCATGCCTTTTAATGAATCCTCCCAATCTATCATAATTTCCTTTGTTGAGATTTAGGACCCTAGTTTCGGATTGGACTACTTCACGTTCCACCTTAATAAAGAATTCAATCATGTTAAGGTCACGCTTCCCTAAAGGACCCCGCACAACAATATAGTAAATTAACCCCTTCTCATTACACAAAACCCAATCTAGGAAAGCTTGTTCCCTAGTAGGCTCCTCAACATACTAGTCTAAAAGACCCTCTCATACACAATCCAGGAATTCAGCTACCATGGTATTAGTAATAATTTGGTTTGGCCAGTCTATACGTAGATTGCTGATCAGGAAGGCCAATGGAATCTTGGCCTTTATTGCAAAGGGGATGGAGTATATAAGCAGGGAAGTCTTGCTACAGTTATACCTGAGGCCACACCTGGAATACTGCGTACAGTTTTAGTTTCCATATTTAAGAAAGGTATATTTTCTTTGGAGGCATTTCAGAGAAGGTTCACTAGGTTGATTCCGGAGATGAAGGAGTGGACTTATGAGGAAAGGTTGAGTAGGTTTGGCCTCTACTCATTGGAATTCAGAAGAATGAGAGGTGCTCCTATCGAAACGTATACGATTATGAGAGGGCTTGACAAGGTGGATGCAGAGAGGATGTTTCCACTGATAGGGGAGACTAGAACTAGGGGGCATAAACTTAGAATAAGGGGCCGCCCATTTAATCTGAGATGAGGAGGATTTCTTCCTTCAGAGGGTTGTAAAGCTGTGGACTTCTTTGCCTCAGAGAGCGGTGGAAGCTGGGACATTGAATACATTTAAGACAGAGATAGATAGTTACTTAACCGATAAGGGATTACGAGGTAATGGGGAGCGGGTAAGGAAGTAGACCTGAGTTTCAGATCAGCCATGATCGTATGAAATGGGGGAGCAGGCTCTATGGGCCATATGGCCTACTCCTGCTCCTCTTTCTTATGCTCTGATGTTCTTATATTCTTATTAGAAAAGGCCTATACTCTCTGGAATTTAGAAGATTGAGAGGTGATCTCATTCAAACATAAAAGATTCTGAAATGGTTTGACGGGGTAGAAGCTGAGAGGTTGTTTCCCCTGGTTGGAATGTATAGAGCTACTAGACATAGTCTCATGATTAGGGTAGGCCATTTAAAACTGAGATGAAGAGGAATTTCTTCACTCACTGCGTTGATAATCTTTAGAATTCTCTGCCCCCGAGGGCTGTGGAGGCTCAATATTTGAGTATATTCAAATCTGAATTAGATAGATTTTTGGACTGTGGGGCTATCAAGTAATATGGATATCGGGCGGGAAATTGGAGTTGAGGTCAATATTCATCCATGATCTTATTGAATTGTGGCACCATATGGTCTACGCCTGCTCCGTTTTGATATGTTCTTATGTTTTTATACTATTGGACAACACCGATAGTTTGGAATTATTAATAGGTGTAAAATTCTTTGTACAAAAAAGCTGCCTTCGCACAAATGCCTCCGACCCCCAAAAATCTATGAATCTACCTGTTCGTCCTGGAGAAGCGTAACATCCGAGTCGGCAGCCTAGATTCGCTGAGCAGTGCATGTAGAAGCTGTAATCACATGGGCCTGGACCACCAATACTATGCAGTATTCTCATCGATAAAAATGGGAGCTCTATTTGTAAGGGCTGACATTACTTTCAATGAGAAAACCCCCTAAAACATCGAAACACAGCATAATAAATAAATGACTAAAACACGTCACATATTTAAAATTAATTGAAATTAGATGTTATTAAATGATTTTGAAAAAACAAAACATTTTTGAAATTTAAAAAAATGTGTTTTAATAGTGTTAAAAAATAAACTTATCTTAATGGACAGGGATTTTAATATAAAAATAAGTGTTTACATTTCAAACTCTTACGCTTGTAAAAGTAAGCTATGCACCTGCTTTTACCAGGTGTAAAGGTTTGAAGGATATTCGCTGGGCATGAGTTGGGCAAATAGCCCAAACTCTCCCATGCGGATGTCCTTCTCCCGGGGATGTGGATGATCTGTCCAGTGAAATCTTGACAGATCGAAAAAGCCAGTTTTCAGCGCATGCGCATCACAGCCTGAAAACCGGCTTTTGTGAGGCCTCGCCGTGTGTGTGCACACTTAATACTGACCCAGCAAGGTCGCAATTTTCAGCCCAATATGTCTTTAATATGTATACAACATATTATAGTGTCAGCTTTGATAATTTGCTGATAGGTAATGGTAAACATTCTAACAAAAATAAACGTCAGTGCACAAGGGATATAAATTGAGTCAGTCAGAAGGGAAGGTCTAACAGAGTCATTTGTTTTTGACGGGGGGGGCGGTTGTGGGGTGGGGGGGACTGAAGGATGGAATTTAAAATCCGGAGGACATTATGCTTGGACATTGCACATTTAAAATGAAAAGGTAAGCTCTGCAGAAATCGTGCTGAAACTAAAAATCAACTGATAAGAACAAAATACCGCGATGAAACCAAAGAGTTTACAAGCTGCTGAGGCTATTAGACATCGTAGGGAAGGACAATACAGGATTTGTGTAAAGCACAATGACTCGAGAAAATCCTGGAACACTGCTAAGAGTGCACAACAAGTGAGATAGAAGAGTCGGTTGTGGGTGAAGGGTTGCACCTTGTTTAACATCAAAGCAAGTTGAGAGACACCACAACAAACTGCCAACCATCCATCATTAATGGCATATCTTGAATCAGTCTTCACAGTAGAAGACACTAAAAACATCCCAATAATAGATAATCAAAGGGCTATAGGGAAGAGGGTACTCAAAACAATCACTGTCAATGGAGAAAATGTACTAGGTTAACTAATGGGACCAAAGGTGGACAGGTCCCCTGCACCTGATGCCCTGCATCCTAGGGTCTTAAAATAAGTGCCCACAGAGATAGTGAATGCATTGGTTGTAATCCACTAAAATGCCATGGATTCTGGAGAGGTTCCAGCCGATTGGAAAACTGCACATTTAACGCCCCTATCTAAGAAAGGAGAGAGAAAGTAAGCAGGAAACTATACACCAGTTAGCCTGACATCGATCATTGGGAAAATGGTGGAGTCCATTATTAAGGAAGTAGTAGCCGTACATTTAGAAAATCATAATACAGTCAAGCAGAATCAGCACGGCTTTATGAAAGGGAAATCATTGCTAGAGGTCTTTGCGGATGTAATGAGCAGGATGGATAAGGGGAAACCAGTAGATGTTGTGTATTTGGATTTCCAGAAGGTATTCGATAAAGTGCCACATAAAAGATTACTGCACAAGATAAGAGCTCACGGGCTTGGGAGTAATATATTAGCTTGTTTAGAGGATTGGCTGAGCTAAAATAGCGGGTGTACCCTAAAATGTTGCTGAAGCCCATTTCCCCCACAGTGTTCTACATATTAAATGCTTCCCTCCAATTAGTGTCTAATGCATCCCACCTTGTCATGCATTCTGTTTCAAAATGTTAATGAAGAAATATTGTTTTGAAAAGGTACTTGTTTACAGTGTGAACTAGAGAGTACGAGAAAGTCACCAGAAATGTTAACAATTAATAAAAATGGATTTTGACTTATAAGGTCACTGTTGCTCGCAGGCCCTAAAGCTAACGCTGATAGGTCATAACGATCACCCCACCCACCCAGTAGTAGTTGTTCAAGGAATTAGATTTTCAATCCTACCGTCCAAGCTTCAAATCGGCATTGCCCGCCGATTAGTTTTAAGCAAAATGCTCGAATTTACCACCATTGATTTCAATGGAGCTCGAACTTGTATATTGTCCTCTAATTGCCAGTCGGCTTGTAGTGACAGTTGAAGGTCTGGGCGTCAATATAAAAATCTAATTCCTCCTCTTCACCACCTGGGCAGTGATCGACAGAGCAGTGCCCCCACCTGTTGCAGATCCAGCCAAATTTTTATTCTGTATGAAATAAATGCAATAAAATTCAAAAGACTTCAATATTGGTTGGCAATCCGCTGGACCAGTTGAAAGCTCTAGCTATGAATACGACAATCAACCCCGCTTGCTATAGAATTATGGGTAGATTTTTAACTTACACCCCAGAATAAGGCTGATATTGTGGCTTGGCAGCCACTAGTGGATCCCGCAGATTTTCTTTGCAAAATTCCAATTTCTGTTAATGTCTTCCAATGTGCAACAGCAGTTTTACTCCCAGGTGGCAAGTTGAAAAGCTACATCAAGGAATCCTCTGACACAAAGTGAGCAACGGCGCGGGAGATCTGCTACTGCAATATCGGATGTCTTGTTTATTTACATAATTAGTTTGCTGATATGATGTCATGTCACACATTCGATTACATCTTACAACATGCCTGGGTTTTTCATACCTGGTTTTAATTTCTGACTGTCAGCTTAAAGCTGTCAGGATTCAATTCCCAATCTCCTCACTCCCTGCTCACCCTTCAGTCCTCACATTACCTATTTTAGACTCTAGGGTAGGAGGCGCTGGTTTGCTTCAATTTTGTGAAATGTTCGTTTGGAAATGTTGATTTTTTTTTACCCCAGCCAAAAACCAACCCAATCCTTGATGTTAGCCTGTGACCTCCCGCTCTCTGCCTGTTCCCCTCAGTGGATAACTCCACCAACCTATAGCAGCGTCACGCCAGGAACAAAAGTCAGCCTGTAACCCAGGCCACATCCTCTGCCCAAGAGGTAACAGGTACTTGTAGTTTTAAAGTTGTGCCAATATGCCGTTTGCATCCCTAACTCACTGCTAAAAGGAATAATGCTGATTTCTTGAAGATATAGGAATGTTATCAATAAACGGTGAGCAAAGATCCAGCAAGTAACAGACTGAAAATAAATTGAACTTAAGAAATTGCTCACAATAATCTTGCAAAGCTTTTAGCCACAATGTTACTTTTTATTTAATCGAAAGATATCATAACAATTCTTCACTTAATAAAAATATCAGAATAAAACCACTTATAAAACGACCAAGATGAAAATATAAGAGAGTTTGGCTAATTTGTAACATGCTTGCCCTGAGTCCATCCCCACTCCAGACTAACACGTTATTACAGCACTGCAATGTGAGTTTCGCTGTTGTCTTGATGGCTTGTAATACAGAGCCACTGTCTGGTTATTTGGAAATATGATAAGGGCCCAACGGCACTAAGCAATAAGTACCCGGATTCCATCCAGTGACCTGGCAAAAATTAAACAATCAATCAACACAAGATATTCCACAGCTCGAATCGCTGCCGAGCATACATGCATTTATTAATATCCTGGATGATGTATTCCAGGAGGTGGTCACCCCATAGGCACTGAAAGGCGAAGGCAGTAATGGGAGAGCAAAATCTTGGGTAGGAAAAGGGTAGGAACAGGCAGGCAGTGCAGAAACCCGCAGGCACTGAGACGCTCACGATGTAGTTTATGTTACAGTACTGATGTGGGTGGCAGCATCTCGAATGTGTGCAGGGGTGGCACCGTGGGCAACGAAGGCGAGGAATGCAGTGATTATAGGCGACACAGCCAGGTGTCCTACATCGTTCATGCAACCGCCAATGCGAGACTCCTATGGTGTGTTGCCTCCCTGGTGCCAAATTAAAGGATATCACTGAGAGGGTGCTGATCCTTAAGTTGGGGAAATGGTAACAGTCAGAAGTCGTGGTCCATGTGCGAACTGATAATATAGGAAGGAAAAAGTTTGACGTTCCGCTGTCAGAATTAAAGGAGCGTGGGAGGAAGTTAAAAAGCAGGACCTCAAGGTAGTAATCTCTGGATTACTCCCAGTGCTATGCGTTAGTGAGTATAGGTATTTAAGGATAAATCAGGTTAACACGTGCCTGGAGACAGGGTGCAGTGGAGAGGGGCTTCCGATTTCTGGGGCATTGAGAGCAGTTCTGGGGCAGGAGGGGCAAACTTAAGATGGACGGGTAGTATCCGAACAGAGTTGGGACCAATGTCCTCGAAAGGAGGTTAACTAGTGCTGACGGAGAGGCTTTAAACTAATTCGGCAGGGGGATAGGCATCAGGATGGAACACTTGGGACGCAAAACATATTCCACACAGGATTGGCAGATGCAAAAAGCGCTCGACTACATAATATTTCAGAACTAGGAGAGATGATACAGTGGGGGGAATGGCACTATTTGGATAGCTGTTTCAAAGAGCCAGCACAAGTGCGATGGGCCGAATGTCCTCCTTCTGTGGTGTTTCATTGTATGATTCAATAAATAGATTAATTGGCTATTCACCAAATTGCCATCTGGAGGACGTGAATCTGCAGGATATATTTGTCATGTTAGCCTACAAACCTTCACCGCACTTCAAAAGTAATTTCTTCAAAGTGCTTTAAACAGTTACTCACATCCACAACATAAATGTAACTCTCTTTGTTTCCAATGTTCACCAGTACAACTGTAAAATACCTCAATAATTTCCAACTGCATATGGCATCTCTCGTTCGTAGACCTGCGGTTGGCTATTCCTCCAGTCCCGTAGCTCCGATGTTATGTCAGGGACATCCGGCACAATCAAAGAAATTTCTTTGGATGTTCGCTCCTTGTACACAATACACAATGTGTTACACTTTATTTTGTCAAGTTCCCTTTCTCTTTGATTTTTAATGGTCTACAAAACGCACTCACAGAGGAACTGAATTCCAATGATCACTTCAAATTTTGATATGCCATTTAAGAAAAATGTCAAGGCCTTGGAGTGAGTGCGGAGGATATTTACCAGAATGGTACAAGTGAGGAGGGACTGCAGTTATGTGGAGAGACTAGAGATTAGAGGTTGAGATTGTTCTTTTTAAAGTAGAGAAGATTAAGGGTAGATTTAATAGAGATATTAAACATTACGTATAATTTTGATAGCATACATAGTCCTCTTACCACATTTCCAGCCCCACCCACCACTATATCGCTTCCATAATTTTTACAAAACTTCCCCTTCCGCAGTCCCTGACTGGAATCTGCATCTCCTTCGTCATCAATTCACACTCTCATTTCATTAATCCATGCCCTCCTAAAACTATGCATTCTCAAATCAATGTGTTATCAAAGCAGTTTCCGAATGCAATAAGTATTGACTTATTCCCAGTCCTCGGTATTTTCCCCCAAACCTTACTTTTATTCTCAATGTGTATCTGCTTCCCTTCTAATGGCTGTTATGATAATTTCTGGGAGCATTCTCAAATCTTAGTAAATATAAACATAGAAAGATTTGCACAAGGTTTTCTACCATCTATTTGCTGATGATCTAAAATTGACGCACCCACCACCAATTCCTAACTCACCCAGATGTTAATTCTTCCGCCATTTATTTGTTTAAAAACCTCTCCTAATTTTGAATACAGCAATCAGATATATGCTTAACCCTTTGTATTACAATGATAGCTTCTAGGTTCGGCAAATGGTGATAACTAACATCTAAAATTCCTGGTTTCATCTTAGTGATACTCCTAGCGATGGTTTGTCAAAGACTTAACCAATTTTCAAAACGTGGGTGAAAAGCATTTTAGTTTGGTAATATTTTCTGCCTCATTGCTCCGAGTCCTGGATACACAGGATGGATGGCATGTGGTATTCATAGCTTTGTCAGACAGATAAATGAATGGATCTGGTAGACAGACGTGTGGATAGAGAGATAGACGTATGGATAGAGAGACAGACGTGTGGGTAGAGAGACAGACATAGAGAGACGGACGTCTGGATAGAGAGACATACGTGTGGATAGATAGATGGACGTGTGGATAGGTAGACGGACGTGTGGATGGATGGGCGGACAGATGGATACATAGACGGATAGATGGATAGGCGGATGGATGGATAGACGATGGATAGATGGATGGATGGATCGATCGATGGATGGCTAGACGAAGGATAGATGGATGGATGCATAGATGATGGATATATGGAAAGATGGATAGACGATGGCTAGATGTATGCATTGATAGATGATTGATAGTGGATAGATGTAATGGATAGACAATGGATAGATGGATAGATAGATGGATGGATAGATGGATGGACGGACAGATAGATAGAGAGACATATTAAAATGTCACAAAACAATGAATAGAAGTATAAAATATATGATGATAGCCACTGGATAAACTATAGGATGAGTAAGATATTATTGAGATATGTTATTTCAATCATTTCATTCGCTTAATAATTAAATCAAAGGGACTATTAATTACATTCATCAGCTGCCCTCTGAATTTATTCTGTGCTGCTGCATAAATAACTGTGTTTGTGCAGGAACTCAGACTCTGAAGCATGTATCCAGTTACTTCCATGATGGTGAGAGGGTAATCGGAAGCAGAAAACACGAACTGAATGTCTATAACTTGTACACAGATATAATGTGTAAAATTTACCAACCATAACAGAATAAAACTGCCTGAGATTGCAAGCAGTAAAATTATAGATTTTCTCCGACTCTCTATCTCTGGATCTTTGTGAATCTCAGTATTGATATTGCCCCTGAGTCCCCTCCTGACTCTATTGGCCGACAGAATGTGCTGGATTGTCAGAGCATTGAACATCAAAATCAACACAAATGGAGCGAATGGGGTTAAAACAACATCACACCAGAAGAATGCCGTCCACACGGGTGAGGTATAGACGTTTGGTTTTACTGTACAGAACCACGGTTCGTTGTTAATTAGTTCCTGATGTTCAAACGTAAAGAATGTTGGAATGTTTTCTACAAAGATTATCCCACATACTGTTGCTATAACGATGGCTGCTGTTTTATCGGTGCAATATTTGACTCTCAGCTTCTGGCAACAAATGGCCACAAATCGATCAAAGGTGAAAGAGACGGTTAACCAGACGGAACAATCAATGGCAGCATAAACCAGGGCGAAAATGAGACTGCAGATAGGAGTGTAGTTCAGGAATGAATTGGTGAAATAAATATTATTAATCTCATACAGTATCACATTAACTATGATGAACAGGAGATCCGCTGCTGCCATGGCAACCAGGTAACGAGTTATGCATTTGGAGAGGCCACACTTTTCTCGGCAAAGAATCAAAATTGTCATTAAATTAGCTGCAAGAAAGAGGGAAGAAAGTGAAATTTAGTGATTTTCACAACAAACGGATCATCGATGATTTAACAGGAATAAAAAATGTTGAGGGTTGTTCTTGCTTTCACTCACACTGTTCTGCCTGTGTTTTAACTCAGTGATTAATTTCAGAGCAAAATAATTCTTTGTCCAGACACGTTAATATATTCCCTCAAAGACACAATGTGCTGTCATGCATCAGAGTGATTACCCGGACTTCATTCATTCTATATCTGTTTTGTTACAAACGTCGGTCCTTCCGTGTTGTTGGAAGTGCAGGCATTTTAGAGCAACATCCACACATACACTGCGGCTTTACCGTGTCGCTTTAATGAGAATATACACCACATACATAGACCTAGCCCTTTATTAAACATAACCCAAATGTTACCGATCATTTGTGTGATAATAGGACTCACAATGTGAAACTTCGCACAGTAGGTGTGGAAACCACTTCAATGGCGTGTCCCCAGTGCACGCCCTGTGAGTAATGATGTTGGTTAAGTGGCTCTGTGCAAATTGTATTAGGGCATAATGGACAACGAAAGACTTTCACACCAGACTTTCACCCAGTTACAAACAGCTGATATCAGCAGCATTAAGGCAGTTTACAGAGGAATGACAGGACATACTGGATGTGTGTCTGTAAAACACCAATTCAAAGTCATTATTGGAAACACACATATTACAGTAGAATTTAAATATTGTAATCGGCAGGTTGACAGGTAGATTATTTATAATGGCCGAGGAGTATTGGGGCGATGTGTGATCCCCTGGAGGGTTCACTGGCTTCGTGTAACATGGAGACAGATATTTATAATAGGTAAGTAGTGCCCAGTAACAGGCGATTAATGGGGTTATGACAGACCTGCCGGCAGGTGCAGTCCGGGACAAGGGATTTAATTGTCCACATAAAGTGGCAGCAGTAAAATAACTTGTTCTTCCTCTACCCTGGCAAGTACAACTCAACGATACGGGATGAAATTCGACTTGGACGAAAAACAGGCGATAATATAAGGGCAGCGATTTACTATCGGGTGGGAATGTGCCTTCGGTGGCAGCAGAAAGTGAATGGTATACAGTTATACACTGCGTCCGATAGTCATCTCCATTGACCTAAATCTGGTGGCTAATTGAATAAAACCTGCATTGCACTATCGCCTCCAAGACAGATTTCTACTGCACTAAGTCCTTTTTGCATGACTTGGGAAGACTGATTTCATCCCAAATGGGATTATTATCCAAATCCATACGTCTGCCTCCACCCCAGACTGATAGCCCTGCTCAGGGACAGCGCCAGCGCCTTCCTGTCCCTTTAGTGCTCCCTAGGATGTGCCAGGGAGCCTGACCTGAACCGGCATTTGGCATTTGGCCAAGGCTCAGACAGTAAGGAGGCAGCAGTAGACATTCCAGCCTCCGTCTTATTGCCCAAGTGTACCTTCACACTCCGTGTCACAAAACAGAGGTACAAAGAAAGTGCACTTTTGTTATCCTCCGAGACAGATTTGATAGACTGAAGATTGTAATCTTAGCTTGCAGAGTTACTTAACTCCCTCACCAGCATGCTGAATTCTAAGCAGGTGCTCCGGGCTGCCAGTGGAGATCAGTAGACTGACGGTCCTGATTCCCGAGGTCACAAGCCTGCAGGGATCGGCGGGGCTCTGATTGTCTTGTCCCTGCAGTTGGAGCCACGCCCGCCAAGTCTGTGAGTCTGCTCTGGGCTGTCTGCACATCATTTAAACGGTCTGGAAAGCAACTCGTGATGATCTGAGTGCTGGCAAGCAACAGTGCAATTTAGACGGGCTACTCCTGCCTAGTGCAGGGACATGGGAGGCAACAATCTGTGTTAATATTATGACGGAAAATATAATTGGTACAATTGTAGAGTTAATGACTTCAAAAAGTACTATTATCTATCTGCTATATTAAGGACATGCTGAAATATGGGATCAAGTTGCTCAGTTAACTGAGATAAAAAACTAATTACCATGAATCAAACACATTAAAACAAACACATCGCCTGATTAAACAGGCAGCAAGAACAGTAATATAATTAACACAGAGAAAGGTTAATGATAACTAGTCACAGTGACTTACCAGGGACACCAACCACTGCCAGAATGGGATAGAAAATTGCTGATATCTGAAGAATGATTGGCCACTCCATTTACTCTGCGAGATAACGTTGCCCATCGGTATGATGACACATAGATCAAACACTTTCAGATCGACCCTTCCTTTATATCAGAGAGAAATCTCAAGTGTACAAAATAATTGACATTAGTTACAGTCATTGAACAAACAGCTTAGGCAACTGCTTCACTGTAATACTGCTCTGCGAATAGGTTATTATTGTCACATTTCCCAGTGGAACTCAGAGACAATAATAGTTTTGAATATTACCAATTTTTTAGATTTAAAATATGACGAAATTTTTAATTTTAGAGCACTTTTGCATTCACGTCCAATACAAGGAATTTGTTCCGGAACATGTGTCATATTGTCATAGATTCCCACGGTGCATTTAGTGAAATAAATGTATCCATTTGTATTACTTTCATCCAATTTAGGTATTGGAAGGACAGGGAATATAACCTCAGATGGTTTAATGTTGTTCCCTGCAGAGTTAGTGCATAACGCGGTACACATTCACAGTTTGATACCAAGTGTACAATAGGTTGTGTACAGTAGTTAGTGTGCAACAGATATAGGCACCCTGTGCCGGCGTGATAGTCAAGTCAAGTGAGCTGCACCTGCACCTGGTACTTGTGGATTCATGGCTTTACAATGCCTCATGTTCCCCAGCGCAGATGATCTACTTGCACCCATCATCGGGTGCAGAATTCGAGCTACTGCTGGAGGCCAGAGAAACCTACAACAGTCAGAAGGCCTCCAGCTCCGAGCGTCCAAAGGGTTCCTGTTGCAAAGAAAGACCAATACTGTTATGTATTTAACCGCTTGTAACTTTGTAACCTGCATCACACCTGTCCACCAGCTGGCCTACCTGTTGGGGTCCCAAGGGACCACAGTTTATAAGCAGGGCACCCATGAGGTACCTGCACTCTGGAACTACAATAAAGGAGCTAAGGTCACACTTGCTCATTACACACAGTACTCGGCCTGACTGTTTATTAGGAGTATAACAATTGCCGATGAGGTAAAGAACCGCGCGAAAATGCAAAGAACAGTCAGCATCCTGGAGAAGTTCTCAGAGGGGGACGATTGGGAGGCCATCGTGGAGCGACTCGACCAATACCTTGTAGCCAACAAGCTGGAAGGGGACGAGAACGTGACCAAACGAAGGGCGATCCTCCCAACCATCTGTGGGACCACTGCCTATGGTCTCTTGAAGAACCTCCTGGCCCTGACTAAACCAACAGATAAATCCTGTGAAGAACTGTGTATGCTGGTCCAGGAGCACCTAATTCCTATGGAAAGTGTTTTGATGGCGAGAAATCGGTTCCACAGGTGTCAATGATCAGAGAGCCAGGAAGTGCCGAGCTATGTCGCCGAACTAAGGTGCCTTGCAGGACATTGTGACTTTGAGGTCTTCCTAGAACAAATGCTCAGAGACTTTTTTTACTGGGTATCGGACATGAGAAAATCCTTCTCAAACTGTTGACTGCAGAAAATCTGAATCTGAGTAAAGCCATAACGATAGCCCAAGCATATATGCCCACAAATGAAAACACCAAGCAAATTTCGCAGAACAAAGAAGTTTTGGCCAGTATGTGCAAATAGTAACTTCGGTTTTGAGCAGAAATGTACAGGGCAGAATGTACACGCCGGCTGCTGTCGCCCGACCTCAATTGACCCAGAGTCTGCCATCATCTGTTAATGCTAGGCAGTTAACACCGTGTTGGCACTGCGGGGGTGATCATCAGCCCCATTAATACTGCTTTAAGCACTATGCATGCAATGGCTGCAAAACAATGGGACACCTCCAATGAATGTGCAGACGAGCTGCAAACCCTGCAAACCACCACGTTGCAGAGGAAGATCGGTCCACAGTGGATCAGATGGAATTTGAAACTCATACGGAGGAGGCAGAGGTGTATGGGGTACACACGTTCACGATGAAATGCCCGCCAATAATGTTGAAAGTTGAACTGAACCGTATCCCAATGTCTATGGAGCTGGACACGGGGACAAGTCAGTCCATAATGAGTAAAAAGGCCTTCGACAGGCTGTGGGGGAAGAAGGCACACAGGCCCAAGCTCAGCCCCATTCACACTAAACTAAGGACTTACACCAAGGAATTGGCAGTGCTGAATTCAAAGTCTCCTATGATGGAGCAGTACATGAACTCCCACTATGGATTGTGCCATGGGATGGCCCCACTTTATTTGGCAGAAGCTGGCTGGGGAAAATCTGCTGGAACTGTGACGACATCCGAGTTGACAACACCGCATGTACCCAGGTTCTAAGCAAGTTCCCATCGTTATTCGAGCCAGGCATTGGACGTTTCTCAGGGGTGAAAGTGCAGATCAATTTGGTTCGCACTACACGAGCCTTCCACCATAGGGCTCGGGTAGTACCATACATGATGTGTGAAAAAGTGGAAATCTAGCTGGACAGGCTGCAAGGCGAGGGCATCAACACACCGGTGGAATTCAATGACTGGGCCAGTCCGATTGTTCTGGAACTCAAGGAGGATGGTACAGTTAGAATTTGCAGTGAAGATAAACTAACAATTAACTGTTTTTTGCTGCAGGACCAATACTCGCTACCCAAGGCAGACGATTTATTTGGGACCCTGGCTGGAGGGAAGATGTTCACCAAGCTGGACCTGAACTCGCCCTACACGACGCAGGAGCTGGAGGAGTCTTTGAAAGGCGAGGGCATCAACACGCTCAAAAGTCTATTTATTTACAACTGGTGCCCGTTCGGGATTCAGTCGGCTGCAACGATCTTCCAGTGAAACATGGAAAGCCGGCTAAAGTCGGTTTCTTGTACACTGGTCTTCCAGGACAACATATTGGTTACAGGTCAGGAAACCATGGAGCACTTGAAGAACCTTGAGGAGGTTCTTAGTTGTTTGGATCGCGTGGAGCTCAGGTTGCAATGCTCAAAGTGTGTTTTCCTGGCTCAGGACGTCGAATTCTTAGGAAGAAGTATCACAGCAGACGGCATCAGACCCACCGACTCCAAGACGGAAGCCATCAAGTACGTGCCACGACCACAGAATGTGATGGAGCTGCAGTCATTTCTGGGACTCCTTAACTACTTTGGTAATTTCCTACCTGGGTTAAGCACTCTATACTCTTCCTGGCTGCACAGCACCTGCCAACTTATAATCGCACCAGTTCAGTTGCTTCCTGACCCGCCCTCGCAGGACTAACATTAGGGCACCTACACACGTGACATGTGCCGGCAGTCCGTTTGTTTTGGGTCTCACGTCTGCCTGCTGTCTGCACCCCTAAACATGCAAAAACAAGTTATAGTCCAAAGCCTTGCAAAGAGTTTGTGCATGTTGCAGAACAGTGAGTGCAGTCTGAATTCAGGAGCTGGAGTTCGGATTGTGGGTTGGGAGGTACAAAGGGTGCAAGTGATCGCCACTGAAGCTTAAAAACAGATTTCATACCATTCTGGTTCTACACTTGGTAGAGTATCTAACGTTATCAGGGTGAGACAACTCCCTCCAGTAAATCTGACTGTATCATTGTAGATGAAAGGTCCACTATCAGTCTAGATTTAGACCATCACTTTGTGTCAGTGCGAATCAGAAACGGCCTGCAACTGACGATGGGTTTGCGGTGTAAATACATTCAGCAGGTAGGATTCAGCAGGGAGAGAATAGTACACTGCCTGTAAGAAATCATGAATCTGAACAAATTGTGAAATATAAATGAAATAATTAATATATGAATGAAGTAATGATGCCTACTCATCAGAAACAGAGAGCCAAGGTTGATACGAGGTCAGGACATGATTTACCGGCCTTCCAGCAGACATGATTAAATTGATAACGGAGGTAGCAAGAAGCTGTAGGATTAACAAACTCCCTGGAGAAGAAAATAAGATATTACAACAGATAAAAGGAAAAAATTACCTCATGAGGATGGGAGGCAGCTGTCAGAGATAATCACTCCCCTGGAATTGGACCATGGAATGGGTAAAAATGATTTATATAATCATTATTCCACCATCCCACCGAAACAAGGTACAAAAACCGATAACCGAGAGAGAGGAACGGTCAGACAGAGGAGAGTTTCCTCAAGGTAGACCTCATGCTGGCTTTGGACAAACACCTCCACCAGCTCTGGATCTGCTCCGAGACCACCGTTCTCCCTCAACGTCCGTCCGTTCCGTTCGAGGGACGTAGGTCATTTTCATCTGTCACGGGTTATATATCGACTATATCTCTCTTCGTCGTGTGTTGTATCTGAATTTGCTTATATCTGCTACTGCTTAATAAAATGCCTTACAACTTCCAAGCCCCTTTGGGTAATCTGTGTGTGACCTCAGCTCCAAATCTTACATGCTGGAATTTCTGACATGTCCTCACTTCCAGATTCGCCCTTATCCCGCCGATATACCTGATCTGAGTGTTGGTGCTTTTCTTTATCAGAGGCCGGGAGACCATAGTCGTGTCCCACATGACCCACACTGCAGTTCGCAGGTGCTTTCCCCGACCTTAAGTGGCTGACATTCTGGACCTGACCCGCGCTGCCATTCCCGGCCTCGCTGTACCGTCATACACAAACTAACCTCTGTTGCCAAACCAGATACATATCTACACCTGTTGTCGCTTTGCAGTTTAGCGATTTATCATATGTACTGCGAAAAGAAAAAACATGGTTTTCCACTTTAAGAGCAAATTAGCAAATGACCGTTTTAAGAGAGAAATATTGGATGAATGCATAAACCGATTTATGATGGTTAAAGGATTCGGTACAGTAGATAGAGACAAACTATTTCCCCTCAGCCTTCTCTTTTCTCGATATATGATCACAGAATGTTCAGTCTTTCCTGGTAACTATAACTTCTCTGTTCTGGTATCATTCTTGTAAATCTTATTTGTTGTGCCTTCTCCAGTGCCTCCATACATCCTTTTTTACAATATGGAGACCAAAACCGTGTTCAGTATTCTAAGTGTGGTCTATCCAAGGTTCGATGGATTTTAACACATGTTCTCTGTTTTAGCATTTTATTCCTCTTCAAATAAAACCCAATGTTTGGTTTATGTTTTTATGGCCTTACCCAAACTTGTCACTCTTTTTCGTGATTTGTGTATCTGTACCCCGAGGTAGCTTTGCACCTTTTCCCCATTTAGACTTTTTTTTCAATCAGTATTTGGCCTTCTTATTCCTCTGACCAAAATGTAACACCTCATACACATCTATATTCAATTTCATTTTCCAATTTAACATCCTTTCTGCGGGATTATTGATGTCCTCTTATAGTTCGTGGTAGAAATATACAATATTAATGATAGCCCCCGATTTAGTGACGTCCGGAAGTTTTTAATTATACTTCTGATTCCTGAGTCTGAAATCCTTTAAGTAAATTGTGAACAACAGTGGTCCCACAACCAATCCTTGTGGAATGGAACATCACTTACTGCCTTTTGCCAGTGAGCAGCTACCCTGAACCCTTATTTTGTTTTCTGGACAGTAGTCAGCTTGATATCCATTCTGCTCCTTGTCCCTTGACTCCACAAGCTCTGATCTTAATGGTGAGTCCAGTATGCAGTACGTTAACGAAGGCCATTTTAAAATCCAAATATATTACATCTACAACAATATCCTTGTTCACCATTCTGTGACTTCTTCAAATAATTCAATAAGGCTATCACATCTTTTCAATTATGTGTCTTAGCATCGATGTCAAGCTATCTGGTCTATTGATCCCTGGACTTGTTCCATTTAAATGTAGGTATAATATTAGCTGTATCCATGTTATCTGGCACGATATAGTCTTCTAATGTATACTGTGGTTCAGCCTCAGACCGCTGTCAGGGAGAGCGATGATGTCAGTGACTCAGGAACGCAGTTTCCAGCAGGGACCAAAAACAATGTATTCGGTCTTACCAATATTTAGCTGAAGGTAATTCCTGCTCATCCAGTACTGGATCTCGGACAATCAGTCTGACAATTGAGAGAATGTGCAGGGGTCGAGAGAGGTGGGGCTGAGGTAGAACCGGGTGTTTTCAGCTTACATGTGGAAAATTATGCTTGGATTTCAAAATCACGGCAGAACATTTGTTTCCCTTTATCTCTATCACTCAATCTTCTTCCAGAATAAATTGCATGTTCTCTCTTTAAGGAGCTCTATCCATTCTTTTGCTTTTCATCAGTTTCTAAATAACCTTTCGATTTAACTTGACGTTCCTCGCCAAACTTTCTTCAGATTTCTTGTTATCATTTCTTATCGTTTTCACTTTCCGCCTGTATTTTATAAATTCAGTTACATTTCATTTCCATTAGACTTGTGGCAGGCTATTTTAACTCTCATTATAATTTTTATTTAACTACATATTCTAGGAACGCCAGTTTATGATGAGCTACATTTATTTTGTGGGACTATGACGACGCTGTACATTAATATGCCCCTGTTTGAATGATTCCCACTGTCTCTGCGCTGCCTTTTTTGAAGCGGTTTCTAACTGAAACTATCTTTCCCCAGTTCTGTATCTTTATCTTTGACTGCTCTCCAGTTTTAACATAGCATTTAAATAAATCTTCCTATACTGCATGCACAGCACGAGGACCATCTACATGACTACTCCTTGGAATCTTTAAACCTTGTTATTTACACCTCCTTGACTTCTGTTTTCTTTGAATCTTTACTCTCTTCTCAGTAAACGGTATTTTTTGTCCTTCACATCTGTTGCCTCACTGCCAGTATCTCTCCTTGTCATCTATCCCTCTGTGGCCCTTCTCTCAATTATATCTCTCTTTATACAGATACAGATATCTAGGCTAACAAAAATCAAGCTGTACTCAACATCTTCTATGAAGGGGAGACTTTATTAGCAACACATATTGATATGAACAAATGGAACACTGTGTCCATTTTGGGAGAATGGGGCAGATGAGGAATATAAATGTGCTCTCCTGTCGCCTGCACAATTCTTCTCTGCTACATGTCTCCAGAAATGTACCATGATTTAAACTTTCCAAGTAGGGACAACCTCCTACAACTCTACCACTGTTTCTCTGAAGATCAGCTTTGGGGTATTGACAACTGGAGCTGGGCTCCCAGTAAAATTATTGATTGAGTGCTGTGGTCCCTCGCTCAATTCCTCTTTCTAAAACACTCCGAACAGAGCATCAAAGGCCCTGTCTCTATTTGTCGAGAGACATGCACCTTACAGTAGATCAAAGGTGGTATGGATTGGTCTTCGCATGGTAACATGAACCATACTCTGGAATCTATTATTATTATTGGTGACATGGTATCAGGGCACTTATAAAATCAAAATATGATTGGGCAGAGTCAGCATGGAATTATGAAAGGGAAATCATGCTTGACAAATCTGTTAGAGATTTTTGAGATTGTAACTATCGGGTTGGATAAGGGGCACATGGGTAACATTGTTATTCAGGGGGACATTAATGTCCTTGTACACGAATCACAGTAAGTTAACACGCAGGTACAGCAAGCAATTAGGAAAGCAAGTGGTATGTTGGTCTTTATTTCAAACGGATTGATGTATAAGTTTAAAGATGATTTAGTAGACTCGGCCTATATTCCCTGGAGTTTAAAAGAATGAGAGGGGATCTCACTGAAACATTTAAAATGTTTCAAGGACTTGACAGGGTTTGATTCCCTGGCTCTGGAATCAAGAATCAGGGGCCACAGGCTCAGAATAAGAGGTCGGCCATTTAGGACTGAGATGAGGAGACATTTCTTCACTCAAAGGGTTGTGAATCTTTGGAATTCTCTACCACAGAGGGTTCTGGATGCTCAATCGTTTAGTATATTCAAGACAGAGATCGATTATTTTTTGGATAATAGGAGAATCAAGGTCAATGGGGAGAGGGTGGGAAAATCGAGTTGAGGTAATCGAGCTTATTGATTGGCGGAGCATGAGACCAAGGGCCGAATGGTCTACTCCTTCTCTTATTTTGTATGTTCTTTTGAACTTATATCCCACAGGTGGCACTCGCTATAAGCAACTATAAGACAAGGTAGAATATGGCAGCACGAACATGAACAAATGGCTGCACAATTCCCATCATGATATTATACTGTTGTGGTAAAAGGAAGACGCTCTCCCTCGAGGTGGACTATCTGGTATAGGTAATCGACACCTTGCCCTCCGTATAACGACCACAACATCAACAAATGAAACCTTCATAGAAACATAGAAACATAGAAAATAGGTGCAGGAGTAGGCCATTCGGCCCTTCTAGCCTGCACCGCCATTCAATGCGTTCATGGCTGAACATTGAACTTCAGAACCCCATTCCTGCTTTCTCGCCATACCTCTTGATCCCCCTAGTAGTAAGGACCTCATCTAACTCCTTTTTGAATATATTTAGTGAATTGGCCTCAACAACTTTCTGTGGTAGAGAATTCCACAGGTTCACCACTCTCTGGGTGAAGAAGTTCCTCCGCATCTCGGTCCTAAATGGCTTACCCCTTATCCTTAGACTGTGACCTCTGGTTCTGGTCTTCCCCAACATTGGGAACATTCTTCCTGCATCTAACCTGTCTAACCCCGTCAGAATTTTAAATGTTTCTATGAGGTCCCCTCTCATTCTTCTGAACTCCAGTGAATACAAGCCCAGTTGATCCAGTCTTTCTTGATAGGTCAGTCCCGCCATCCCGGGAATCAGTCTGGTAAACCTTCGCTGCACTCCCTCAATAGCAAGAATGTCCTTCCTCAGGTTAGGAGACCAAAACTGTACACAATACTCCAGGTGTGGCCTAACCAATGCCCTGTACAACTGTAGCAACACCTCCCTGCCCCTGTACTCAAATCCCCTCGCTATGAAGGCCAACATGCCATTTGCTTTCTTAACCACCTGCTGTACTTGCATGCCAACCTTCAATGACTGATGTACCACGACACCCAGGTCTCTTTGCACCTCCCCTTTTCCTAATCTGTCACCATTCAGATAATAGTCTGTCTCTCTGTTTTTACCACCAAAGTGGATAACCTCACATTTATCCACATTATACTTCATCTGCCATGCATTTGCCCACTCACCTAACCTATCCAAGTCGCTCTGCAGCCTCACAGCCTCCTCCTCGCTGCTCACACTGCCACCCAACTTCGTGTCATCCGCAAATTTGGAGATACTACATTTAATCCCCTCATCTAAATCATTAATGTACAGTTCAACCGGCTTTATTTCGAGCAAATGCAAGGGAATGTTCAATCATGGAACCTTGAAAATACAAGAGGTTTCAAGTGTAATTTATATAGTTTTTGGAGAGGGGCTACCCTCCTGCAAAATCATCGATAGGTCTGTTGCTATCAGCGGAGTTATATTGATTTGTCGTCTCTTATCAGACTGGCTCTGAGTCGTACATGCAATTGTCCATCTCCCTTCATATGTTAATTCTGTTTGTTCAGTGATTTGCACTTTGCCTTAGTCTATATGATAACGTTTCCAAAATACTGGCTTTCTTATCTCTTCCTCAGAGACAACTAATCAAAATTGTAACTGCTGACTTCTGCTCTCTTGTTATGTGTAACTAAGGTTAAGAATGAATTAACGATACAGTTTTAATTCGTTATAAGTGTGCTATACCTACATAAGCAATAAGCAATTATAATCCATAACATCACCGATTCCTCGGACCCTCCTAATGCAGATTAGTTCACTACCTTCAGCATTGTGGTCTGACCACCTATCTGTCTGCTCTTTGCCTGTTACAACTCTATATCCCTTACAATTCCCCCCTTATGGCCATTGGCTATATGCCCAACATAGACCACTTCCCAATTAATTCCTCATGGATGAGCTTCCAAGTTGTCCTTTCGCTTGGGTAGTGCTACTTCCTGAGCTGCAGGACCTACCTGTTGGCTTTGCCATCAAGATTATAGTAAATGAGTCCTTTCTGCCGGACTGTCTGATTTCTCTTTATTCAATGTTTTAACTATAGTACGGGCTAGGGCCTGCCTCTTACATAAGTCACACTTTTTACAGGATAATACCGGCAAGATGAGCTCCCTTGCACTACAACTAGTACATTGAGTCCAACATAGTTTGTGTATAAGTCTTTTCCAGCCAACATTTTCTCAGTGTTCGAATTATGTCCCACCTGGGGTATCCTCCGTTTTTTCTATCTTTCCTCCACTTGGGGTCTTCTCTATTCTGCCGAATTTCTGCCCCGCCTGGGGTATCCTCTGTTTCTTCTATCTTTCCTCCACCTGGGGTCTTCTCAATGTTGTCGAATGGTGGCCAATTCAGTCGAGTTTGTTCCTTATTCAGTTCGAGTATCGGTTTTCCTTGCGGCCCGATGGCCTTCACATAACCTCCTCAGGTAATATCCATCATTTTCCCATCGATGGTTTCCTCCTTTAGTTCCGGGCTTATAATTAACCCGTTACATCTGTCACATCAAGCGGAGAAAAGCAGAAGTCAGTATCCATAATGATGCATGAGGTGTTCCTTTCTTCATTTCCGTTGCCGTGGTGCTCACACATCAATCTCCATTTCCTTGTGGAGCAGCAATAATTTTGCAGTCCTGTGTTAGGAGGTGATATTCAAAGTGCACCCGTCCACTTGTCAGATCCACAGTCATCTTTGATCATTCGTAGTGGATCTCGACATAAAACAACTTGGTTATTTTTATGACAATCATCTATACTGAGACTCTTAGTACTGTTGTTCTCTTCAGTTACATTTCTGGATTGTCATGGTACCGCACGTGAGTTTCTCCTACATTTCTCTCCAACAATCCCTGTAAGGTTCGTGTAAGGGCGTCAACTCAATCATCTACAGTGTTTACCGTTGCAACTTCCGCCGTGCATCCCGCCTCATATCCCTCTTTTTCCCCGGTACTGCTATCTACCTGACCCTCTTTCCACATTAAACTTCATGGTTTTTGATTCAGGGCCTTTAAGTGCTCGCAGGGTCAGGTTTCTATATCGGCTTTTGACACGCATAAGTTGGGGGTGGTTATTTTGGAATACAGTAATTATTCACTGACGTACCCAAAGTGTATCTTATCCATGGTCTGTCTTATCACTCCCCATTTTGGCACAGCGTTCATAGTTGAACATGTTTGTGGTGCTCTGGGTGTGGTGGTCGGAGCCCTGGTCGTGCTCACTATTGCTAAAGTAGTGGGTGGGGCCGTGTTGGTGGGTCTATCTCGGGAGATACCCCTCCACCACCATTCATAGATGTTGAGTGAAATTTGCACCCTCTTCCACCGGGTGCAGTATCTTTGTCCCTCCTGATTATAAAACCCACTGTGGTCTTATTCCCACTAATTTTTGGCCCCGTATTACTGGCCCGTCTCCAATGTTGTTTACTTTCCTTGTTAAGTTGTTTTATGCCCGTTATTTAAGTCTACTGTTGCTCCGTCCGTCACCATCAGTGTTTTTGATTCTTTATCACAACTAATGTCGCTCGAGTCCCTGTAATACAGGCCTTGCCATCCCTTCGAATGTTGCCCTTGATATGAGGCTGCATTACCCCACGCTGTTCCCACGAGCACCAGAGTCCTGCAAAAAAACAATATTTCCCGGTCGTCACTGGTTAGTTAGTGACTATGCTTTTTTAACTGGGTCCAGTGCTACCACTTGCCGATACCTCCTATAACTATGCAGGCACACATGTCCCTTACCATACTCACCATCATCTGATTGGTCCATTTGGGCTATTTGGACATTCTGTTCTTTAGTGTCATTCTCTAAATCCTTGATTACTTGCTGATCTCCAGCCTACGTCTTTAAATCATGTACCTGCTTACTGAGATCCATCACAAACCTTTGTATCCTGTCTTTATATGGTCCTATGTCCTCGCTTCTTAACAAGACTTCTGGGTGTCTCATTACCCTTCCAGTCATTAGTTCAAAGGGTGTCAGTCCTGTTACCCCACTGGGGTTCCCCTGAGCTTCATTAGTACTCAGGGTAACGTCTCTACCCAACCTTTTCCAGTTTCCTCGATTGCTTTAGCTCGGGCTGCTTTTAAGGTCCGATTCATTCATTCCACCAATCCAAAGGATTCCGGATGGTACGGGATATGGAACCTGTGCCGAATCCCTAATAAAGCGCAGGCCTGTTTCATCACCTTCCCTGTGAAGTGGGTATCTTGATCTGAGTCCAGCTGCAGTGGCATTCCCCATCGGGGTAATATTTCTTCTGCTTGGATCCTGGCCACGGTTTCTGATGAACAAATTCGAGTGGCAAAAGCTTCTACCCACTTCGTAAACTGGTCTATTAGAACGAGGCAGTGTGTCTTCCCCTTGTTGCTGAGTAACGGTCCAGTAAATTCTATGTCCCATTTTGACCTTACTTTCCCCCCCTGGGTTCTATTTGTATATGTCAGGCACTTTCTACAGTGGTTCTCTATATATCTACCCATTCTCTTCCACTACCAGCATCTGGACATCGAGCTTATCATGTTGGTTCTACCTGTATGGACATACCCATGGTATAAATTTAATAGGCTCCACTGGATGCATTCCGGGGCCACCACATTCCCATCTTTCCTCCATATCCCGTCGCTCCCTTGTTGGGCCCCTCTCTGTTTCCACCCCTCCTTTTCCTGTGGAGTGGCTTCTCCCTGTACCTTAAGCATGTTCACTTCTTAAGGCTCGATTGTACATGCTCTGATCTGAGTCTCCCCGGCCAATGTACCTGTCTCTGCCACTCACTTGGCTGCCTCGTCTGCCTCATTTCCCTGTTGATGTTGATCTAAAATCATGTACTACTACAAAAGCATATCGACTGTCAGTATAGATATTTACTCTTTTTCCCCTAGCTAGCCTGAGAGCCTCGGTGGGAGCCACCAATTCAGGCACTTGAGCTGATAGGCCCCCTTCAAACCGTCCTTCCCTTCTGACCTGTCTGCTATCTACCACTGCCCATCCCGTCCATGGTGTCCTGTTGATATAGCGGCGAGACCCAGCTACATATAGATCCATGTCTGTCTCCTCAAGCCTGACTACTTCCCTCGTCTTCTCCTGTTGGCCCACACTGATGCTCCTTTCCCTGCTTAATGATCCATCCTGCAGGAATGTCTTTTATTTTTACCGTCCCATTAGTCGGGGGTGGGGGCGGCGTGGGGGGGTGAGGAGGGTGGGGAGTGTGGGGAGGGAGGGTGGTAAGAGCATTGCTTCCCACCTAGCTATTCACACATTGGATACCGGTTTTAGCCTTCCTGTGTTAAGCAATTCTATTAAGGTAGAATAGTGCCCAACAGTACTATGCCACTGGCCTATACCTATCCCCATGTAATGATCTTTACTGTGGTGGGTATAGATGTGGAAGGGACTATTCTGCTAGGGTAATCCCAGGGCTGGAGCACTTGTGAGAGCTTGTTTTTTTCGTGCAGTAGGTGAATAGCCCGAGTACCTGCCTGATCCCTTTCACGGTTCCTGGCCTGGGCATTGATCGAATTGCTTCCTTTCTGTCCTCAGGCATCTGTCTCTTCCCTCGTGCTATGTATCCTAGATATGTTACTTCGCTCCTTCCCACTTGCATCTTCCTAAGATTTATTTTCAATCTCACACTCTGTAGAGCTCCTCGCACTGTAGTTAAAGCTAGTACGTATTGTTGTTTTGTGCTGGAGGCAATAAGGATATCATCCACATACTGCAACGTCTAACGGTTCCAAAATTCCTGACAGTACACGATGAAATATGCTTGGGCTATTCTGGAATCTCTGTGGCACTCCAGTCCATGTGTATTGTTTTCCCTTTGCGGTGAAGGCAAATTTTTCTTGGGACTCTTCGTCTCCGTGAATGGCCCAATATCCATTTGCTATATCCAGCACGGTGAATATCTTATGTTCTGGATCCAGGCCATTAAAGGTTGTGGCTGGACTTGCCACTATTGTGTGTTCTCGGGGAGTCACCTTATTCAGGGCGGTATAATCGATAGTCGGGAAGACCTGTCGGGTTTCTTTACCAGCCACACAGGTGAATTAGTGGAGGCTATTACCTGTTTCACTCCCACTTGCTTCTCTAATTCCTGCACTATCTGACAGACCGCTGCCTCAGCGTTGGGTCTTAATGGGTACTGTCGGTGAGCTGTGTGTTCGGGTCCATGAATTTTGATTTACCTCTAAATTTTCCGTATCCTTTATTTTGCTGTGGGCATTTTTTCCTGCAGTGACCTTGATTGCAGTTAAAACATATCAGAGGGGTTCCTCCTCCCCTTTCGCTTCTGCTGCTAACGTAACTGCTGTTATTTTAGTTATCTTCTCCCGTTGTTCTGACTTTAACTCCTCTACTTTCGGGACTAGGGTTAATAAACATAGAGGAATCCATTCGTTCGAATGCAGAAATCTAACAAGTGATTCTCAACAGTTCGGTCAGGAAGTCCTTTTTGAACGAAATAGCTTTTCAATAAGCAACTACAAATGTTTAAATGAGAGACTGTCTTTCAAGGATTTGAGAATAGAAACATCATGCGGTCTTGTCTATGATATGCACATGTGACGTAGGCAAACTGCGGTGTGTAAAGGAGCAGGTTTTCAGCAGTTCTTCGGAGAGCTCACAAAATGCAGAAATGGAAGCTGCTCACGCTGTATACAGTTAGGCCGATTACTGTGCTGTACATCAATAAAATGTGTTCCGTACACTCTACCATCAACTGTCTCTTACTTATTGGAAACGTGCTTTTGTGAACCATAGAAGGACGGAAGTTGAATGCTAACATTTACCACTGAAACGAGTTGTTGTGACTGATTAGTGAGATTGGTCCAATTTCAGGGAGAAATACCATGGGCTTCCGACATGGTGCTGGTGCTAAAGGGTCATGAGTGAGAATGTGATTCAGATCAAACTGTTGTCATGGGTGTCACTGTAATGTTAGGACTGTTAATGCTTTGGATTTAGAAATTATTCAGGTGAAGTTGTTCAGAATCAGATGTTGTCACCTCTGTACATGACCAGGATCCCAGACTTGTTCCTAAACTCCCCCTTCTACTGTGGCTCTGTGACATCAGTCAACTGACCCTGATTTCTTGTGGCATCATCTAGCACCTCTTCGGAATCAGCGGGTTGTTTGCATAATTGTGTAACATGCTCCATGTCTCTATGCTAGAGGAGATTGTGATGACCAGTCCCGCAGGCTATCCAGGCACCTGACACATGCTCTTAGCTGTGGATCAGCAGGAGCAGGAATTCTCATATGAGTCGCACAAGGAGTCCTTGCATTTGCACTACCTTGGGCTGCTCCCTTCCCTGACCACCAAGGTCCAAAGCTGCACCCTACTGCCACGTGGCTTTACCAGCCAGGCAGCAGCTTGTCACCGTTTTCCCGGCAGTTTTCGGGAGATAACCGGCAGGCGGCAGATTAATTATTCCCGGCCGTCAAAATCAGCGGAGCCGGTCCGCTGCTACTCCCAAACACGCGCAGCGCTCACTCTCCAACTTTACTTGGTCTGTCGTTTGTGTCCAGCATTTCAGAACATCAGTCCATCTAACTGTTAATCCTTTTTTTTACCTCCAGCAAGGGCCGTTAATACGTCCAGCAATCTAACATTTCTGTACATGTGTGGAGCTGCTCAGCTGGATACAACTTAGTATATCATGTTCTTGTGCACTTCTGTATGGTCTTCGATCTCACACATAGCATTGATGTATCTTAATATAAATTATCTATGTTATAAATTATAAATGGTAGGGAAAATCTTGACGTAACTAAGATCTATAGAAAACGAACCCATCAAAAATATGTGCCTTTGTTCCATCAAGTGCCTCGCATAAATCGATTACTAAATATACTCAGCTTCAGCAGTCTTGCACCATGACTGCAGTAATGGAGGTGTTGAAATATGTTGTTTGGAATGTATGATGATAATAATATGCTGGAGCCCTTACTCTTTTAATGGGTAAAATCATCGCAAAATATCTGATCAGGAGCAGTACCTATAACTCGTCCTAATCTGTTTGTTCACATGATTGTAATTAATGAGAATTATTGTGTAATGTTCTTGTGTCACTAGAGTTTTATCTCAGGGATAAATAAGAGCTTAGTTTGAAAGCAAAAATTTGCCTGTTCATAATAGTTACAGGTAACGTCACTTCTCTGCGAATATGGGACAGTCGGTAATCATCCAGATAGAAAACATTTACTATCCTATTCTTGTAATAGTTGGTCTTCCTGGCAAGCTGCTTATAATCAGTTTTGCTCGTATTTAACAGTGCTTCGCTGTGTCACTGTTGCTGCTATCGCTGTAATGATATTATCTGTTTGTTTTGATGTGTTTGATTTGCAGAGACTGATTACTGGCATCAAATAATAACTCAAATGTCTCCAAGTTTCTGTGATTTTATGAATGTAACAACCTGAGAAGGAAGCACATCTTACTCTGACTATATAATTTCAGTCGTTTTTGGGGGTGTCTCGGCCTTGGTAGTCAGTCTTGTCGTTCTGTATCTGGGGCAAGTGTTAACATTGATCGAGTAGCCAAACCAACAATTCTTGAAGGAATTCATGCAGGCTGCTCAAGAAAAGACACAAAAAAATAGGACCTCTAAAGTAGTAATCTCAGGATTGCTACCAGTGCCACGTGCTAGTCAGAGTAGGAATCACAGGATAGCTCAGAAGAATACGTGGCTTGAAGAGTGGTACAGAAAGGAGGGATTCAAATTCCTGGGACATTGGAACCGGTTCTGGGGAAGGTGGGACCAGTACAAACCAGATGGTCTGAAAATGGGCAGGACCGGAACCAATGTCCTCTGGGGAGGGTTTGCTAATGCTGTTGGGGAGAGGTTAAACTAATATGGCAGGGGGATGGGAGCCGATGCAGGGAGACAGAGGGAAGTAGAATGGGGCAGAAGCAAAAGATAGAAAGGAGAATAGTAAAAGTGGAGGGCGAAGAAAGCCAAGGCAAAAAGCAAAAAGGGCCACATTACAGAAAAATTCTAAAGGGGCAAAGGGTGTTAAAAAGACAAGCCTGAAGGTTCTGTGCCTCAATGCGAGGAGTATTCGGAATAAGGTGGACGAATTAACTGCGCAGATAGCAGTTAATGGATATGATGTAATTGGCATCACAGAGACATGGCTCCAGGATGAACAAGGCTGGGAACTCAACATCCAGGGGTATTCTACATTTAGGAAGGATAGATAGAAAGGAAAAGGAGGTGCGGTGGCGTTGCTGGTTAAAGAGGAATTAATGCAATAATTAATGCAATAATTTAAAGGAAGGTCATTAGCTTGCATGATGTGGAATCGGTATGGGTGGAGCTACGGAATACCAAAGGGCAGAAAACGCTAATGGGAGTTGTGTGCAAACACCAAACAGTAGTAGTGAGGTTGGGGACAGCATCAAACAAGAAATTAGGGATGCATGCAATAAAGGTACAGCAGTTGTCCTGGGCGACTTTAATCTACATATTGAATGGGCTAACCAAACTGGTAGCAATGCGGTGGAGGAGGATTTCCTGGAGTGTATTAAGGATGGGTTTCAGACCAATATGTCGAGGAACCAACAAGACGGTTGGCCATCCTAGACTGGGTGATGTGTAATGAGAAAGGACTAATTAACAATCATGTTGTACGAGGTCACTTGGGGAAGAGTGACCATAATATGGTAGAATTCTTTATTAAGATGGAGAGTGACACAGTTAATTCAGAGTCCAGGGTCCTGAACTTAAGGAAAGGTAATTTCGATGGTATGAGACGTGAATTGGCTGGAATAGACTGACGAGTGATACTTAAAGCGTTTACGGTGGATAAGCAATGGCAAACATTTAAAGATCACATGGATGAACTTCAAGAATTGTGCATCCCTGTCTGGAGTAAAAATAAAACGGGGATGGTGGCTCAACCGTGGCTAACAAGCGAAATTAAGGTCGTGCTAAATCCAAGGAAGAGGCATATAAATTGGCCAGAAAAAGCAGCAAACCTGAGGACTGGGAGAATTTTGTAATACAGCACGGGAGGACAAAGGGTTTAATTAGGAGGGGGAAAATAGAGTATGAGAGGAAGCTTGCTGGGAACATAAAAACTGACTGTAAAAGATTCTATAGATATGTGAAGAGAAAAAGATTAGTGAAAACAAACATAGGCCCCTTGCAGTCAGATTCAGGTGAATTTATAATGGGGAACAATGAAATGGCAGACCAGTTAAACAAATACTTTGGTTCTGTCTTCACGAAGGAAGACACAAATAACCTTCCGGAAATACTATGGGACCGAGGGTCGAGTGAGAAGGAGGAACTGAATGAAATCTTTATTAAGCGTGAAATTGTACTAGGGAAATTGACGGGATTGAAGGCTGATAAATTCCCGGGGCGTGATAGTCTGCATCCCAGAGTACTTAAGGAAGTGGCCCTCGAAATAGTGGATGCATTGGTGATCATTTTCCAACAGTCTATCGAGTCTGGATCGCTTTATATGGATTGGACGGTAGCTAATGTAACACCCCTTGTGAAGAAAGGAGGGAGAGAGAAAACGGGTAATGATAGACCGATTAGCCTGACATCAGTAGTGGGGGAAATGTTGGAATCAGTTGTTAAAGATGAAATAGCAGCACATTTGGAAAACAGTGACGCGATCGGTCCAAGTCAGCATGGATTTATGAAAGGGAAATCCTGCTTGACAAATCTTCTAGAATTTTTTGAGGATGTAACTGGTAGAGTGGACAAGGGAGAACGAGTGAATGTGGTGTATTGGGACTTTCAAAACGCTTTTGACAAGATTCCACACAAGAGAATGGTGTTCAAAATTAAAGCACATGGTATTGGGGGTAATGTACTGATGTGAGAACTGGTTGGCAGACAGGAAGCAAAGAATCGGGACAAACGGGTGCTTTTCAGAATGGCAGGCAGTGACTAGTGGGGTGCTGCAGGGCTCAGTGCTGGGAACCCAGCTCTTTAAAGTATACATTAATGATTTAGATGAGGGAATTGAGCATAATATCTCCAAGTTTGCAGATGACACTAAGCTGGGTGGCGGTGTGAGCTGTGAGGAGGACGCTAAGAGGCTGCAGGGTGACATGGACAGGTTAAGTGTGTGGGAAAACGCATGGCAGATACAGTATAATGTGGATAAATATGAGATTATCCACTTTGCTGGCAAAAACACGAAGGCAGTATATTATCTGAATAGTGGCAGATTAGGAAAAGGGGAGGTGCAACGAGACCTGGGTGTCATGGTACATCAGTCATTGAAAGTTGGCATGCAAGTACAGCTGGTGGTGAAGAAGGCAAATGGTATGTTGGCCTTCATAGCTAGGGGATTTGAGTATAAGAGCAGAGAGGTCTTACTGCAGTTGTACAGGGACTTAGTGAGGCCTCACCTGGAATATTGTGTTCAGTTTTGGTCTCCTAATCTGAGGAAGGACATTCTTGCTATTGACAGAGTGCAGCAAAGGTTCACCAGACTGATTCCCGGGATGGCAGCACTGACATATGAGGAGAGACTGGATCGACTGGGCGTGTATTGACTGGAGATTAGAAGGATGAGAGGGGATCTCATAGAAACATATAAAATTCTGATGTGACTGGGCAGGTTAGATGCAGGAAGAGCGTTCCCGATGTTGGCAAAGTCCAGAACCAGGGGACACAGTCTAAGGATAAGGGGTAAGCCATTTAGGACTGAGATGAGGAGAAACTTCTTCACTCAGAGAGTTGTTAACCTGTGGAATTCCCTGCCACAGAGAGTTGTTGATGCCAGTTCATTGGATATATTGCAGAGGGAGTTAGATATGGCCCTTACGGCGAAAGGGATCAAAGGATATGGAGAGAAAGCAGGAAAGGGGTACTGAGGTAAAGATCAGCCATGATCTTATTGAATGGTGGTGCAAGCTCGAAGGGCCGAATGGCATACTCCTGATACTCCTGCACCTATTTTCTATGTTTCTATATTTCTAAAAGAACTTTCTGTTATATTTTTGTGAACCCAGGAGAAACACAACATTGTCCAGTGGCCACAAGTACACTCTAGCCCTCTGTTGTCGTATTGTCGCCTTCGTGGGATTATATCCCACCTGCAGCAGTAACAAGCTGCAAGATTAGCATCGGAGATGACTGGTTCCCACCTGGTCAGCTGGCCAGCAGCGTGTAAACAAGGCTGAAAGCCGGGCCTCATCTGGCATTTCCTGTGTGCGGAACCAACTGTTGTTGTCACTCGAGGTTTTCGGTGTATTTATACTGTAACTCTAGACTATAGTGTAGATTTTGGTCTTTACCACCTGGTCATTTTGAATCACTTTGTTGGAGCGCAGAATGGTGTGGAGGAGTTAATTTAAATGTAATTTGGCTAAAATGGGTAGCCAATTTGCGATCGCCAGATTTACGCCATTGCCTAAGACCAATTTCACGCCCATATTGGCACTAATTTTCCGAGTTGGGACTGGAGCAATGAGTTTTCTCACAGTTACTGGCCATGGGAATCCATGGGTATTTGTGTTGGTGTCAAACGAGGTCATTGATCGCTGGCAACTACTCGGTAATAGAACTTATAGAGCATACTGAAGTGCTCGATACTCTAACTGTGTAATATATTACTTTGCTTTAAGTTGGAGTCAGTTTGTGTTCTGAGGCCGCAAAGGAAAATGGGATATGTGTGACTAAAGTGCGTCCAGCTGCTGCTGCGCTGTAGTAATTTAAAATCCAAGTGGTGATTTCTCCGGTAATCATGTGATAGATTTTAGTCTTTCCATCCGGGGTGTCAGCACCGCCTTGGACCAAGCACAAAAAGCCAATTACGCGGAGTATAGGCTTCTTTACAAAACAGCGGATTGTTCTCCGCTACTATCTATGGAAGAAATTCGGGCAGGTTCTGTTTCTACCTGTGGTCACAGCTGCCAGATTCCCCTTTCGACACACAGGGGTAGAACGGCGCTATCGTGTCTGCCTCTCACTCCATCTGATGTTCCGTTCCATTGATTTAATAGAACTTCAAGCCAGGCGTATAACAGGCGGCCGCTGCATTACTTCCTGTTCAACGCTACTTCCCAAAACCAGTTTCTACCCCACAGTTTCATCCGATGTTTAATACCCAGGCGATTAAGACTACAATCTATCCCACGTTTCCGATTCATGGTAGAAGTAGAGTGACTCCAATAGAATTTCCACTGGTCTTCTCCCGATATCTCACCACAGCTTCGATAGAAGATCTTTGGAATCCGGGAGAAACAGTATACATGGTTGAAGTGACCTCAGGAGATCGGGCGATCCCGCCCAGTAATTGTATTCAATAATGTTGGGGCAGACACAACACCCCTGATGCAGGGATCATTTCCACCTCAATAACGGGATGAAAGTCAGGCGGGGTTTACAATGTGCAGATCATCGGTTCTTCACAATTTCATCCATGTGGTGACAGTGAACATTTCTCTCTTTGCTGGTCCTATCAGCCTATTCGATAAACCAAGAGATCTATAGTTCAAATCAATAAGAGTCTTTAATCCATCTGTTGCCAGTTTTTAAAAAACTTTTATTATTTATGAAAACGAGAGGAAAGCGAAATCCCGCGTCACACATCGAGCACAGATGGTTGGTCGATAAAGTGAGATATGATGATTATATAGGATGTCCCTACAGTCACAGGGGTTTCCAATGCTATGTTTCTACAAAGTACAGTCCCCAAAGCTTACATTTCCAGTCGAGCGATTTGGGTCCCAGTCAAAACCTATTGCTTTTTACATTATTCTTCTCAGCTTGGATGCCAAAGAACCGTTTTTATGCCGTCAAATGGGAGACAGTAATTATTTTGTGGAAAGGCCGTTGATAGGAAACGATAACTCTGTTTACCTCTCCACAAAAGCTTTTGAGTATTTTCAGTATTGTCTGGTTTTATTTCAGATTTCTGGCATCCCCAGTGTTTTGCTTACGATAATAATTATACCAGATTCAAATGTTGGTCTTAAAATACATTTAGGATAATTGTTGAGAAATTATTTTAGGAGATCTAAACATGTCACAGCAGCTATCTGGGGGTCAAATTCCTTGGCTGGAATGGCTCGGGCGTCCTGTTATACGGCCCTCCCGGTATTCAGCTCCATTCGTCGAAGGAAGTGGATATCAAGCGGACACAGAACGGGAGGCCCGCGCATTACCACCCAAGATAATGCTGGTCCTGTTTGCAAAGCACAGTCATTCTTTTCAGAGCCCCCCTTGATAATAATATATATTGCACATTACTAATCAACAACATTTCAAATGGGCTTTATATGTTTGTATCTGAGACAGACCCACATCGAAATTTCTAAAAGTAACAGGCACAGCAGACCACAGCATACGGCCAGTGTGATCTCCTGGACTAGTTTCAATCCCTTGTTAGGTCAGAGAGGAATTTTCCCAGATTTTTTCCCCAAACGGCCTGGGTTTTTATCTGTTTTTTTGCCTCTCCCAGGAGATGGCCCGGCTCCGGGTGAGGAGAACTCTGCTGTGTGACATCACAGGGAAGGCAGGTAATTGATTGTGGGGTAAGTTTTACTTTTAAATTAACATATAGCATATAATGAAATACTAAAAACTGACCTTTGTTTAACTAATTTAATAAACTATATCGGGTAAATACTTGATTAATGCTGAACTAATTAATTAAGTAATTTAATGCAAAAACAGGAGACGTATTGCTGCTGCAATATGTGGGAGCTTCTGGGCGTTTTGGTCCAGGGCGACTACATCTGCGGTAAGTGTCTGCGGCTCGATGAACTTTGGCTCCGAGTTGAGGAGCTGGAGTCCGAGCTGCAGACATTGCGAGACATCAGGAAGGGAGAAAGTTACCTGGAATTTTTGCTCCAGGAGGCAGCCACACCCTCTAGATTAAATACATTAGAATTGACACGTGGTCAGGGACAGGCGGGTGTGACTGCGAGTGAAGCAGGTAAGGCGCTCCAGGAGGTAACATTGCAGGAGCCTCAGTCCCTGCACTTGTCCAATAGATTTGAGGTTCTTGCAACACTTGTGGACAAGTGTACAGACTGCAGGGTGGAGGAGCAGACTGACCAAGGCACCGCGGTGCAGAAAGCCATTCAGGTGGGGGGAGAAAAGAGGAAGGTGGTTGTAGTAGGGGACAGTATAGTTGGGGGGGATAGATAGGTTACTCTGCAGCTGACAGCGTGTGTCCTGAAGGCTGTGTTGCCTACCCGGTGCCAGGGTAAAGGACATCTCCGGGCTGGAGATGAATTTGGAGTGTAAGGGGGAGTGTTACATGTAGGTCCCAATGACATAGGTAGGACTAAAAAAGAGGTTCTGCGAAGAAAGTTTGAACAGTTAGGGACTAAATTGAAAAGCAGAACCACAAAGGTAATAATCTCTGCATTATTACGTGAGCCACGAGCAAATTGCCATAGGGTCAAAGAATCCGGCAGATGAATGCGTGGCTCAAAGGTTGGTGTGGGAGAAGTGGGTTTCGATTCGTGGGGCACTGGCACCAATACTCTGGAAAGACAGAGCTGGTCCGTGGGGACAGACTACACCCGAACTATGCTGGGACCAGAGTTCTTGTGAACTGAATAACTATGGAGGTAGACAGAGCTTTAAACTAAATAAGGGGGAGGGGGGGAGCTGTGGGAGGGGTGGAGAGGACAGTCGCAGTGGAGAAAAATCTAGAATGCTAAAGAGAAAAGAAAAGGAAGCAATGCAGGAAAGTGATTGTGATAAGGGTAACCAGATTATGTCAGGAAGGGATAAAGCATACAAACAAAAGAGTGCAATTACAAATAGGATACAGGTAAGAAAAAAAAGCGCTACGACAAATAGGGCCATAGAAACATAGAAAATAGGTGCAGGAGTAGGCCATTTGGCCCCTCGAGCCTGCACCACCATTTTGACTCTTTGACTCACCTTATCCCAGAACCAATGCGCCACCGTTATGAGTGCGTACATCCCAACACTCGATGCAACGGATGAGACAAAAGAGGGTTTTTATTCCAGCATCGAAATATCCCTGTCCCGCCTCCCCGCGGGTGACAAACTGATCCTCTTTGGTGACTTCAATGCCAGGGTTAGCAAAGACACAACCATCTGTGGAGGCGTGATTGGCAGAGAAGGGGTAGGGAAAGCCAACTCCAGTGGTACCCATCTCCTGATAAAATGTCTAGAACAGGAACTTGTCATCAACAACACCCTGTTCCACCAGAGGGACAAATACAAGGCATCACGGCAACACCCTCACTCCAAACACTGGCACCTGGCTTATGTCATCTCCGAGGGATCACAAGGACGTGCACATCACCCACGCCATGACAGGAGCTGACGAATGCTGGATGAACCACCGGCTAATCTGATCCATCATCGACATTAACATTGCCCCAAAGTGGAGGGGACAGCAGAAGCAGTGCCGCAAAAAGTCAATGCTGGGGCAATTAAAGACCCAGCGAAGAGAGACCTATAAAGTCAGCGCCTCACAGCTAACCTGGTGTGCCTTGATGACTCTGAGATACAGAATGCCCACAGCGCTTGGTCTCCCTCAAGGTCGCTATAACCAGTGCCTGCAAAAAGACACTTGTTAACTCAACCAGAAAACACTAGGACTGGTTTGATGAGAATGATCAGGAGATCTAACAAGTAATAGATCGCAAGAACAGAGCATTTCTGAGCCTCAAGCAAGAACCCAACTCAGAAGCAACAAAGCAACATTAGGCTCAGGCTGAGGTCCAACAAAAAACCCGGGACCTAAAGAACAGGTGGTGGATGGAGAAAGCACAGGAGACTGGCTGACAGCCATGATGTGCGAGGATTCTTCATTGCACTCAAGGCCATCTACGGTCCAAACTCCCAAGGCCCCACCTCATTGCTGGCCAAGAATGGGGGAACACTCATCAAGTACACCGAGGCTGTCAGGGCCCGCTGGAAGGAACACCTCGAAGATCTCCTCAATCGAGACTCTGTCGTTGACTCAAGTGTTCTCGACTCCATCCCGCAGTATGCGACCCACTACCACCTCAGTGAAACCCCAACGTTGCATGAGGTAGGAAAAGCCATAAGACAGTTCAAGAACAACAGTGTTACAGGAGCGGATGGAATCCCTGCTGGGGTGCTAAAGTATGGTGGAGAGGCGCTGTTGGCGTGGATACATGACCTCATCTCTCTCATCTGGAGGGAGGAGAGCATGCCGGGAGATCTCACAGATGCAGTAATCATGACCATCTTTAAAAAAGGGGAAATGTCCGACTGTAGCAACTACAGAGGAATCTCCCTGCTATCAGCCACTGGGAAAGCTGTTGCTAGAATCCTCTCAAACGTCTTCTCCCTGTGGCCAAGGAGCTCCTCCCGAAGTCGCAGTGTGGAATTTGTCCCTTACGAGACACAACGGACATGATCTTTGCAGCGCGACAACTGCAGGAAAAATGCCGGGAGCAGCGCCAGCCCTTATACATGGCCTTCTTCGACCTGACAAAGGACTTTGACACTGTCAACCGCGAGAGTCTATGGAGCGTCCTCCTCCATTTCGGATGCCCTCAAAAGTTAGTCACCATCCTCTGCCTGCTCCACGACGAAATGCAGGCCATGATCCTTAACAACGGATCCATTACAGACCCAATCCATATCTGGATCAGGGTCACACAGTGTCATCGCTCCAACACTCTTCTCAATCTTCCTCACTGCCATGCACCACCTCACAGTCAACAAGCTCCCCGCTGGAGTGGAACTAAACTACAGAACCTTTGGGAAGTTGTTTCACCTTCGTCCCCTCCAGGCCAGGTCCAAGACCACCCCAACCTCTGTCGTCGAGCTACAGTACGCGGACGATGCCTGGTTCTGCACACATTCATAGGCTGAACTCCAGGATATCATTGACGTATTTACTGAGTTATACAAAAGCATGGGCCTTATGATAAACATTCATAAGACACAGGTCCTCCACCAGCCTGTCCTCACCACACAGCACTGCCCCCCAGTCATCAAGATCCACGGCGTGGCCCTGGAAAGCGTGGACCATTTCCTATATCTCGGGAGCCTCTTATCAACAAAAGCAGATATTGATGAGGAGATTCAACACTGCCTCCAGTGCGCCAGAGCAGCCTTCGGCCGCCTGAGGAAAGAGTGTTCAAAGACCAGGCCCTCAAATCTACCACCAAATCTACCATCATGGTTTACAGGGCTGTAGTAATACCCGCCCTCCCGTATGGCTCAGAGGCATGGACCATGTACAGTAGACACCTCAAGTTCCTGGAGAAATACCATCAGTGATGCCTCCACAAGATCCTACAAATCCCTGGGAGGACAGACGCACCAAAATTAGCATCCTCGACCAGATCAACATCCCCAGCATTGAAGCACTGACCACACTTGATCAGCTCTGCTGGGCAGGCCACATTGTCCGCATGCCAGACACGAGACTCCGAAAGCAAGCGCTCTACTCAGACCTCCTTCATGGCAAATGAGCCAAGGGTGGTCAGAGGAAATGTTACAAGGATACCCTCAAAGCTTCCCTGATAAAGTGCAACATCCCCACTGACATCTGTGAGTCCTTGGCCAAAGACCGCCCTGAGTGGAGGAAGTGCATCCGGAAGGGCGCTGAGCACCTCGAGACTCATCGCTGAGTGCATGCAGAAATCAAGCGCAGGCAGCAGAAGGAACGCACGGCAAACCTGTCCCACCCTCCCTTAACGACTATCTGTCCCACCTGTGCCAGGGACTGTGGCTCCCGCACTGGACTGTTCAGCCACCTAAGGACTCATCCTAAGAGTGGAAGCAAGTCTCCCTCGATTCCGAGGGACAGCCTATGATTATGGGTTTCCGGATGATCTCGCCTCCAGGCCCCACTGCAGTCTGGCGAAAGCTGCTTCATTATTTCATAAGTTTATGTGGTAAACATCCACTGTGGTTGGGTCCAAAATGGGGGTACAGGAATTCCCGCCAATTCTACACACGCTTGATATTGTTTTTTGATTCACATCAATAAAAAGGAAAATCGGGCGATGTGCATAATTGTCGGCTGATCCGCTGCCGTTGCTTTTGAGTCCCCGTCAAAGTTCAATTTCACCTCCGCCATTTCTCATTGTCTTTGCAGATGATGTTCCATAAATTTGCATTTTTTTTTAACTAATCCTCTTTTGTAACCTTTTGGTGTACATTGCCCCCAGACATGACAGGTTTACTCTTTCAGTGATATCTGCAGCTTATGTGGAAGAATAGCAAAAGATAACTGACCTAAAAGCAGTGGACCAAGTCCCTTTTTATGATTTAGAATTTATTAAGGCTGGTGCCGTGTGATTTCACTATTGTAGCGTGACTTTTACATTTTGTGCCTTGTCTTCATTTACTCCAGGTGATTGTTTGGAGGCCACAACAAGCAGAGGGCTGACGTGCCAATGTTCTCTTTAGTGAGGTGTAGGCCACTCTCCAGACTATCAATACTATGGGCAAGACTGAGCAGCACTGGTTGATATAGGCACTGTGAAGGGCAGGTTAGACCAAGGGATATTGGCCAACCGAAAGCTTACAGAGAGCTCTTGTTCCAGGGATTCATCTTCAACAGCAGTGCAGTCCAAATTTCCCAAATATTAACTTGCTTTGGAAATTCAACCATCTTCTATATCTTAGTCTCATCAGTGTCTCCGGTAACTGAAGATACGAATTCAAACATTCTTGTTGCATTGAGAAATATTGGAAACCGGGAACAGTGCTGTCACTTCTACTTTCCTTCAGATAATATGAACAAACGAACAATGCTGGATAGGTAATGACTGTCTGGTCCATTTAGTGTATCACAGAAAATAGACTCTCCACCCACCCAAACCATATGATCTCCTGAGACACGCAAAAAAAAAGATTTAAAAAAACACAGGCCAAGTTGGCAGAAATAATCTGGGAGAATCCTCTCCGACCCATCTTGGCGATCAAAATCAGTTCCGTTGTTCACTCTGACACTGCATTTCCAGAAGAATCTAATTTTTATAAGAGGTTATATCCAACCCAACCAGAACTTGCTCCACTCTGCAACTGGATAACTTGAGTTTATATATTATTATTAAGCTGTAAAATATAAAGCAGCTGACTTGTTGGTTTCAGTGCAAATTTGCTAATGTTGGGAATTATATTCCAGTATTTGATCCATAACCACAACGAATAATAATTAAAGCTCCCGTGTAATATGGAGGTAACTGAATTGTTTTCGATTGTCTCATTACAGCCCGGCGGTAGCCCTGATTTTACTGCAGCAGGTGCGGCAGAAATCGGATAGGCCCCCTGATTTGCACCCCGATTTTACTTTCCAATGGCTCCGGCCGCCTACATCCCACGCTCTGGAATGGCATCCCTCAATCCCCTCATTCTCTCTACTTTACCCTCCTCCTTTAAAATCCTCATTTCAATCCACCACATCGATGAAGCGTTTAGACTATCCTCTGAATATCTCCTTCTGAGGCTCCTGTTTATTATTTTTCTTGAAGCGTCTGTCAAGTGTCTTGGATGTTTTATCAACTTTAAAGGCAAGTTGTTGCTGTCTTGAGACATATTGTAGCCATTACAGAAACGTAGTTGCAATGTGACCAATGCTGGGAACTGAATATTTAGGTGTATTTCTCCTTTCGGAAGAATAGGCAGAAAGGAAAAAGAGGTGGGGTAGCTCTGTTAATAATGGATTAGATCAGTGCAGTCGTGAGAAATTATTTTGGCTCAGAAGATCAAGATGTCGAACCAGTTTGGATGGAGATAAGAAATAATAAGTGAAATAAGTCATTGGTGGGATAGTCTATAGGACCCCTAACAGTAGCTAAGCTGTAGCATAGTGAATAACTGAAGAAAAATTGGGTGCTTCTAAGAAAGGTACGGCAATAATCATGGGTGATTTTAATCTTCATATTGATCGGGCAAATCAAATGTAGTCTTGAGGAAGATTTCATAGAGTGTATTCGGAATGGTTTCTTAGAATAATATGTTGTGAATCCAAGCAGGGAGCAGACTATTTTAGATCTGGTAATGTGTAATAAGGCTGGATTAATTAATGATCTCAAAGTAAATGATCCTCTTGTGACGAGTGATCATACCATGGTAGAATTCAATTAACGGTTTGAGGGTGAGAAAGCTGGGTCTCAAACTAGTGTCTGATACTTAACTAAAGGCAATTACAGTGGTATGAAGGCAGAGGTGGATAAAGTGGACTGGGAAAATAGATTAAAGCATTAAGATGGGAGATGAGCAGTGGCAAACATTTAAGAAGTTATTTCAAAACTCTCAGCAAATATATATTCCAGTGAGAAAGAAAGATGAACCATCCGTGGCTAACTAAGGAAGTAAAGCTGGTTTCAATTGAAAACAAAGGCATACAATGTTTGCCAAGAATAATACAATGGCACAGGATTGGGAAATTATTAGAAACCAGCAAGGGCAACTAAACAAATAATAGAGCGAGGATAGTTTATGAGAGTAAACTAGCAAGAAATATAAAAACAGACAGTAAGAGTTTCTACATGTATAAACAAAGGAAGAGAGTTTCGAAAATAAACGTTGGTCCCTTAGAGGATGAGACTGGGGAAGTAATAATGGGGAACATTTAAATAGCAGACTTTGAACAAATATTTTGTATCGTTCTTCACGGTAGGAGACATGAAAATAATAACAAAGATTGATAACCAAGGGGCTTCTGGGAGAGGGGAACTTAAAACAATCACTTTCAATCAAGAAAAAGTACGAGGCAAATTAACGTGACTATAGGTGGACAAGTCCACTGGACCTGATGGCCTGCATCCAAGGCTCTGAAAAGAATTGGCTGCAGAGATAGTGGCTGCATTGATTGTAATCGAGCAAAAATCCCTGGAATCTGGAGATGTCCAAACAGATTAGAAAACCACAAATATAATGCCCCTATTTAAGAAAGGAGCGAGACAGAAAGCAGGAAACTATAGACCAGTTAGCCTCAAATCTGTCATTGGGAAAATGCTGGAGTCCATTATTAAGGAAGTAGCAGTTGGACATTGAGAAAATCATAAGACAGTCAAGCAGAGTTAGCATCCAGGTGCAGCAGGTAGTGAAGAAGGTAAATGGCATGTTGGCCTTCATAGCTAGGGGATTTGAGTATAGGAGCAGGGAGGTCTTACTGCAATTGTACAGGGCCTTGGTGAGGCCCCACCTGGAATATTGTGTTCAGTTTTGATCTCCTAATCTGAGGAAAGATGTTTTTGCTATTGAGGGAGTGCAGCGAAGGTTCACCAGACTGATTCCAGGGATGGCTGGACTGACATATGAGGAGAGACTGGACCAACTGGGCCTTTATACACTGGAGTTTAGAAGGATGAGAGAGGATCTCATAGAAACATATAAGATTCTGATGGGTCGGGACAGGCTCGATGCGGGAAGAATGTTCCCGATGTTGGGGAAGTCCATAACCAGGGGACACAGTCTTAGGATAAGGGGTAGGCCATTTAGGACTGAGATGAGGAGAAACTTCTTCACTCAGAGAGTTGTTAACCTGTGGAATTCTCTGCCGCAGAGAGTTGTTGATGCCAGTTCATTGGATATATTCAAGAGGGAGTTAGATATGGCCCTTACGACTAAAGGGATCAAGGGGTATGGAGAGAAAGCAGAAAAAGGGTACTGAGGTGAATGATCAGCCATGATTTTATTGAATGGCGATGCAGGCTCGAAGGGCTGTATGGCCTACTCCTGCATCTATTTTCTATGTTTCTATGGTTTTATGAAAGGGAAATCATGTTTGACAAATATTCTGGAGTTCTTTGAGGACGCAATGAGCAGGGTGGATAAAGGGGAACCAGCAGATGTTGGGTATTTGGATTTCCAGAAGGCATTTGATAAGTTGCCACATAAAGAATATTGCACAAGATAAGAGCTCACGGGGTTAGGGGTAATACATTAGCACGGATAGAGGATTGGCTGCCTAACAGCAAACAGAATTGGGAGAAATGGGTCATTTTCGAGTTGGCAAACTGTAACTAGTGGGGTGCCACAGCGATCAGTGCTGGGGACTCAACTATTTACATTCTATATTAATGACTTGGATGAAGGGCTGAGTGTACTGTAGCCAAATTTTCTGACGATACAACGATAGGTGGTAAAGCGAGTTGTGAGGAGGATGCAAAAAACCTGCAAATGCATATAGATAGTCTAAGTGTATGGGAAAACAATTGGCAGATGGATTATAATGTAGGACAATATAAGGTTATCCACTTTGGTAGGAAAAATAGAACAATAAATTATTATTTAAATGGGGAGAGATTACAAAATGCTGTGGTACAGAGGGATGTGGGGGTCCTTGTACATGAAACATAAAACGTTAGCATGCAGGTACAGCAAGTAATTAATAAGGCAAATGGAATGTTGGCCTTTATTGCAAGGGGGATGGAATACAAAAGTACGGAAGTCCCTGTACAACTGTACAGGGCAATGATGAGACTATACCTGGAGTACTGCATACAGTTTTGTTCTCCTTATTTAATAAAGGATATACATACATTGGACGCAGTTCAGAGAAGGTTCATGAGGTTGATTCCTGAGATGAATACGTTGTCTTATGAAGAAATGTTGAGCAGGTTGGGCCTGGACACATTGGAATTTAGAAGAATGAGAGGTGATCTTCTTGAAACATTGACGATTCTGAGGGGGCTTGACAGGCTAGATACAGAGAGAATGTTTCACCTCGTGGGGGAATCTAGAAATAGGGGGCACAGTTTCAGAATAAGGGGTCGCCCATTTAAAATGGAAATGAGGTAGAATTTCTTCTCTGAGAGGGTTGTGAATCTTTGGACTTCTCTACCCCAGAGAGCTGTGGAGGCTGGGTCATTGAATATGTTTAAGGTGGAGATAAACAGATGTTTGAATGATAAGGGATTCAAGTGTTATGGGGAGCGGGCAGGGAAGTGGAGTTGAGGCCGAGATCAGATCAGCCATGAGCTTATTGAATGTCGGAGCAGGCTCGAGAGGCCAAATGGCCTACTCCTGCTCCTATTTCTTATGTTCTCTTCTTCTTATTTACTAATCAACGTTGTCTTACTTGCAATGCAGAATATAAAGACAACATACTTTATTGGAGTTTTTGTAATTTCAGGACTCCTGTTGACTGCCTCAGGTAATTTTATGCGAATTATTTATTTGTTTTCAGAAGTATCAGATGAATAGCATCAAAGCTCACCGTATTGTGTGATGGTGAAGCAAGTGTTAGCCTCTAAAAGGCGCGTTATTAATCAATTGGTTCCCTATCTCAGCTTCCAAAACATAGTGCTTGAGGCAGGAGGCATGAGAGTTACTTCTGAATATAACTGAGAGCACTCCTGTCTCTGCTGTAGAAGCACGATGCCTGGACATCAGTTGTTTACAAAAGCAAAAATATTTTTTTCAAGCGTTGCAAAAGGATAACATTTTACATATAGGGTGCTCAATTAAGGACTGAATAATCATATTTTAGTATAAAAAGCTGCCAGTCGAGGTAGTTCCTGCACAATGTTGGGCATGAAGTAAGATTGGAACAGAGGAAGCATTATTTTCCATACCACCTGAGCTTTGAGTGCGTGCTCACTATTTCTGCTGCAGAACCTATGTTCCGCTTGGATGGATATAATTTGTTTCATTCTCTGAAGTCATTACCTATTTATTTGGCTTAATAATTGCAACCAGAGGCTATTAATCATATTCTTCAATGCATCTCTGAATTCCCACTGGGACATTGATAAATAAACCTGTATGTGCAGGAACTCAAAGTTATTATCTTAATATCAAGCTTTGTCCATGCTGGTGAGAGGATAAGAATAATCTTTCTTTTAATATTGAGCCTCTGTAAATTGCACACGTCTGTAATATAGGAAAATTATCCTCCATATAAGTATAAAATTGCAAGACGTGGACAGAAATAAAATGATAGATCTTCTTCAGTTCCCCAGCTCTAAAACACTATGATTCTCACCCTTCCTGTTTAAAACATAGAAACATAGAAAATAGGTGCAGGAGTAGGCCATTCGGCCCTTCGAGTCTGCACCACCATTCAATAAGATCATGGCTGATCATTCACCTCAGTACCCCTTTCCTGCTTTCTCTACATGTCCCTTGATCCCTTTAGCCATAAGAGTTATACTTAACTCCCTCTTGAATATATCAACAACTCTCTGCGGCAGAGAATTCCACAGGTTCACAACTCCCTGAGTGAAGAAGTTTCTCCTCATCTCGGTCATAAATAGTTTACCCCTTATCCTTAGACTGTGACCCCTGGTTCTGGACTTCCAACATTGGGAACATTCTTCCTGCATCTTACCTGTCCAGTCCCGTCAGAATTTTATCTGTTTCTATGAGATCCCCTCTCATTCTTCTAAACTCCAGTGAATATAGGCCCAGTCGATCCAGTCTCTCCTCATGTCAGTCCTGCCAGCCCGGGAATCAGTCTGGTTAATCTTCGATGCACTCCCTCAATAGCAAGAATGTCCTTCACCGCCTGCTGTACCTGCATGCCAACTTTCAATGACTAATGTACCGTGACACGCAGATCTCATTGCACCCACCCTTTTCCTAATCTGCCACCATTCAGATAATATTCTGCCTTCGTGTTTTTGCAACCAACGTGGATAACCTCACATTTATCCACATTATACTGCATCTGCCATGCATTTGCCCAGTCACCTAACCTGTCCAAGTCACCCTGCAGAGTCTTGGCCTCCTCCTCACAGCTCACACCACCACCCAGCTTAGTGTCATCTGCAAACTTGAAGATATTACACTCAATACCTTCATCTAAATCATTTATGTATATTGAAAATAGCTGAGGCCCCAGCACTGAGCCCTGCGGCACCCCACTAGTCACTGCTTGCCATTCTGCAAAGGACCCGTTTATCCCGATTCTCTGCTTCCTGTCTGCCAACCAGTTACTACGTTACCTCCAATTGTGCTTTAATTTTGCACAACAATCTCTTGTGTGGGACCTTGTCAAAAGCCTTTTGAAAGTCCAAATACACCACATCCACTGGCTCTCCCTTGTCCACTCTGCTAGTGACATCATCAAAGAGTTCTCGACGATTTGTCAAGCATGATTTCCCTTTCATAAACCCATGCTGACTTTGACCGATCCTGTCACTGCTTTCCAAATGCGTTGCTATTTCATCTTTAATAATTGATTTAATCCTTTTCCCCACTACCGATGTCAGGCTAACCAGTCTATAATTCCACGTTTTCTCTCTCCCTCCTTTTTTAAAAAAGTGGTGTTACATTAACTACCCTCCAGTCCATAGGAACTGATCCAGAGGCGATAGACTGTTGGGAAATGATCACCAATGCATCCACTATTTCTAGGGCCACTTCCTTAAGTACTCTGGGATGCAGACCATTAGGCCCTGGGGATTTATCGGCCTTCAACTCAATCAATTTCCCTAACACAATTTCCGGACTAATAAGGATTTCCTTCAGTTCCTCCTTCTCGCTAGATCCTCTGTCCCCTAGTATTTCTGGAAAGTTAGTCATGTCTTTCTTCATGAAGACAGAACCAAAGTATTTGTTCAATTCATCTGCCATTTCTCTGTTGCCCCATTATAAATTCACCTGATTCTGACTGCGAGGGACCTACGTTTGTTTTCACTAATCTCTTTCTTTTTACATATCTATAGAAACTTTTGCAGTCAACTTTTGTGTTCCCAGGAAGCGTCCTCTCAGACTCTATTTTCCAGCTCCTAATTAAACACATTGTCTTCCTCTGCTGAATTCTAAGTTTCTCCCAGTCCTCAGGTTTCCTGCTTTTTCTGGCCAATTTATATGCCTCTTGCTTGGATTTAACACTATCCCTAATTTCCGGTGTTAGACACAGTTGAGCCACCTTCCCCGTTTTGTTTTTAACTCCAGACAAGGATGTACAATTGTTGAAGTTCATCCATGTGATATTAAATGTCTGCCATTGCCTATCCACCGTCACCCCTTTCAGTATCATTCGCCAGTCTATTCTAGCCAATTCACATCTCATACCATCGAAGTTACCTTTCCTTAAGTTCAGGACCCTCGTCTCTGAATTAACTGTGTCACTCTCCATCTTAAGAAAAAATTCTACCATACCCCAAGGGGCCTCACACAACAAGATTGCAAATTAGTCCTTTCTCATTGCACATCACCCAGTCTAGGATGGCCAGCCCTCTAGTTGGTTCCTCGACATATTGGTCTAGAAAACCATCCCTAATATACTCCAGGAAATACTCCTCCACCGTATTGCTACCAGTTTGGTAAGCCCAATCTATATGTACATTAAAGTCACCCATGATAACTGCTGTATCTTTATTGCACGCATCCCTAATTTCTTGTTTGATGCTGTCCCCAACGTCACTACTACTGTTTGGTGGTCCTCCTAATTCTATTGGCTAGTACAATGTGTCTGTTGGTCAGAGCATTGAACAGTGAAATCAACACAAATGGAACAAATAGGGTTTATATGATTTCCAATGAGAAAAATGCTGCCCATATGGCTGCGGTCCAGTAGTTTGATTTCACATAGCTTGACCAGCTCTTCATGGTCTGCAAATCCCCATTGGCAGTTTAGACAATATTATCTGCGGCTGTTCTTGTCTGAAGGTCTGATATTCTGTTCACAGGAAGTAACTGCTGAAAAGTAATTACTTCCTGTCTTGACCAAGGAGGCAGGTCAAATATTTGTGTTTCCAGATGTCTTTCAGGCAATCGTCACGAACACAAGAAAAACAAAGTCAATATCCTCGCTACCCAAATGCTGTGGTAATTTCAAGATGTAAGCATTAATGAAATGGAGCTTTAAATAAACTTAAGATACGGCCAGTTAAGTTACTTTTCATTTCAGGCTGAAACCGAATCTTTTATACCCGCTGACTTTCGTTTACATTGATGTCAATGAAGAGAAAAGGGGAAAGAGAGAAAAAATTGCAGCCGATTGGCGATTGTGTGTTTTCCACTACTGCCCAAGATTATTTCACCACTTTGGGCAACAGTGAAAATGGAGGTTAACAAAGTAACCGCCCATTATATTGAAGCTGATAAAGATAAAAGCGGGCACGCATAATGGGAAGTCAATTCCATGCTGCCGAATTTACACTAACGCCAGTGTTAACTGAGCACTTACATTGGGAAAAGCCTGTGTGTCAGCAATTATAGCTTGTTATTCTCACATTATTACATCATAGTGAGAATGGTAAAATAATTAATAAGTTCCAATGGAATGATTGCACCAGCTGAGCACCTGCTCCCTGTCAAAATTGGTTAAAATAAACTCCATTAAATTTAAATTCAAACCACCAGTGGGGAACTGATGATATCGAATTGCCCGCCCCTTTACGCCCCACAGGAAGTAAAATCACGTGCAGTGTAAACAGGCGGTTAACTCTCCCCCCCCCCGGCTGGTTAATATACAATATGTTGAATCGTAGTTTCCCCTGTGTACAACTAATAATTGTATACAATTATTTTGAAACGATGTAAAAACATTGTTGAAGTTAATTAATCAAAAACAAAAGGACCAGGCTGTGGACAGGAGACACAGGGTTCAAAGAAACATAGAAACATAGAAAATAGGTGCAGGAGCAAGCCATTCAGCCCTTCTAGCCTGCACCGCCATTCAATGAGTTCATGGCTGAACATGAAACTTCAGTACCCACTTCCTGCTTTCACGCCATACCCCTTGATCCCCCGAGTAGTAAGGACTTCATCTAACTCCCTTTTGAATATATTTAGTGAATTGGCCTCAACTACTTTCTGTGGTAGAGAATTCCACAGGTTCACCACTCTCTGGGTGAAGAAGTTTCTCCTTATCTCGGTCCTAAATGGCTTACCCCTTATCCTTAGACTGTGACCCCTGGTTCTGGACTTCCCCAACATTGGGAACATTCTTCCTGCATCCAACCTGTCCAAACCCGTCAGAATTTTAAACGTTTCTATGAGGTCCCCTCTCACTCTTCTGAACTCCAGTGAATACAAGCCCAGTTGATCCAGTCTTTCTTGATAGGTCAGTCCCACCATCCCGGGAATCAGTCTGGTGAATCTTCGCTGCACTCCCTCAATAGCAAGAATGTCCTTCCTCAAGTTAGGAGACCAAAACTGTACACAATACTCCAGGTGTGGCCTCACCAAGGCCCTGTACAACTGTAGCAACACCTCCCTGCCTCTGTACTCAAATTAAGTAATATAATTTTACCTGCACTTTTGATGGTCGTGCAAATTTATTTTGATGTAGTAATTTTTATGGTAAGTGCTGCAGGGAATAAAATACGGCCAGGGTGATCTCCTGGACTAGTTTCGATCGCCTGGATGGGTCGGAGAGGGATTTTCCCAGATTTTTTCTCCCTTAATTGGCCTGGGTTTTTATCTGGTATTTACCTGTCCCAGGAGATCACATGGTTCTGTTTGGTGTGGAGTGTAGATGTTTTTTAGTATAAGGGGTGTTGCAGTGGTGTGGGGCGGACTGGTTGGGCTGGGTGCTCTTTGCCTTTCCGTCATTGTTCATGGGTTTGTATGTAACCTTTCGGGCTGCTGACGAAGGGCATTGCGGCTCTTTGTCGGCCGGTGCAGACACGATGGGCCGAAATGGCCTCCTTCTGCGCTGTAAATTTCTATGTTTCTATGAATTAGCTTGATATCATAGCCTACTTAAAAAAATCAGGAAGGTAATTTCAACTTCCATTGGAAGGTAAGAAAGATAATCTGGCTGAGAGACATTTCCTTGTTTAAAGCACTTGCTCCCAGTGTTGTCTCCCTGATACAGGTCGTCATGATAATGAAAGGTTTTGATAGGGTAGGCGGAGATATAATGTGTCCACTTGTGGTTGGGTTGGGGCGGGTCCAAGACGATAAGTCATAAATATAAGATAGTCATTAAGAATCCAATAGGGACTGCAGGAGGAACTTAATTATGCAAAGGTTAGTAAACACGTCGAGTACGCTACCACAAGGAACAATTGAATCAGACAGCATAGATGGATTTAAGGAGAAGCTGAATAAGCACAGGAGGGAGAAAATAACCAAAAACATTTCTGTGGATATAGGCCAGACCTGGTAAGGACAGGAGCAATCCTTCCAATAGATCAATACTGCTTTTGACAATTGTACTGCATCATGGTCAGTTTTATTGTTACCAGCATTTTAATTCCAGCAGATTATAAAATAATAAACTAAGATTACACTCACAAACTACCAGAGTGTGATTTGAACTTGCGTTCTCTGGACAATTATTTTCAACCGCTGGATTACTACTCCAATAATTTTACCACTATGGCACCATACCTACTGCTGCTCATAAGCATCTGGGGCCTGCTACTAAAGTTGGGGGACCTTTGTTATCAGAAGCAGCCTGAAATCGTGAGATTGACTAGACTAAGTCTGTATCACCTAGAGTTTAGAAGAATGAGAGGTGATCGAATTGAAATGTACAAAATTCTAAAGTGGATTGATGCAGTAAATGCTGGAAAGAAGCTTCCCCTTGCTGGGGAATCTAGAACTAAGGGTCACAGTCTCAGAATAAGGAGGCGGCCATTTGTGACTGAGAGCAGTAGAAATGTCTCACTCAAAGGGTTATCATAGAATCACAGAAATTTACAGCATGGAAAGAGGCCATTAGGGCCCATCGTGTCCTTGCCGGCCGACCAAGAACTATACAGCCCAATGTCACTTTCCAGTTCTTGGTCCGTAGCCCTGTAGGTTACAGCACTTTAAGTGCTCATCCGAGTATTTTTTAAATGCTTTGAGGTTTTCTGCCTCTAACACCCTTTCAGGCAGTGAGTTCCAGACCCCCATCACCCTCTGCGTGAAGAAATTTCCCCTCAAATCCCCTCTAACCCTCCCCCCAATTACTTTAAATCTATGCCCTATGCTTGTTGATCCATCTGCCAAGGGAAACAGGTCCTTCCGATCCATTCTATCCAGGCCCCTCGTAATTGTGTACACCTCAATCAGGTCTCCCCTCAACCTCCTCTATTCCAAAGAAAACAGACCCAGCATCTCCAATCTTTCCTCATAGCCAAAATTCTCCAGTCCAGGCAACATTCTTGTAAATCTCCTCTGCACCCTTTCCAGTGTAATCACATCTTTCCTGTAATGTGGTGACCAGAACTGCACACAATACTGCACCTGCGGCCTAACCAGTGTTCTATACAGTTCAAGCATAATGTCAGTGTTCTTTTATTCCATGCCGCGACTAAAACAGGCAAGTATTCCCTATGCCTTCTTAGCCAACTTATCTACCTGGCCTGCTACCTTCAGGGATCTGTGGGCCTGCACTCCCAGGTCCCTTTGTTCCTCTAAACTTTTCAATGCCGTACCACTTAATGTTTATTCCCTTGCCTTGTTAGAACTCCCCAAATGCATTACCTCAAACTTATTTGGATTGACTTCCATTTGCCACTGTTCTGCCCACCTGACCAGTACATTGATATCTTCCTGCAATCCATAGCTTTCTTCTTCATTATCAACCACACAGCCTATTTTAGTGTCATATGCAAACTTCTTTATCATACCCCAGCATTCAAGTCCAAGTCATCGATATATGCCATAAAAGGCAAGGGACTGAGCACTGAGCCCTGTGGGACCCCATTGATTACAGCCTTCCAGTCACAAAAAACCAACCATCAACCATTACCCTTTGGCTCAAAGTCAGGAAGCAATTTTGCATCCAACGAACTAGCCATTTTGCGCTAGGTGCCATGCGCTTTTTCTTTCGTGACCAGTCTGCCATGCGGGACCTTATGAAAAGCTTTGCAAAAATCCCATACACACTATTTCATATGCACTGCCCTCATCGACACTCCTTGTTGCCTCCTCGAAAAATTCAATCAAGGTCGTCCAACACGACCTTGCTTTCACAAATCCATGAGAGCTGTCTTTGAGTAATCCATGTTTTTCCAAATGAAGATTTATTCTCTCCTTCAGAATTTTGTCCTATAATTTTCCCACCACTAAGTTTAGACCGACTGGCTGTAATCACACGTTCTATCCCTTTCTCCCTTTTTAAACAAAAGTACAACATTAGCTGTCCTGCAATCCTCTGGCACCACACCTGTAGCGAGGTTATGAATCTATACAATTCTGTACCACAGAAGTCTGTTGATCATCAGTCATAGAGCAGTCAAGGCAGAGATCAATATATATTTGGATATTAAAGGAATTAATGGATATGTGTATAGTTTGCAAGGTGGTGTTGTTGTATAGGATCAGCCATGATTTTATTGGATGGCAGAGGAGGCTCGACGGGCCGAATGGCCTAATCCTACTCCTATTTCGTATGTTCTTATTATGATTATAAAATTTGGTTTCAGAGTGAAAAAGGTTACATTGGATCAGCTGTGCATTAGCAAATTTTCCCGATTTTCATCTCTATTGAAATCAATGGAAAGAAAAAGTGGGAGATACGGGAAGATGCAATTACAAAATAGAAACATAGAAAATAGGTGCAGGAGTAGGCTATTTGGCCCTTGAGCCTGCACCGCCATTTGATAAGATCATGGCTGATCTTTCCCTCAGTACCCCTTTCCTGCTTTCTCTCCATACCCCTTGATCCCCTTAGCCGTAAGGGCCATATCTTACTCCCTCTTCAATATATCCAATGAACTGGCATCAACAACTCTCTGCGGCAGGAAATTCCACAGGTTAACAACTCTCTTAATGAAGAAGTTTCTTCTCATCTCAGTCCTAAATGGCCTACCCCTTATCCTAAGACTGTGTCCCCTGGTTCTGGACTTCCCCAACATCTGGAACAAGCTACCCACATCTAACCTGCCCCGTCCCATCAGAATCTTGTATCTTTCTATGAGATACCCTCTCATTCTTCTTAACTCCAATTTATAAAGGCCCAGTTGATCCAGTCTTTCCTCATATGACCGTCCAGCCATCCCGGGAATCAGTCTGCTGAACCTTCGCTGCACGACCTCAATAACAAGAACGTTCTTTCTCAGATTAGGAGACCAAAAGTGAACACAATATTCCAGGTGAGACCTCACCAAGACCCTGTACAAATGCAATAAGACCTCCCTGCTCCTATACTCAAATCCCCGAGTTATGAAGGCCAACATACCATTTGCCTTGTTTACCTATATCTGTGCTGTACCTGTATGCCAACTTTCAATGACTAATGAACCATGACACCCAGGTCTCGTTGCACCTCCCCTTTTCCTAATCTGCAACCATTCAGATAATATTCTGTCTTTGCGTTTTTGCCCCCAAAGTGGATAATCTCACATTTATCCACATTATACTGCATCTGCCATGCATTTGCCCACTCACCTCACCTGTGAAGTCAACCTGCAGCCTCTTAGCGTCCCTCTTACAGCTCACACCGCCACCCAGTTTAGTGTCATCTGCAAACGTGGAGATATTACACTCAATTCCTTCATCCAAATCACTTATGTATATTGTATAGAGCTAGGGCCCTAGCAGTGAGCCCTGCGGCACTCCACTAGTCACTGCCTGCCATTCTGAAAAGGACCTATTTATTCCAACTCTCTGCTTCCTGTCTGCCAACCAGTTCTCTATCCACGTCAGTATGTTACCCCCATTTCCTTGTGCTTTGAATTTTCACACCAATCACTTGTGTGGGGCCTTGTCAAAAGCCTTTTGAAAGTCAAAATACACCACATCCACTGATCCTCCCTTGTCCACTCCACTAGTTACATCCTCAAAAATTTCCAGAAGATTTTTGAAGTATGAATTCCCCTTCATAAATCCATGTTGACTTCGACCGATCCTGTCACTGCTTTCCAAATGCGCTGCTATTTCATCCTTAATAATTGATTCCAACATTTGCCCCACTACCGATGTCAGGATCACCAGCCTATAATTTTTAAAAAGTGGTGTTACATTAGCTATCCTCCAATACATAGGAACTGATCCCGAGTCAATAGACAGTTGGAAAATGATCACCAATGCATCCACTATTTCTAGGGCCACTTCATTAATTACTCTGGGATGCAGACAATCAGGCCCTGGGGATTTATCGGTCTTGAATCCCATCAATTTCATGAACACAATTTCCCACCAGTTAGAATATCCTTCAGTTCCTCCTTCTCACTAGACCCTCATTCCCCTAGTACTTCTGGAAGGTTATTTGTGTCTTCCTTCGTGAAGACAGAACCAAAGTATTTGTTCAATTGGTCTGCCATTTCTTTGTTCCCCATTATAAATTCACCTGAATCCGACTGCAAGGGATCTATGTTTGTCTTCACTAATCCTTTACTCTTCACATATCTATCGAAGCTTTTGCAGTCAGTTTTTATGTTCCCGGCAAGCTTCTTCTCGTACTCTATTTTCCCCCTCTTAATTAAACCCTTTGTCCTCCTCTGCTGAATTCTAAATTTCTCCCAGTCCTCAGGTTTGCTGCTTTTTTTGGCCAATTTATAGACCTCTTCCTTGGATTTAACACTATCCTTAACTTCCCTTGTTAGCCATGGTTGAGCCACCTTCCCCGTTTTATTTTTACTCCAGACAGGGATTTTCATCCATGTGATCTTTAAATGTTTGTCATTGCTTATCCACCGTCAAGCCTTTAAGTATCATTTGCCAGTCTATTCTAGCCAATTCACACCTCAAACCATCAAAGTTACCTTCCTTTAAGTTCAGGATCCTAGTTTCTGAATTAACTGTGTCACTCTCCATCCTAATAAAGAATTCTACCATGTTATGGTCACTCTTCCCCAAGGGGTCTCGCACAACAAGATTGCTAATTCGTCCTTTCTCATCACACATCACCCAGTCTTGGATGGCCAGCTCCCTGGTTGGTTCCTCCACATATTGTTCAAGAAAATCACCGCTGATACTTTCCAGGAAATCCTCCTCCAGCGCATTGCTACGAGTTTGGTTAGCCCATTCAATATGTAGTTTAAAGTCACCCATGATAACTGCTGTACCTTTATTGCATGCATCCCTAATTTCTTGTTTGATGCTGTCCCCAACCTTATTACTACTGTTTGGTGGTCTGTACACAACTCCCACTCGCATTTTCTGCCCCTTGGTATTCCACAGCTCCACATATACCGATTCCACATCATCCAACCTAATGTCCTTTCTTACTATTGCATTAATTTCCTCTTCAACCAGCAATGCTACCCCACCTCCTTTTCCTTTCTGTCTATCCTTCCTAAATGTTGAATACCCCTGGATGTTGAGTTCCCAGCCTTGGTCAATCTAGAGCCATGTCTCCGTGATGCCAATTACACCATACCCGTTAACTGCTTTCTGCGCAGTTAATTCTCCCACCTTATTCCTAATACTCCTCGCATTGAGGCACAGAGCCTTCAGGCTTTTCTTTCTAAAACACTTGGCCCATTTAGAATTTTGCTGTAATGTGTCCCTTTTTGCTTTTTGCCTTAGGTTTCTCTGCCCTCCGCTTTTACTTTTCTTCTTTCTATCTTTTGCTTCTGCCTCATTCTACTTCCCTCTGTCTTCCTGCATAGATTCCCATCCCCCTGCCATATTAGTTTAACTCCTCCCCAACAGCACTAGCAAACACTCCCCCTAGGACATTGGTTCCGGTCCTGCCCAGGGACAGACCATCCGGTTTGTACTGGTCCCACTTCCCCCAGAACTGGTTCCAATGTCCCAGAAATTAAAATCCTTCCCTGCTGCACCACTCCTCAAGCCATGTATTCTTCTGAGCTATCCTGCAATTCCTACTCTGACTAACACTTGGCACTGGTAGCAATCCTGAGATTACTACCTTTGAGGTCCTACTTTTTAAATTTAGCTCCTAGCTCCATAAATACATCTTGTTGGACTCATCCCTTTTTTTACCTATATCTTTGGTACCTAGATGTACCACGACAACTGGCTGTTCACCCTCCCTATCACGATTGCTCTCCCAATCTTTTTCCTGCCGTCCTGTGCAGCAGAGCCACCCATGGTGCCATGGACTTGGCTGCTGCTCCCCTCCCCTGATGAGTCGTCCCTCCCAACAGTACCCAAAGCAATGTATCTGTTGTGCAGGGGGTTTACAGCAGGGGAGGACCCCTGCACTACCTTCCTTCCACTGCTCTTCCTGTTGGTCACCCATCCCCTATCTGACTGTGTACTCTTTTCCTACGGTAAGACCAACTCACTAAACGTGCTATTCATGTCATTCTCAGCATCGTGGATGCTCCAGAATGAATCCATCTGCAGCTCCAGTGCCACAATGCAGTCCATCAGGAGCTGCAGGCGGATGCACTTCCCGCACACGTAGTTGTCAGAGACATCGGAAGCGTCCCTGACTTCCCACATAGTACAGCAGGAGCATAACATGTGTCCGAGCTCTTCTGCCATGATTAACCTTTATATTAACTTAATTTGGCAACAAGGCTCAAAGGTTAATTACTGATAAAGAAAAGAAAAAGAAAAACTACTTACCAATCACCAGCCAATCACTTACCCCCTTGGCTTTGACATCACCTTTCTATTACTTTCTACTACTTTTTTGCCTATCTGCTGCAGCTGCACCAGCCACGCCTCTCCGACAAATGCTGGGCCTTCATAAGCTGCTCCACTGTCCCCGGACTCGCGCTGCTCCGAGCTCCCGCCTCTCTGACTGACAGCTCGATCTCCCGCTGGCCTTTATAGGCCTCCCGAAATTCCTGGCCTCGTGCTGCTCCAAGCTCCCGCCTCTACGACTGCTCGATCTCCCGCTGGCCTTTATTGGCCTCACGAAATCCCCAGACTCGTGCTGCTCCGAGCTCCCACCTCTCCGCCAAGACATGACAAGTTTACACGGAGAGTTTCCATTACAAATGTAGATATGAAAATTTATATCAGAAATATAGAAAGAAGTACACAATGTAGGTCTTTAAAATCAGGATTCGATAATGTCTGCATCCCCTGAACAATTAATCCCTCGACTCTAACCTGGCTACACCGAAGAACAAATTGGCGGGTAAAAATTCTTCTTTTGCTTCATGGCAAGAGGATTGTGTTTTACCTGCCACTATTTATACACCTCAACCAATATTCAGTTCCACAGACTTTATTGAAATGAATTTGTGCAGAAAGTATACGAGGCCCACTATGCAATACCAGTCATTTTGCGGTAACAAACTAGTTCAATTGTTAATCATTAGATTTACCTCTCTGGGGTTGAAAGTTGCCACTTTTGTAACCTGAGGAACTGGATGGAAACATAGAAAAATAGAAAATAGGAGTCGGCCATTCGGCCCTTCGAGCCTGCACCACCATTCAATATGATCATGGCTGATCATGCAACTTCAGTACCACATTCCTGCTTACTCTCCATACCCCGTGATCCCTTTACCCGTAAGGGCCACATCTAACTCGCTTTTGAATATATCTAACGGACTGGCCTCAACAACTTTCTGTGTAGAGAATTCCACAGGGTCACAATTCTCTGAGTGAAGAAGTTCCTCCTTATCTCGGTCCTCAATGGGTTACCCCTTATCTTTAGACTGTGACCCCTGGTTATTGACTACCCCAACATCGGGAACATTCTTCCTGCATCCAACGTGTCCAATCCCGTCAGAATTTTACATGTTTCTTTGAGATCCCCTCTCATTCTTCTAAATTCCAATGAATATAAGCCTAGTCGATCCAATCTTTCTTCATATGTCAGTCCTGCCATCCCGGGAATTAGTCTGGTGAACCTTTGCTGCACTCCCTCAATAGCAAGAATGTCCTTCCTCAGATTAGGAGACCAAAACTGTACACAGTATTCAAGGTGTGGCCTCACCAACACCCTGTACAAGTGCAGTATGATCTCCCTGCTCCTATACTCAAATCCTCTCGCAATGAAGGCCAACATGCCATGTGCCTTCTTTACCGTCTGCTGTACCTGCATGCCAGATTTCAATGACTGATGTACCACGACACCCAGATCTCATTGCACCTCCCCTTTTCCTAATCTGTCACCATTAAGATAATATTCTTCCTTCCTGTTTTTGCAACCAAAGTGGATATCCTCACATTTATCTACATTATACTGCATCTGTCATGCATTTGCCCACTCACCTAACCTGTCCAAGTCACCCTGCAGCCTCTTTTCATCCTCTGCACAGCTCACACTGCCACCCAGCTTATTGTCATCTGTAAACCTGGAGATATTACATTCAATTCCTTCATCTAAATCATTAATGTAAATTGTAAATAGCTGGGGTCCCAGCACTGAACCTTGCGGTACCCCACTAGTCATCGCCTGCCATTCTGAAAAGGACCAGTTTATTCCTACTCTTTGCTTCCTGTCTGCCAACCAGTTCTCTATCCACGTCAATACATTACCCCCAATATCATGTGCTTTAATTGTGTGCACACCAATCTCTTGTGTGGGACCTTGTCAGAAGCATTTTGAAAGTCCAAATACACCACATCCACTGGTTCTCCCTTGTCCACTCTACTAGTTATACTCTCAAAATTTTTCATAAATCCATGTTGACTTGGACCTATCCTGTCACTGCTTTCAAATGCGCTGCAATTACATCTTTAATAATTGATTTCAACATTTTCCCCACTACCGACGTCAGACTAACCGATCAAAATTCCCTCTTTTCTCTCTCCCTCCTTTTTAAAAAAGTGGTGTTACATTAGCTACTCTCCAATCGATAAGAACTGCTCTAGAATCTATAGAATGCTGGAAAATGACCACCAATGCATCTACTATTTGTAGGGCCACTTCCTTAAATACTCTGGGATGCAGCCTATCAGGCCCTGGGGATTTATCGGCCTTCAATCCCATCAATTTCACTAACACAATATCCTGACTAATTAGGATTTCCTTCCATTCCTCCTTCTCGCTCGACCCTCAGTGCCCTACTATTTCCGGAAGGTTATTTGTGTCTTTCTTAGTGAGGACAGAACCAAAGTATTTGTTCAATTGGTCTACCATTTCTTTGTTCCCTGTTATAAATTCACCTGATTCTGACTGCAATGGACTTACATTTGTCTTCACTAATCTTTTTCTCTTCACATATCTATGGAAGCTTTTGCAGTCAGTTTTTATGTTCTCTGCAAGCTTACTATCATACTCTATTTTCCCCCTTCTAAGTAAACCCTTTGTCCTCCTCTGCTGAATTCTAAATTTCTTCCTGTCCTTAGCTTTGCTGGTTTTTCTGGCAAAGTTATATGTATCTTCCTTGGATTTAACACTATCCCTAATTTCCCTTGTTAGCCACGGTTGAGCCATCTTCCCTGTTTTATTTTTTACACCAGACAGGGATGTACAATTGTTGAAGTTCTTCCATGTGATCTTTAAATGTCTGCCATTGCCTATCAACCATCAACCCTTTCAGTAACATTCACCAGTCTATCCTAGCTAATTCACTTCTCATACCATCAAAGTTACCTTTCTTTAAGTTCAAGACGCTAGTCTCTGAATTAACTGTGTCACTCTCCATTCTATCATATTATGGTCACTCTTCCCTAAGGGGCCTCGCCCAACAAGATTGCTAATGAATCCTCTCTCATTACACAACACCCAGTCTAGGATGGGCGGTCTAGGATATCAGGTGACCGATGTGCAACCAGCTGTTTTCGGACCACCCGTCTGAAATGTGGAGGGGGACAATTCTCTATTTCAGATTTTATCCACCGATATTCCCGGACTTTTCACATGAGGAGTTAAGGCAACTGGTTGGGAACTGATTATTGGAGAAGTTCAAAATACTGAAGTGTTATGATGAGATACACCAGGGGACATTATTTCCACTTTTTGCCCAGCGATTTACAAAAGGGCAAAAATATATTGTCAACATCAAATGAATGAACAGAAAGGTTTAAATATGTTAATTCTATCTTGTGAATCAGTGGCATCCTCTTTGTCTATGAAAAGCGACAGAGAAACACACCACAGGGCACTGTTTTTAGCTTAATTTTAACACAGATTTATGAAGCATTAATAGAACAAGCAAACAGCAGCACTAACTTCAAAGATTTTAAGAGTAATTGCATCGCGACATAAAAAGTAGTTATTTGTTTAAATGTTTGCGTTAAAATTGCGCTGCAATTTAATTTCCTTATGCCGCGATACTTTACCTGTAATTAAATGGTCAGACAAGTGGGCAGGATCCTTTCTGGGCATTTTCCACACTTTGCCCTGTTTCCTGCATTCATGGTGCCCAGTTTCTGCAAACAAGACAGGCACAGGTGTGGCATAATCTGCTCACTGTCCCCTATGGAAAGCATCAGAACAAACTTCTCTGATTTAACAACCGCATACATTCAACTACACTAGTCTTCGTAAAGTTCGTGAGGAACTTCAGCTCCGTGTTGATGAGCAGCTTCAAACACTGCGACACATCAGGGAGGGTGAGAGTTTCCTGGATGCTGTTCCAGGAGGCAGTCACACCTCTTAAATGAATAATCCAGGGACTATAATGGATAATGAAGGGGCTATAGTGGATAATCAATGTGCTGTAGAGGATACACAAGGGGCTATAGGTGCTATACTATCACTAAAGAAGTATTACTCGGTAAAATAATGGACTAAAGGCACACAAGTCCCCTGGAACTGACGGCTTGCATCCGAGGGCCTTAAAAGAAGTGACTGCAGAGATAGTGGATGCTTTGGTTGTAATCTACCAAATGTGGTAGGGAAAAGTATCATTAGGGGGATAGACACTGTTATCTACAGGCGAGAGCGTGAGTCCCGAAGGCTGTGTTGCTTTTCCAATGCAAGGGTTAAGAACACCTCCTCTGGGTTGGAGAGGAATTTGGAGTGAGAGGGGAAAGATGCATTTGTCGTGCTCCACGTAGGTACCAATGACATAGAAAGGACAAAGAAAGAGGTTCTGATGAGGGAGTATGAACAGCTAGGGGATAAATTACAAAGCAGAGGTACAAATAATCGCTGGATTACTACCTGAGCCACGAACAAATCTGCATAGGGTAAGTAAGATCAGAGAGATGAACGCATGGCTCAAAGATGAGTATGGGAGACATGGGTTTCAATTCATAGGGCACTGGCGCCAGTAGTGGAGTAAGAGGCAGCTGTTCCGTTGCATGGGCTGCACTTGAACCAGGCTGGGGCCAGAGTCCTGGCAAATTGATTAACTACGGCTGTAGATAGGGCTTTAAACTAAATAATGGGGTGACGGGCGGGGGCGGGGTTGGGGGTGGGGTGATCCGATGAGCGTTAATGTAAGAATAGACAGGAGAAGGAAAATGTGCAGAGTAGCAATAGGGGGTCATGATAACCAGAAGGGACAGAGCGTATACACATAAGACAAAATTATAAGCTCTATATCTGAAACCACGCAGCATTCATAACAAAATAGATGAGTTGAAGGCACAAGTAGAAATAAATGGGTGTGATCTGATTGTCATTACAGAGACATGTTTATAAGGTGACCAAGGATGGGTACTGAATATTCAGGGGTATTTTCCATTTCGTAAGGTTAGGCATAAAGGAAAAGGAGGTGGAGTAACTCTGTTAATAAGGGATGAGATCAGTAGTGAGAAATGATTTTGGCTCAGAAGATCAAGATGCAGAATCAGTTTAGGTGGAGATAAGAAATAGTAAGAGTAGGAAGTCACTGACAGGAATGGTCTACAGGCCCCGAAACGTTAGACACACTGTAGGACAGATTATAAGTCAAGAAATAATAGAGGCTTGTAAGAAAGATACGGCAATAATCACGGGCAACTTTAATCTTCATATTGATGGTACAAATAAAATTGGCAAAGGTAGCCTGGAGGAAGAGTTCAAAGAATGTATACGGGACAGTTTCTTGGAACAAAACGTTGTGAAACCAAGCAGTGAGCAGACTATTTTAGATCTGGTAAAGTGTGATGAGTCTGGATTAATTAATGATCTCATAGTGAAGGATCCTCTTGGGAAATATAATCATAACATGGTAGAATTTAAAATTCAGTTTGATCGTGTGAAAGCTAGTTCTCAAACTAATGTCCTGAACTTACATAAAGTTAATTAAAAAGTTATGAAGTCAGAACTGGTTAAAATGGACTGGGAAAGCTGTCGCAAGCATTTAAGGATTTCTTTTCGAACTCTCAGCAAATATATATTCCAGTGAAAATCAAGACTCTAAGAGAAGGATGAACCATCCGTGGCTAAGTAAGGAAGTAAAGGATGCTATCAAATTGAAAACAAAGGCATACAATATTGCGAAGAAGTTGTATGAGCTGTATGGACAGCAATAAACCATCCAGTCTTCTAATGCATTTAACTCACCACCTTTAACTCTCGCAGTGTCCAACCACAATTGAAACACGGGCAGTTGAATTTGTAGTACGCCGTATGCAAAACTGGTGACCATGAATCGCCACCCCATTTTACACTCTGCTCTATTTCCTTTCCCACCGAAATCAATGGAAAGGAACATTAGGTAGAGTATAAATTGCACTGTTAATTTGCTTGCATCTGTTTTGTGCTTCTGCTCAGGATGCATTTCAACCCATTTACTCAATAGACTTATCTTCAGATTCCGGGCATTTCGTCCGCGGGCTGCACTCCTGCTAAATTCGGGCTCGCGTTGCCGCGATAATCCACACATTCATTTGAATGGAGAGACAATCAGGCATAGCTCATGCAGGATTCTACATTGGCCATTCCCAACAGACAGTTCCTACTCCTTAATTCTGATGGAGAAATGTTGGTAAAGTTATTTCCATGATACCTCTTGGTGCTTAAACACTTTGAGCAAATTGGAAGAAGAAGCAACGAAAGAACCGAGCTCAAATGAAGAAAGTGATATTCTAGCATCAATAGGCACACCTATTTCATCAAATTCTTAATAGGTCATTGAAAATGTGTGACTTGCTTTGCTTGCGAGTCCTGTCGAGGAAGGATCTGTACCAGTACTGCAGAAAGACACTCCCTAAAATACTTTATTTCTCAAATAAATCAATGTCAAATTCTAGACTTTAATATTCTTGCTGTGCTGCTGGAAGCGATGAATGTGAAACAGCCACCTCTCCCCACTCTCTGGTGATTGGAGGAGGGGCAGCTGCCTAACCTGTTTGTTCAATGACTGTGACTAATGTCAGTAATTGGGTAACCTGATTGCCCCGTGAGCTCTCACTCAGGTATAAAACAGTGATTGCTGTGAAACCATTGCATCGACTTCTCAATCAGACCAACCAGCAAGATCACCGCTCCTTGAAAATGGGATGGCCAATAATTGTGCAGATAGAAGCAATTTTCTACCCCATTCTTGCAGCGATTGGTGTTCCTGGTAAGTCATTCTGATCAAGTGCTAGTTCCCCTTACTGATGGTTAACTGGATTCATGCTCTTGCAGTCCAGCAACATTGAGGTTGGTCTTGACTTTGAGCGATGGAGTAAAGCGGGTGATAGGGAATGTGTCGTCAGCTTTATTTCTCTCCTGGTTTTTATTTCCATCGACTTCAATTGAATTAAAATTGGGAGATTGAAATCCGGCTTCTGATTCGCTATCACTTGTTTTACACCATCGCACCACGTCAAAATCTGCTTCAATATCTATGTATGTTACCATATGTATATCAGTCAGTAATTATAGCTCTCGTTCTATTAAAGTCAATGGAATATGGAATCGGACGAGGTGTATAATGGAAGGTGAATTGGATATCCCCCGTTTTACACCATTGCTCAAAGTTAATATCACACCCTGTCTGATTTCAGTTTCCATTGGGTGGATTTTTGCCTTTAGTTACGAAAACAAACTGTAGCATATTGGCTGCTCATTTTACAACTCGCTCGATTTTCGGTTACATTCCAGTCAAAGGAAATGAATGTCCACGGCTGTGTAAAACATGCCGCTGATCACTAAAAGCTGTTTCTGCCCGGCAGTAAAAGTGAAAATTCACTCCTGGTGCAAATATCGGAAGTAAAATCGGATGGGGTGCAAAACTGGTCAGTTCAATTCCAACTCCGCAAATTATGTTAACATTTACCCAAAGTGACATCTACACAATGACCAGATGCCGCATCATGACCTGTGGCACTACCCCTGTCCGGGGCCTGCTCTGTACAACAGTAATACTCCTACACTGGGTGTCCATGAGGATTTGTGGTCAGAGTGCCAGTGAAATTGTTTGCCACCACAGTCTCTAACCTCATGGTATGGCATATCCCTCATTCATTCTTCACCATCCAGCCAGGAGACCAACCGGGGTTTAATGCTGTGTGTTGAGAAACGTGCGTCAGGAACTCTATCAGCATCTGATGAGAAAAAGCCTGTTTACTTTGTTGCTGGGATGCAGATGAAGCTGGCAAGGCCACATTCATTACCCAGTCCTAGTTTCCCCCGAAATTCAGCTATTAAGCAGCATCTTGGCAGTGATTTCAATGAAGGTTATTTCAACATTGACGAAAAAGTGGGCAAAGTCGAATTGACTTCCCATTATGTTCTCGCCATATTACACTTCCATTGACTCCGGTGTATAACGGGTGGATAATTTGATAGGGTCCATTTTGCATTGCGATCCATTAATATGAACCCGAATTTGTTTTTTAATTCGAGCAGATGGATTATTATACTGTGAATCCTCACGTCGTTAGTTTACAGAGCATTATCAATCAGATGATTTGTAATTAAGGAAGCTGGTCCACTTCAACGCGATAGAGTAATCACTGATGAAGTCAGTGAAATGAAATATCGGGAGAGCTGTATACCGGAGCACGGATCCGCTTTCGCCTGAATCACACTATCGCTCCAGTTAAAATTATCGCAGTGTTCTCTGAATAGGTGGTGACAATCTTTGCAACTAAGTGGATATAAACTGATGCAATCTGGAGACAAATACTTCATGTCACATCAGTTTATTGTTTCCTTGAAGGATTATAATGATTTTATCAGAACAAATTGGACAGGGTGTGACGATACTGTGACCAAGTTGCCAGGATTTGCATTTTTACACACTGTGAAAAAAGCAAGGATTGAGCGACAATAACAGAAATACAGAAATCGGTGTGATTTTACACACACTGCTCATCCTGTCTTAGACATATAATCAGTCATTTTCGCTTATTTTTCATTTGCAGCTAATTTATTGACGATTGTGATTCTCTCCCGGGGAAAGTGCGGTCTCTCCAAATGCATCACTCGCTATCTGATCGCCATGGCAATCGCGGATCTCCTGGTCATGATATTTGATGTGATACTGTATGCGATCAACAATATTTATTTTCCATATTCATTCCTGAACTATACTTCCAGCTGCAGAATCAATCTCTCTCTGATTTATTGTGTCATTGATTGCTCAGTCTGGTTCACTGTGACTTTCACCTTTGATCGCTTTGTAGCCATTTGTTGCCGAAATGTGAGAACTAAATATTGTACCGAAAGAACCGCAGCTATCGTTATACTGACAGTTTGTGGGCTGAGCTTTTTGGAAAATGTTCCCATTTATTTTATATATGAATCCCTGGAAATAGTTGACAATACCTGCTGGTTCTGGACTGTTCAGTCCAGCTTCTATATCTCTCCCGCCTGGCTGGCCTATCTCTGGTTGGACAGCATTTTAACCCCATTTGCTCCATTTGTTTTGATTTTCCTCCTCAATGCTTTCACCATCAGACATATTTTAGCAGCAAATATTATCCGCAGGAGAATGCAAGGCAGCAATTGTGAGAATCACAATGATCCCGAGCTGAGGAATCAAGGAAGTCGATCATCTTACTGCTCGCCATATCTGGTAATTTTGTATTGCTGTGGATGTTAACTCTTATATATTACATTTGTGTACAAATTGCAGATTCGCAGTTTTTACAGGCAGATTTCACCGACCCGTTCACCATCATGGAAAAAACAGCGTATCTGCTTCAGCGGCTCAGTTCGTGCACCAACACCTTTATTTATGCAGTGGCCCAGACTAAATACAGAGAGGAGTTAATGAATACAGTTCCAAGTCCATTCACTCTAATTATTAACTTGATGAAACATTGATGTGAAGAAGTTTGCTTCATGGCTGACTAGAACACACATTTGTTCACAATCTTACCTTAAAAAAACAGAGCAAATTGCATAATAACGGGTAGCTTTTTAATTGAAAGAAATCTCGTTCGATACTGGGCGGGTGATCAGTTCCATCACTCATCACCCACGCGGTGAAAGTGTAAATCTACCCGAGGACTCACATTGTAGACTCAGAATGTTGCTCTTCCCAGAAGGGTGATAGATAATCTGCACCTCTTTTACACCATGCCTGATTTTCTTTCCACGTAAATTTGGTGCCTGTATCACCTGCCAGTCACTATCACCCATTTCCGTTTACTGGCAAGGTCTAATCTCTTCCCCCAAGTTTGTATTCACAAAATATTCATCTACACTGAACTTTATCAGGGGTGTAAATCTCTTCAGAGTATCTCTTTCCTCTCATTCAAGACGTCAGAAGCTCTTAGAGAGCAGGAGTGACACAGTGCGGGATGTGCACTCTGTACATGTCCAATGGAACTGAGTTGTGACGAAAGCGTTTGGAGAGACGGCACAATTTTAACCTGTCTCGCCTGGTGGGTAGTTCGCAGAATCGGCGGAACACCGGGTTTACAATTCGTTCGATAGAACTCTCTGTTCACTTTAATGTAGCCTAAATAGTTGTGCATAAAACCAGCGTTGAGCCCGATTCGATCAGTTTCACGACGGGCGGGTCCCATTAAAATTGCAGTTGAGCCCAGATTCGGAAGGGCAATGTCAGTTTCGCCTCAGTAACTCGCATCGACGCAAAAGTTCCAATGTCAATGTAGCTTTAGAAATTCCATTACCCATAGACCCTAAAAACGAATGCATTTCGCCGCATTCTTTTTTCTTTTCTATCAGATGAAAAATGTTAATTATTGAACCAGCAGTGAAAGTTTAATGGGCGCACTGAGAACACCTGCAGTGGGATATTACAGCTTATTCCAAGATGTGTTGCTACTAAAAGCAATTTTGAATCAGGGAAAATTAATCCTGGTCTCAATGTTACATTTGCTCAAACCTTTCGGAGCAGTATGTGTCCTGCTCTGATAATAACAGGACAAAAAAGCAAGGGGGATAATTTTCACTGTTGACAATAATTTAAAATTGGTGATATGAGACACTCCGTTATGCACATCGCCCGAGTTTCCTGTCGATTGAGTTCTATGGAATGGAAAATCGGGAGGGTAAATGATATGCAGCCGATCCAAAGGCATCTGTTTAATATTATTACCAACAGTTAAACATTTCACAAATTAGGGAGAAAATAACAAGAGGTAGAAATTGGACTTGGACCTCGTGTCCGTTTTACAAGCAAAAGGAGGGCCATTTTCAGAGAGCCACGTCCTGCATCGAATCAGGACCAGAGGTGGAGGCACTGCCGTGTTTGCATAGTCGGCTGACCAGGCGCCTGGTGCGCTGGCATAAAACAGGCGTGAAGGCCAATACATAAGTAATTGCAGGCCTAATGTCAGTTTCAGGACCCGTGCACCAAATTGGACATAATGTGTGGATCAGTCTCTGCACTTTCTCTACTGATGATCCTTCCTAGGCCGCTGCGGCCTAAGCAGATACCATCAAACACAATTTGCATTGCTGTGACACATTAACATCGTAAAACGTCCCAAGCCGCTACACAGGAGCAATTATCAGACAAAATTTGACACCAAGGCACATAACGAAATATTAGGACAGTTGAACACAAGCATGTTGAAAGAGATAAGTTTTAAGGAGCTTCGAAATTTGGAGCGGTGGAGACGTTAGGGAAGGCATTCTAGAGCTTAGGATATCGGCCAAACCATTACAGTTGCTTTCTGACCTGCCCTCCCAGGACTAACATTAGGGCAACTGCTCACAACCTCTGAACACATGATAGGTGCCGGTAGCTCGCCGTTTCAGGTCTCGCGACTCTGTGCTCTCTGCACTCAGAAACATGTAATAATTAATTTTTAGTCCAAATCCTTGCAAGTAGCTTTTTGAATGTTGCACAGCAGTGAGTGTAGCCTGAATTCATAGCTGTAGTTAGGATTGTGGTTTGGTATGTTCAAAGGATGCAAGTGATCGCCACCGGAGCATTCTGGTTTCCACTTGGTAGAATATCTAACCCTATCAGGTTGAGGCAACTTCCTCCAGTAAATCTGGTTGTGTTTACCTTTGAGATGAAATGACCAACATAAGGCGAGATTAATATCAGTTTATGTTAGTGCGAGTAAGAACTGGCCTGCAACTGACGATGGGTTTGCGGTATAAATACATTCAGCAGGTAGGATTCAGTCGGGAGACAACAATATAATGCTTGTAAGAAATCATGACCCCGGAGAAATTGCGAATTATAAAATAAATAATGATTTTATTGAAGAAGTACGTATCACAGCTCAGCAGACACAGAGAGCCAAGGTTGTTATGACATCAGGACCTGAACAACAGGCCTTCCAGCAGACATGATTAAACTGGTAACGGAGGTAGCAAGAAGCTCTAGGATAAGCAAACTGTCTTTAGAAGAACAACAAGACAATTAGAACAGATATCAGAACAAAGCTGACTTCATGAGGCTGGGAGAGGACTGTCAGAGGTACTCACTCCCCTGTAATTGGACCATGGAATGGGTTAAAATGATTGATGCAAGGTATCCACCGGCCCACCGAAACAAGGTATAAAAACTGGCAACCGAGAGAGGGAGTTTTCTTAAGGCGGACCTCTTGCTGGCTTCGGCCTAACACCTCCACCAGCTCGGGATCCATTCCAAGACCACCGTTGTGCCTTAACTTCCATCCACTATGTTGTGGGCCAAATATCATTCTCGTCTGTCACGGGTTGTATGTCTACGAGATCTATCTTAATCGCGTATTGTATCTAATTATGTTTAAAACTGCCGCTCCCTAATAAAACGCCTTACAACTTCTAAGACCCTTTAGGTAATCTGTGTGTGAACTGCGATACAAATCTTACATGCTGTAATATTAACATGTCCTCAATGTCAGATTCGCCCATATCCCGTCGCTATACCTGATCTGACTGTAGATGATATTCTTTATCAGATGCCGGCTGGTATTCCCAAGCTGGACCATCATCATGCTCCACATGACACACACTGCAGTTCGCAGGTGCTTTCCCTGACCTTAACTGGCTGACATTCTGGACCTGACCCACGCTGCCATTCACTGCCTTGCCGTGCCGTCATACACAAATTAACCACTGTGGCCAAACCAGACTAAATTCGACCGTTTGCATTATGTCCATCGACAAAATAAACCCAGTGCTTTGTTTATATTTTTATGGCCTTACCAACTCTTGCCACTTTTTATAATGATTTGTGTATCTGTAGCCCAAGGTACTTGTGCACGCTTACCAAATTTAGGCTCTTAAGTCCCAAGCAGTATTCCTCTTACCAAAATGTAACACCTCACACTTACCTATATTGAATTTCATTTTCCATTTTATGTCCATTCTGCAAGGTTATTGATGTCCTCGTGTAGTTCGTCGCAGAATTACACAGTATTAATGATAACCCGATTTGGTGTTGTCCGCAAATTTTGAAATTTTACTTCTGATTCCCGAGTCCGAAATCTTTTATGTAAATTGTGAGCAAATGTTGTCTCAGAACCAATCCTTGTGGAACACCACTTCCCATCTTTTGCCAGCGTGAGTAGCTTCCCTGAACCCTTATTCTTTGCTTTCTGGACAGTAGCAAGTTTGATATCCATTCTGCTCCTCGTCCCTGGACTCCACATGCTCTGGTCTTCATAGTCAGTCCAGTATGCAGTATCTTATCGGAGGCCTTTTTAAAATCCAAATATATTACAGCTACAACAATACCCTTGGCTAATAATTCTGTGACTTCTTCAAAGAATTCAAAGAAGGCTGTCTTTCTTTTACATATTTCAGCAAAAATTCAAATTATGCATCTTATGTGGTCTCTTGACCGCTGGACATGTTCTATTTAAATATAGGTAAAATATTAGATGTTGCATGTCTTCTGGCTCGGTTTCCTTTTCTAACGAACAGTGTGGTTTAGCCTCAGACAGTTGGCAGTGAGGGGGATGGAGTCCGTGATTCGGGAACGGAGATTGGAGCAGGGACCGAAAACGATGGCTTTGCTCTTCCCAATATTTAGCTGGAAGTAATTCCTGCTCAACCGGTCTGACAATTTAGTGAGAGTGCAGGGGTCGAGAGAGGTGGTGGTGAGGTAGAGCTGGACATCGGCAGCATACATGTGAAAACTGAAGTTGTGTTTTCAGATGATGTCACTAAGGGGCAGCATGTAGATGAGAGAAATGGGAGAGGCCAAGAATAGATCCCTGGGGGGGACTCCAGAGGTAACAATGCAGGAGCCGGAAGGGAAGCCTTTGGAAGAATGTTGTTCGCTACGTCTAGATAGATAAGAATGGAACCAGGTGAGTACAGTCTCAACCAGCTGCACAACAGTGGAGAGACGTTGGAGGAGGATGGAGTGATCAACTGAGTCAAAGGCTGTAAACAAGTCATGAAGGACGAGGAGGGATAATGTACCTTTATCACAGTCACAAAAGATGTCATTGAGTTCCAGGAAAGATGGGCACAGATGTTTTAGGCGACAGCTTCAACGACTTTGGAGAGGAAAGGGATGTTGGATATGGGGCAGTAGTTTGCAAGGATGGAAGGTTTGTTTTTTTGAGGAGAGTGGTGATAACGGAAGATTTGAGGGAGAGGAGAACCTGAGGAGAGAGAACCGTTAATAATGTCAGTTAACATGGGAGCCAGAAAAGAATGTTGGGTGGTCAACAGTTTGGTGGGAATAGGGTCGAGAAAGCAGGAAAAGGCTCTCATGGACAAGATAAGCGTGGAGAGGTCATGAGGGATGGTTCACAAAGCAGCATAGAAGCCGAGAGTTATCTTAGCATTTAAGAATGATGTTGGAATAGTGAGCAGTTTTGGGAGTCGAGAGCAGGACCCGATAATGCGTTATCAGCCAGATCTGGTGGTGAATCACTAAACTGCTTGTCTGCCATCTCCTTTCAGACTTGCGTCCCTTGGACTTAAGGAGTGGAGATGAGGACTGTACCAGGGGGAACAGACAGGGTGAGAGAGAGGATAACGGGGCAGGCGATGGTTTGGCACCATCTAATTCCCTCCAGTCACACACCATCCTGACTTGGAAGGATATCATCATTCCTTCATCGTCGCTGGCTCAAAATCCTGGAACTCCCTCCGTCACAGTACAATGGGAGTACCTTCACCAAACAGACTGCAGTGATACAAGAAGGCGGCTCACCACCACCTTCTCAAGGGCAATTAGGGATAGGTAATAAATGCTGGCCTTCACAGCAATGGTCAAATCCCATGAACTAATAAAAAAAAAAATTCTTCAGTGCAAATGCGCCATTTATTTCCAGATTGTACTTGCTTCATACGTAACAAGTCACATTTGCACACGAATATCTCAATATCTTGACACACGCGCCATCCAATACAAGCCATTCTTGGGCTTTCAGTTTATCTTATCAAAATATTGTAGTCATCTGGAGATCTGTTCTCATCTCCCACGGCATCGGCCCAATTTTTGGGGTAGTGAGCAGTTTTCTTGAAAGGTACATCGGCAAGGACACAAAAGTGAAAGCTATACATTTACTTTCCGTAACTACACTTCCATGACTTTCAATTGAAAACTAGGACAATTCAATTTGGCAGTTTAATTTTGCTGTTTCTACCTGCACTGTAAGTGGGGCGTCCCATTAATTACCTTTCTATTTCAGTCATAAGCCCTGGAGGAAATTTACTGTCCAATACAATATTAAAGATAGAAAACATAGATTAAAATTTCCCATTTGGTCAAGTTATTTCAGCCGATGTCTGCAGATAACTTCTTAAATTCTTAAAACTGCAGAATCTCTTGCTACGCCATCATTATTAACTGTAAATAAAACATCATGAAGCAGAAATTCCTCTGTGGGTCTTCGCGCGGGCAATTGCCTCCTCACTGGAGATTTTTTACGAATTTACCTGGTGGTCTCGGAGGCTCCCTGATTTTCATTGAAGAGGCCTTCTCCTCCCACGCTGCGGAGCGTGCTCCCAGCCAGAGGGTTCCCATGCAGATGATGCAGTCACATGTGACTGCTCAGCCAATCAGGTAAGTATTTCACAGGTTCCCATTAATAGCACCGAGACTTCCATATCTACGAGTTCTCAGTGCTATTAATAGGAACAAACCCAATCACACAAAATAATAAAAAATAAAAAACAGACCATATATTTAAAATTAATTGAAATTAAAATAATGTTTTATAAAAATAAAATATATTCCCGATTTTTAAAAAAGTTTTTTAAATTATGGTTAAAAATAACCATACCCCGCAGTGGGAAGGGTTTTTAACAATAAACAATGTCTTTATAATTTTATTTTACAATTATTTCTGTGTGTTTTAAAACACTTGTGCCTGTAAAAGTAGGCTATGCGCCTGCATTTTCAGATGCAAGATTTTTGAGGACATTAGCTGGGCAAGATATGGCTAAATAGTCCAATCTTGCCCATACAAATGTCCTTGCTCCCGATCTGTCATCTTTGCTCCCGATCTGGCTACGATCTGTCAAGTTCCAGATCGGAAAAGCCGCTTTTCAGCGCATGCGCATTGTGTGCTGAAAACTGGCTTTTCTGATGTCTTCTCGGGTCCGTAGAAACTTTGTACGGGCCAGCGACATTAGAATTTCCACGCCATTATCAGGGAGGACAGCATTTTTGGAAGACAGAAACCCCGTAAGTTACAACATATTTCTCCTTGTTCATTCTTCATTAGCTTTTTCAAATGACTAAAAAAATATAGAATAAAAGTGGAGAAAAATTAGTTTTCACATTTAAACAAATCAAATCAAACTACTTTGGAAATTGCTTTAGGGACTGTGACACCAAGAACATGAGATCATACGCAATAAGAGCAGGAGTAGGCCATTTGGCCTCTCGAGCCTGCTCCACCATTTAATAAGACCATAACCCTTTATTCCCTTACCACTCAAAAATCTGTCTATATCCTCCTGAAATATATTCAATGATCCAGCCTCGACAGCTCTCTGGGGCAGAGAATCCCACAGATGTACAACCCACTGAGAGACGTAATTCCTCCACATCTCAGTTTTCAATGGGTGGCCTCTTATTCTGAGATTATGTCCCCACTTTTAGTTTCCGCTATGAGTGGAAATATCCTCTCTGCATCCACTTTGTCCAGCACACTAATTATCTTATATATTTCGAGAAGATCACGTCTCATTCTTCTAAACTCCAATAAGTATAGGCCCAACCTACTCAAACTATCTTCATAAGTTAACCCCCTCAGCTCCAGAATTAACCTCGGGAACCTTCTCTGAACAGCCTCCAATGCAAGTGTATCCTTCCTTAAATACAGAGACCAAAACTGCACGCAGTACTCCAGGTGTGGGCTCACCAATACGCTGTACAGTTGTAGCAGGACTTCTCTGCTTTTATACTCCATCCCGTTTGCAATAAAGACCAACATTCCATTTGCCTTCCTGATTACTTGCTGTACCTGCATACTAACTTTTTGTGTTTCATACACAGGACCCCAGGTTTCTCTGTACTGCAGTACTTTGCAATTTTTCTCCATTTAAATTATAATTTGCTTTTCTATCATTTCTGCCAAAGTGGATAACCACAATTTTTCCCACGTTATATTCCATCTGCCAAATTTTTGCCCACTCACTTAGCCTCTCTATATCACTTTGCAGATTTTTTGTGTCCTGCTCACAATTTGCTTTCCCACCCATCGTTGTATCATCAGAAAACTTGGCTACATTACACTTGGTCCCTTCATCCTTGTCATTAATATAGATTGTAAATAGTTGAGGATCCAGCACCAATCCCTGCGGCACCACACTAATCAATATTTGCTAACCATAAATTGACCCATTTATCCCGACTCTCTGTTTTCTATGGGTAGCCACTCCTCTATCCATGCCAATATATTACCCCAACTTCGTGAGCTTTTATCTTGTGCAGTAACCTCTTATGTGGAACCTTATTGAATGCCTTCTGGAAATCCAAATACACCACATCCACTGGGACCACCCACGTAAACAACATCCCGTCCTTAACGCTGATGTCAGCAGAGCCAAAGGGACCTTCTGTTATTTCCCCCTTCTCCCTGCCTAGTAGGACGGCCTTGAGAATGGGGTCTTGTGCCTGTTTAAGGTCTGCAGCTAGAGCGATCCCTGGTATGCCTCCCCTGTCCTGGATGACTGCTACTGGGGTCGCTTTCCCCAGATCCCACAGCATTCCCTCTATAGCTCCAATTCATCTGCCGTCAGATTCCACTCTCCACGGGGTTCTGCCTTTGAATGCGCCTTTACCTTGTGGATGTAATATCCCCTCTATTCTTCGTGGTTCTCTAAGATTTTGTGGAGCAACCATGCTGTGACCAGGGTTTCCCGTAGGCAGATTTAAACCCTTGCCTTGCCCAGATCGCCAAATATTCAGTGCAAGAGTTGCCTGTAAACATTGAATCTGAGCAAATGGTATATGGAGGGGGGATCTCTTTGGGGTGAGTCAGCACCTAGGCCACGGCTGCCAGTTCAGCATGCAGTACGCTCATGGTGCTGGCAAGTTTTATGACCTACTCTAGCTGAGCAGTCGGGTCATAAATCCCGCAACCTGTGAGTCACTCCCCATTGAACATGGTACTGGAACGATACATGTAGATGTCCCGGCCCGTCGAGTGTATCCCAGCCTTGAGTCCCTCGCCATCCCACACCCCTTCCACTGTGCATGTATGCACCTTCTCAGGATACAACATGTTTCCTGCAAGTTTCGGCTCAGTCAACTCCTGCACTCTGAGATTTACCTGTGAGAGCAGTAGGGTCGAGCAAGCAATGTGGGCACTGTTCACTGTCCCGTCCTTAATCCGCCCATCCAAAAACATCTGGGTTGGCGTGTGATTCGTTAGGAGGATTGGCGGGCAGGATGCTGTGAAGAGCGCTTCATAGCCAAATGTTTGGCTAAAAGGTGCCTTTCACAATTGGAGTATCCTCTCTCCACATCTGTGAGCACCCTGGAGGAATGCACCATGGGTCTCAGCTTACCGTGTCGCTCCTGAATCAATACTGAGCTCAAGCTGTCCCCACTGGCTGCTACCTCGAGAGAGAACTCTTCCCTCTGGCTAATCACACCCAACGCAGGTGCCGTTTGGAGGTCCCTTTTCAGCTCGGTGAATGCGGTCTGGCAATTGGAATCCCACTCCCACTCAACTCCCTTGCAGAGAAGCCGAAGAGAAGGGGCTGTTGTGGCTGCATATCCCTCGATAAAATCCCGGCAATACCCTGTGAGCCCCAGAAAAGACCTCACCGCTGACACCGTCTTGGGGGCTGGGAGTTCCTGTACTGCCTTTCGTCGGGCATCATCGATCGCCCTTTCACCTGGTCAGACGGTCAGCCCGAGAAATTGTACTTCCTTCTGAGCGACGTGAGCATTCTTTTGGTTGACTTTGAAACCTGCATCCCTGAGTAATTTCAGCAGTTCGCTCAGCAGTGGCCCGTGGTCCTCTCTATCACTAGAGAACAAGAGAATGTCATCCACATACTGACGATCTGCTGGGGCCGAGTAACCTTCTTCAGAGCATTAGCCATGCTCTGGTGGAGGTTGGAGTGGCTGTTATGAAACCCCTGGGGACGACACGTCCAAGAATACTGTTGGCCCTTAAATGTAAAAGCAAACTAATACTGGTCTTCCCGTCGAAGGTTAATCAACCAGAACCCATTTGAAATATCCAGCACAGAGAACGTGGTTTCGGTGGCTGGAATATTTCCAATTAGATCAGGTACAGCCACTGGGCGCTCAGGCTGGGATATTATTGTTGAGGACCCGATAGTCCACAGTGGCTCTCCATGACCAGTCGTGATTCTTGACCGGTCAAAGGGGACAGTTCACATGGGTGGCAATCGGCCTCAACAGATCCTACATTACCAGGGAACCCAGTGCCATCTCCATATCTGCCTCCGCTTCACTGGGAAAATGATACTGTTTTTGGGGCCTAGACATGGGGTCCCCATCTACTCTAACCTCTACCCCAGTCACCCGGCCGCAGTCATGCTTGTGGATGGCAAAAGCATCTAACTTGCTCCGCACCTCTGTTTCGTACTGGAGCAGGGCGTTACTGACCAAAGTCCCCAGGTCGTAACTACCCCGAGGCTTCATGCTGCAGACGTTCCTACGTGCCCCCTTGTCTCTGGATATTACCACTACCTCATCCACCTTATCGGAATGCACCGCTCCCCACAAGCAGTGCTCCTAAAATGTACAATGATTATATAGGCCAATATGAAGTCGGACCCAAGGAGTATGCACCCGGGCTGATCCCACTTCAGGAGAATGCACTCGCATTTAGTGGTCAGGGAACCTAGCTTAATAGCAAGGGAAGTAGACCTTACTCCCACCTGCTCATTCCCGGTGAACCCCATCAAATTGAAGGGGACTTTATTGGACCAGGGTGAATGGGCCGGGTCCTTGGAAAGGATCAGCATGCGCAAGGCTCCGGTGTCCACTCGGTACTTCCGTGTGACCGATTTCACCCCCATCCGCACACAGGGCCTGCTGCACTCATTGTAGATGAGCGGGCACAGGTATTCAGACTGAGCGCACTATTTTTTTGCAAAAATATACTTTATTCATGTAAAATGTTCACAATACATTGGCAAATAGCTCAGTACCTTGCAGTCAACAATTCCTTTGGATGCTGACAGCAGTTCCATACAATGCATTAGGTTGAATTTCATTTCAAGGTACAGTTTAGTACAATCTGTAAATCATAGTCACTCTAGTCAGGATGACGGGGGACACACTGGAGCGCTCGGTATGACCTTGCTGTTTGCAGCATCAAATCTACCGGTGTCCTTACCCATCACTGTATGGATGGCAGCCACCAGGACTTCATATCCTGACTGCTGGCTGGTCTCCCTCGTGTCTGTGTTTGGGGACTTCTTCTCGGGAGCACCTCCTCGGCCGGGTACCCCTTTCTGGGTTGGACACTCCCGCCTCCAATGACCCATCTGTCCACATTGAAAACAAGCTTTTGACACACGAGTGTGGGGCCCTTCCTGATGTCATTCCTTCCTTTTCCCCTTACCGGCCTTCATCTCACTGACTTCACCTCATCCTCACCCAGGGACCTGAAAGCCATGGTGAGCTTTCTAAGCACCCCAGCCTCAGTTTTAGCGAGGTCCTCGGCATCGAGCCAGGCATTGGCCTTGGCTCGAAAAACTGGGAGTCTTTTCGCAACCAGGGTCCTTAGCCCGTAATTATGGACCTCCTGTACCAGTTGTGCTCAGTCCTGTCTGCCCACCATTGCCTAAGCGTAGATGGGCCAGAGCCTATTGGCCAAAGCAGTCATCTGCAGGGTATTCTCAACTAGGGAAAATGGACTCCCCTGTGTCTGGCCCATAGCTCGTAGGATTTCCTCCTTAAGCCGCACTATAGTGCCTCGTCACGCCTTAGAGGCAGCGGACAGGCTTTGGTATAGTGTCCCTTCTAGGGAGAATAAAAGTAACATGGGTTTCTGCATCATTACACTCGTTTAAGCCCCCTATCTGTTCTACCTTAGCGAAATGACTGTGGTCCCCTTGACATATTTTGCCAGCCCCTCCATCATCGTTTGGAGCTGAGGAGTCGTGAATGGGACCACGTTGTCATTTTGGAGCGGGCCCTCATCACTTTTGGGTGCCGGCAGACCATATCTCCGCTGTTGCAATGGACACATGGGTCCCGGTTGCTCCCTGCCCACTGCTGGAGCTACTTCTTCTTGTACTGCGACCGGAACTTCTGCTTGGGGCCTATCCTCTTCCCGGTCTAACTGGGCTCCACCTGGTGCCATTAAGCACACCATGCATCTAGCCCCAGCCAAAGCCTTTTGTAGCTTCTTGATCGTTTCCTCGCACTGATCGTGATTATAATCCTCAAAGCCCTTACTCCCAGTTACCCTGTAGGTGGTCTTCATGTCATTAAACTTGCTTTCCAGCACTTTTGTTTCGCTGCTAGTCGGAAATTTTCTTCTCGGAGGTCTTGCTCATGGAACTTAACCTCAGTAACCTGGCATGTAAATATTCCCCAGCCGTCCGGGAAGACTTTTCTACAGTCCTCCTTTCCTGCTTTTCTGTAGCTAATTTCTCCACCAACTGCCGATGTACTATACCCCATGTGTCTGATTCCCTTTCAAACTCCTCCAGCTGCCCCTGAAGCCTGTTTACCTGCTTCTTTAACAGCTGAATCTTTTCCTCGCACTGATCATGAATACAAGCCTTAAAACACTTACTCCGAGCAAGCATATGAGCCAAACTGTCTTTTCCTTCGACATCTTATGCTCCTTTCCCCCTGTCCACTCAGCAGCTCTAACCTGAGGACTGTCTGGGTGTAACATGTCCAGCCCCACTGCTGGAACACATTAATTTTAGTGAACACGTAGGACACGTCCTATCTTCCAAACCTGACCGAACCATTTCAACTTTAAATTCAATTGAACGACCCACTCCCTCGCGTCCTGCTGCAGTAGCCATTGCTGTCGGGTGTTTTGTGTGCCCCGTGTCTCTATGACTCTCCCTTCAGTCGAACCATGCATTAAAACTCCCCGGTTTGGGTTGTTTCCCTTTGGACGGCAGGAGCTATTGCCAATAATTCCTGCTTAGCCCGTTGATTAGTGGGTAAACACAGAGAGAGAGAGAGAGAGCGGGAGTCCAAGGTCAGATAGATCTTTTCCTATGCCCGATGTGCAGCGTCAGCAGTGGGATTACTGTGTAACCCCGGCCGTGAGCGGATGGCACCCAGTTGGTCTTCCGTGAACCACAAGCCCCACAACCCCCAAGTTCGGACCCAAGGAGTTGCTATGGATAGATTATAATTCACTCAGACAAAATGAAATGGTTCAGGTTGTTCAAAGATTGATTCTTTTCATTACACTCTCAAAACGGCAACCACTACTCCTCTCGCTTACGGCTTAAAGACGAGGTGACTGTGAACACTAGCTTAAAACCTTAGACTAAATAGTCACCCTGTCAGTTACGCCGATCCAACCCCCTTCCCTAGAATCTAAGCCTAGATAATGGAAACCCTTCTAACTAAATCCCTCTCCCAGTTTGGTCAGAACCCACACTTGAAAGCCTCCTCACACACACATCTACAGTTCCTTAGCAGCCAAACATGCTGGCGGTTTTGGGGATTTCCAGCAGTGTATGCTTTTTACCAGCCCTTGTCATTGATTCACATGGTCCCTCGTCCGTTCAACTCTAAAGACAAAACCGTGCCTAACAGAGGCATGTGATGAGGCCTAGAGTGCTACGTTCAGGCGGAATGGCGAGGCACTCACTTCGGGCATTCCGAGAGAGTTAACAGATGCGTAGCCATGCGGCAAACCCCATTCCAGATGGCAGAGAAAAGTTAGCCACTGAATCCCCCAAAGTTCAACATCTTTATACCCCGTATTATACACAAACTGGCTGGGCGATTCCTGGTTACCATGGTCACAGAGATGCTAGTTGGTTTTCTTGGTGACGTCTCTGTCCTGGATTGGTCAACTTGATGAAAACAATGGTAGGCCATTTCTGAAGATGAGCAGTTCTCGAAGTGCTAACTGTTTGTTGAGTTCCTGACTGCTCCTTCATTGAAAGAGTCCAGAGGTGTTACATTTGGTCTGAAAACCTCATTGTCTATCCAGACATACCGGCTCCATGGACATAAGGAGTTTTTCAACAAATCACACAAGGTTCATGACGTCAGCTTTGAAACTGGTTCCATGGCAACCCAAAAGACAGACAGCTCCTGCTATACTTCACAGAAACCAAAAATCAGTCCTTTTAAAGTCCAAAAGCCCAAACTCCATTTTGAAATGCAGCCTGTGTGTGTCTCCAATTTAAAAGGCTACAGATCCATTTTAAAAGTCAAAAAATCCTGCCGGCCATACAAACACTGATGTTGTCACCGGCCAAATCCTACACTCCCCATTTAAATAATAATTTGCTTTTTTATTCTTCCTACCAAAGTGGATAACCTCACATTTTCCCACATCATACTCCATCTGCCAAATTTTTGTCCACAAACTCAGCCTATCTATATCCCTTTGCAGATTATTTTCATCATCCTCACAACTTGCTTTCCCATCTATCTTTGTATCATCAGCAAATTTGGCTACATTACACTCGGTCAGTTCATCCAATTCATTAATATAGATTGTAAATAGTTGAGGTCCCAGCACTGATCCCTGTGGCACGCCACAAGTTACAGTTTGCCAACTGGAAAAGGACCCAGTTATCCCGACTCTCTGTTTTCTGTCAAGTTAGCCAATCCTCTATAAAACATAAGAAGATAAGAATTAGGAACAGGAGTAGGCCATCTAGCCCCTCGAGCCTGCTCCGCCATTCAAAAAGATCATGGCTGATCTGGCCGTGGACTCAGTTCCACTTACCCGCCTGCTCCCCATAACCCTTAATTCCCTTATTGGTTAAAAATCTATCTATCTGTGATTTGAATACATTCAATGAGCTAGCCTCAACTGCTTCCTTGGGCAGAGAATTCCACAGATTCACAACCCTCTGGGAGAAGAAATTCCTTCTCAACTCGGTTTTAAATTGGCTCCCCCGTATTTTGAGGCTGTGCCCCCTAGTTCTAGTCTCCCCGACCAGTGGAAACAACCTCTCTGCCTCTATCTTGTCTATCCCTTTCATTATTTTAAATGTTTCTATAAGATCACCCCTCATCCTGCTGAACTCCAACGAGTAAAGACCCAGTCTACACAATCCATCATCATAAGGTAACCCCCTCATCTCCGGAATCAACCTCGTGAACCATCTCTGTACCCCCTCCAAGGCTAGTTTATCCTTCCTTAAGTAAGGTGACCAAAACTGCACGCAGTACTCCAGGTGTGGCCTCACCAATATCCTGTACAGTTGCAGCAGGACCTCCCTGATTTTGTACTCCATGCTCTATCCTTGCTAATATATTACCCTCTATCCCATGAGCTCTTATCTTGAGCAGTAACCTTATAGCACCTTATCGAATGCTTTTGGAAATCCAAATATACGACATTTACCAGGTCTCCTTCATCCACCCTGCTCTTTACATCCTCAAAGAACTCCAGCAAATTTTCAAACATGATTTCCCTTTCATAAAACCATGCTGACTCTTCTTCACTGCATTATGATTTTCTAAATGTCCTGCTACTACTTTCTTAATACTGGATGGATGCTAGACTAACTGATCTTTAGTTTCCTGCTTTCTCTCTCCTTACTTTCTTAAATAGCGGCGTTACATTTCCTGTTTTCTAATCCGCTGGGACCTCTCCAGAACCAGGGAATTTTGGTAGATAACAACTAATGCATCCACTATCTCTGTAGCCATTTATTTTAAGACCATATGATGCAGGCCATCAGGTCCAGGGCACTTGTTCACCTTTAATCCCATTAGTTTGCCTAGTACATTTTCTCTGGTGATAGTGGCTCTTTTAAGTCCCCCCGCCATACACAATGGCCACTTGATTATCAATTTTTTGTATGGTTTTCGTGTCTTCTACCATGAAGACAGATACAAAATATTTGTTCCAAGTCTCTGCCAATTCACTGTTTCCCATTATTAATTCCCCAGTCTCATCCTCTAAGGGACCAACGTTTACTTTAGCTTTAGAATATAGAATGGTCAACCGTTTCCCATTTGGCCTGATTTTCTTTTCCACTGACTTCATATCTGTATGATTTTTATTTTTTGGATACGAATTCCTGTTCCCTGCCCTGTAGATTAGTGTTTCAGCAAGCAATTCCCAATAATGTTCATGCTGCCCCCTGCCAGTAAGACATTGGTCCATTGTTACATTACTGCTGCTGGTGGGTTGCTTTTAATAACCTGAGGTAAATGTTCCTCACAGTACACACGTTCTGGACTGTATTGTTTGGCCTATTCTCAGCCGAACTCGCTTCCCAACCCCCATCAGTTGATATTTGTGCCCATTGTGCTCTTGTCTGCCAAAATCACTCAATATTCCAGAATTATTCTGGAATGTAAAGATAAATGCCAGCTTCTATTCTCCACTGCTAACCATATGTTTAAACCCCTCTCCCCAATCTTCACCCTTATCTCTGAAAATAAGTGTGAGGAGCTCAAGGACTTCTTTATCTCTAAGATTGAAACCATCTGTCCAGCTGCCTCTGCATATTCCCTGCCTTTCCCTATCACACCAGGCCAACCTTCCTCGAAGGATCCCACCCTGCCCTAGCCGTGACCTCAGATCTTTCTCCAGTTTCTCTCCAATCTCCCCTCATGACCTTTCCGAACTCATCCTGTCCATGCGACCCACTTCCTGCTGCCTTGACCTTGTTCCCACCAAACTGCTGACCATTCAGCTTACTTTTCTGGCTCCCATGTTAGCTGACATTGTTAACGGTTCTCGCTCATCAAGTACAGCCCAGCTCTCCGCCAAATCTGCCGTCATCACCCCTCTCCTCAAAAAACACTGTCGACCACTCCTTCATTATAAACTACCGCCTCATCTCCAACCTTCCTTTCTTTTCCAAAATCCTTGTACATGTTGTCAGCTCCCAAATCCGCGCCCATCTTTCCTACAATTCCATGTTTGAATCCCTCCAATCCAGTTTCTGCGCCGGCCACAATATCCAAACAGCTCGCATCAAAGACACAAATGCCATCCTTTCTGATTATGACAAAGGCAAACTATCCCTCCTCGTCCTTCTTGACCGGTCTGCAGCCTTTGACATTGTTGACCACTCCATCCATCTCCAACGCCTCTCCACTCTCGAGTAGGTGGGTGGAACTGCTTACGCCTGGTTCCATTCTTATCTATCTAATCTTTGCCAGAGAATCACCTGCAACAGCTCCTCTTCCCACTCCCACGTCGTTACCTCTGGTATCCCCCAATAGTCTATCCAATGCCCCCCTCCTGTTTCTCATCTACATGTTGCACCTTGGCGACATCATCCAAAAACACAGCGTAAATTTCCACATGTACGCTGATGACACCCAGCTCTATCTCACTACCACTTTTCTTGAGCCCTGCACAGTCTCTAAATCTTCAGACTGTGTGTCCAACATCCAATTCTGGATGAGCAGAAATGTTCTCAAATTGAATATTGGGAAGACTGAAGCCATTGTTTGGTTCCCTAGCCATTGACTCCATCCCTCTCCCCAACTTCTGTCTGAGGCTGAACCAGACCGTTCACAACCTTCGTGTCATATTTGACCCTGAATTGAGCTTTCGACGACATATCCGCAGCATAACCAAGAGCACCTATTTCCACCTCTGTAACCTCGCCCGCTTCCGCCCTTGCCTCAGCGTATCCGCTGCTCTGGCTGAAACCCTCATCCTGTCTTTATTACTCTAGACTTGTCTATTCCAATGCACTCCTGGGTGGCCTCCTTCATTCTACCCTGAAGGTGATACAATGCTCGGCTGGCAGTGTCCTAACTCGCACCAAGTCCTGGTCACTCATCAACCCTGTGTTTGCTGACCTACATTGCCTTCTGGTTAAGCAACGTCTCATTTTTTAAAATTCTCATCCGCATTTTCAAATCCCTCCATGGCCTCGTCCCTCCTTATCTCTGTAATCTCCTCCAGCCCCACGAGATGTCTGCACACCTCTAATTATGCCGTATTGAGCATACCTGATTTTAAACATTGGTGGCTCTTCCTTGTGTTGTCTCGGCCCCAAGCTCTGGAACACCCTGCCTAAAACTCTCCGCCTCCCTATCTCGCTTTCCTCCTTCAAGACACTCCTAAAAAACATACCTCTTTGACCAACCTTTTGGTCACATATGCTAATTTCTACTTCTGCGGATCGGTGTCAAATTTTCATCGCACGGTACTCCTGTGAAGCACCTTGCGGCTTTTCACTACTTTAAAGCTGCTATATAAATGCAAATTCTTGTTGTAGTACTTCTATATCCCTTTGATCTTCTCCTCCTTTCAGTTTCTTATTTTTTTATGTTTAGAGGTTGTTTATATTTTCCCTACCAAACTCCATTGCCGCACAATTATTTATGTGAAAGTTCATTTTTACTAACTACCCAGTCTGCAAATTAGTTTAATATTGGTTGAATTGTATATTCCTTCCATATATGGAATCCATTTTTACAAATGAGGTTGAAGCAAAATCAATGTAAAAACATATTGCAAGTTAATTTTCCAGAATGATAATTACAACGTCCTTCTTTATATCTATAATTGTCTGCCCTTTTAGTCTGTCCTGGAGTGGGGGCGGAGCGCGGGGCTAAAAGCACGTGGTCCGGACTGAGAGACAGTTGCAGCGACCAATGGACGATCAGAGCCCACCTTGCCTCGCAGCCAATCAGGGCGGGGAGCGATGGGTCTGCTGCAACGAGGAGGCGGCAGGGTCAATGGGCACGGGCACGGGGCAACGCCTCCCCGGGCTTTGCGGCGGAACCGAGAGGAGCTTGTGGCTTGAGAGTGAGAGAAAGAGAAATAGACGGAGAGAGAAGGACGGGAATAGAGGGAGTGAAAGGGAGGGAGGGGAGAGAGAGGGTTGGAGGGAGAGCTGGTGGAAGGAGAGGGATAGAGAGGGTGGGGAGGGAGAGGTTGTGGAAGTGAGAGAGAGGGTAGGAAGCGGAGAAAGAGGAACAGTGTTTGGGGGAGGGACAGGGAGAGTGGGAGGGGGAAGGAGATTTAGAGTGTGAGGTGGACGGAGAGTGAGAGAGTCAGAGGGAAAGTGAGGGATGTAGAGAGAGGGAGGGAGCGAGTGGCAGGGTGAGAGAGAGAGAGAGGGAGAGAGGGTGTGGGAGAGACAGTGGAGGGAGAGCGGGAGAGAGGTCAATGATTGCCTATACATCGATACTTTTTAAAACAAACATTAATTCATTTACGTTGCGGTTTAGCCCCTTCTGCATCGCAATATTCACAAGCCAGCCGCATAAAACATTTTACAGTTTTCATTGCACCTTTGAAATAAAATGATGCCATGAGTGGTTATGGATTTATTCACCATTGGTCCGTTAAAGCAGTCACTTGTTGTTAAAGTCTGTTACACTTGATTAATTTTCAAAGAACCGATGGGTAGTCGTTCACTTCAGTATCTACAGAAGGATTTCTGACAAAGCTAATTTCACAATCATGGCCACACACCGAAATGTTGTCAAATCCTGGGATCCTTCGACTCCCACCAATGGTGTCATAGACCTCGTACTACCCCGCCAGAAGACAGAATCCACTCACTACTTCTGCAAGGCTCCGGTTCTATCACGACAGTACTGCCAGGGACCAATTCTCCCAGTTCGGCTTAAAGCCAACTACCCTGCCTCAAGTGTCCATTAACCTCAGACCCGTTACTGCAGCGCTGTAGAACCCGAGGCCATCATATTGTCGTGTCACACCTCAGAACACTCACTCCATAACTGCTGCCATTTAATCCTCGATCCATAATCTGATTTGTCAAAATCTAAAGATCGTGCCCCAGCATTACTAAATGTCAGACCTCTGCCTCCTTTGGACAAAATCTAAGCCCACCCACTGCCCTGCAGGTGAGCCACAGGACTCCCACACCAGCTCTCTGATATTCCAGAACACCACCAATGTTAACAAAATCGATCTCACCCTCCTAATCCTACCGGAGTTCACAACTAACCCCCACCCCCACCATTATTGTTTAGTGATGGAGATGGTGCTTCATCGTGTTATCTCATCTCAAACACTTTATTGTGTGCTGGAGTTTGCAAACAGGTAAGACATGAATTCTGATCTTAGCTCACGATTTTTAAAAATAGAGAATAAGACCACGGAGTCCATGTTCAACCACCAATGGACAGAATCAGTGAATCATTTGCCTGAATACAAGTAAAAAAACAAGGATATAATGTAATTTAATTAGTAGCCATGAAAGTGTGTCATGAATTTTATCGAGCTTATCACCTCTGTAATTCTAAATTATCATGGCCACGGTATTCAGCCTCTGTGCTTTTGAACTAGCAAGTCCTGTCCCACATTTTGTCATTTTAACTGAAAATAAACACAGGTTGGCGAGCGCAGAAACAGGAAGCGCGGCCCATCTGTTTTTACTGAGTGTGAGCAATTCTACGGGAAATGACTCTGTACGCATTTCTGTTGAAACAATTTGGGTACATTTGGAGGTAATTTTAGGTTTGGACAATAGTGTCGAATGGATTGTATAATATTTGCCACCCAATATACATCATTTCCTATTTTCTTTGCAGTTAAGACAATGCCGCCTGGCGTGCGGGCAATTCAATATCACATTATTTGCATTATTTCCCACGGTAAAAATGATTCCTGTTCTGTTTTAATTCAGTGAAGCCATTTAACTTAAATAAATATGTTATTAGCCCAAGTGGACGCTTAGTGATAAGTATCAGCTCAGCTCTGAATTTACTCTGGGACACTGCATAAATAAAGGTGTTTGTGCAGGAACTCAACGTGCTAAGCATATACCCGGACTGTTCCATAATAGTGAAAGGGTCATTGTAATTCACTTGTAGAAACTGAGTATCTTCAAATTTTACAACTATATAAGATACGAATGTTACTATTCATAACAGTATAAAACTGCGAGATATAGCGAGCAATAAAAATATGGATTTCCTTCGGCTCTTGATCTCTGGATCACTGTGATTTTCAGCATTGTTGTTTGCTCGGAGTTCCCTTCTCACCCTATTGGCCAGTACAATGTGCCTGATGGTCAGAGCATTGAGCAGTAAAATGATCATAAATGGAACAAGTGGGGTTAAAACTGTTTCTAACCACCAATATGTTACCCATATCGATGAAGTATAAAAACGTGATATTACATAGCAGGACCATGGTACATTGTCAATTATTTGCCGAGGTTCAGATATAAAATAGATTGGAACACTTTCTAAGATGCTCAGCCCATTCACCACTGCTATCACCACAGCCGCAGTTTCTTTGGTGCAATACCTTGATCGAAACCATTGGCAACAAATGGCCACAAATCGATCAAAAGGTGAAAGCAACAGTTAACCAGATAGAACAATCAATTGAAGCAAAACTCAAGGAGAGATTGAGACTGCAAATGGGAGTGTAGTTCAGAAATGAATATGGAAAATAAGCATCATTAATTTCATCAAGGATTACAGTAAAGATCAGGACCAGTAGATCCACCATTGCCATGGCAACCAGGTAACTGGTGATGCATTTGCAGAGACCGCAGCTTCCACGGGAGAGAATGAAAATTGTCGCTAAATTAGCTGTAAAGAGGAGAAAGATGAAGTTACTGTCTCTCCTTATATTGAGAGGATGATCACTCACCAATTTATTGGGATAAAAATTCAAGAATTTCTAATCTTGGCACCCAAATGTCTCTCCAGGGCGAAAATCAATGCATTGAGTGCCATGCTCGTTTTACTCCCAATATTATTCTCCATTACCTTCAGTAGAGAGTAGAATCGGCACAGTGTTAAACACACATTTTTTTAAATCATATAGCTTATACAGTTTCAGGTTGTCTCATAAAACCTCTGACTCTCAGCATCCAGAGCTCCTTACGATACAGTCCAAGCTGAGTTGTACCTGATCCTCTCAGTTTACTGACAGGCAGGTTAGGTTAACATTGCCCCACAGTGGGAGATTGATTGACTGGTGCGCTGAAAGGTGATTCTGGCCAAGTATCACCTTCGAACACAACCTGGCGCATTTCCCTTTGTTTGATATTAATTGGCAGCAAAATCCATTGGATTATGCAAAGCTGGTGGTTCCTTTCCAGCAGTTTTGTTCTATCTGCCAATGCAGCCGTAAATATTAAAACCTCCCCCATAGCTGCAGGTACAAACTTTGCCTGATCTTGACTTTGGGAGTCAAACAGCATTTTGACCTGTACTGTGCTGGCTCACACCATTAGCTGGCCTCAATGTAATGCAGCATCCAACACCGCTCTGTATCATATTTCAACCTTCAGTGTTGCCCTGTGAGTCTAAACTTTCTGGGCAGTTGCCCGCTTTTCGAGATCTCACTTTTGACCAAAACATAACAGTAACTGCGCCCATTATTTACGGATTTCTAGTAATAGTGATAAGAATCACTGAAAGTTAGTGGGAAACATACCTTGATGTATATTTTAAAATGTTCAATGATATTAACTAACCAGAACCCAGGTGTGATACTAGTATTTGGCTCAGATTGAAAACGACATAAAATAATAGAAAATATTTTGAATCTTCAGCAGGGCAGATAGCATATATAGCAAGAGAAAGTTCGTCAATGTTTTAGATCAATTATATTTTATCAGAACTGGTCATTGACCTTAAACTTTAGTTCTGTTTCCCATTCCATATAAGCCTGCTGAGGTTTCTATAATCCCCAGTATTTACCTTCTGAAAATTACAAGAATCTTTACAAAGGAGGCACAATCTGAACCAAATTGTTTCCATTTATATTTCAGAAGAAACTGTGCAGTCCGTCACGTTATTACATTAAGAATATGTCAGAAAATTAGATTATGCTAATTATTATTTGTTTGATAGTGGTAATCAGAGTCTGCACATCAATCACATCAAAACAAACAAATAATATTAATACACCAACAGCAGGAACAGTGACACAGTGAAGCACTGTTTAAGGTGAATATTAACTGATTAGAAACAGCTAACCAGAAACACCAACTATTGCAAGGATAGGATAGTAAATGTTTTCTATCTGTATGATTACTGGCTGTCCCATATTCATAGAGAAGTGACGTTGCCAGTAGCTGTTATGAGCAGGTGATCTTTTGCTTTTGAAATAAGCTCTTATTTATATCTGAGAAACCTCAAGTGACAAATGAACATTACAAAATGATTGGCATTAGTTTTAATCATTTGATCAAACAGGTTCAGCTGAGCCATATTTACTGCTACTGATTAGAGAGTACGGTACTTTGCAATAACGTTTCACATTGGAAATTTTTTTTAAAGAAATGTTTTGAGATCTGCACTGCTACATTAATGGTACATACTCCTGAAACTGACGATACTCATTTATAGGTGCACATAAGTCATTTGATGAAATTAATATACACAGTTGTGGTGGATTAATGCCATGTAAATGTTTGATACATCATTTTCCATTCTGTTTTCATGTATATTCTGCATAATATCAATATAAGGAGGCTGTGCTGTGCACGTGATATCGAAGAGCAATCACAGAGACACACAGAATGTGATATAGTCAGTTGTATACAGCTCATCAGCCCCGCAGTTATGCTGAGATGTTGGATTTCAGCATCAACAGGCGTTTGGAGGAGGAGAAAGAGATAAGGTCTGGAGTGATATATACCGTGTGAACAAGATGAATGTAGATGCGGATCTCAATTTCCATTTGGAAGGGATGTGGGTGTTTGTGGCAATCAAATTTGATAGTGAAAAGGAGACATCATGCTGGCTGTCGAGCCAGAATTTGGAGCGGGTCACAGTTTATTAATCTCAGTTTTTAAATTTCAGTTGATCTAAATTCAACAGCTTTTTGGAGGATAGAGTTTCCAATTTCTTCCACCATTTGTGTGAAGAGCTGTTTCTGCAAATCATCCCTGAACCATGGAGCTCTCATTTTAAGGTTATTCCCCCACCAGAGGAAATAGTTTCTCTCCATCTGCCCTTTCAACTCATTTATTTATCTTCAACACCTCAGATAGGCCACCCGTAATCTTCTACACTCAAGGGAATACAAACCTAGTATGTGCAATCTGCCCTCCTAATTAGCCCTGGCATTATTCTGGTGAATCTGCACTGTTCCCTACTCCAAGGCCAGTATATGCTTCCTCAGGTTGGATGTCCACAACTGATCGCAGTACTCTAAGCGGGGGCTGACCAAATTTTGATAGAACTGTACTGCCACTTGCCCCTGTGTATTCCGGCACCCTTAAGATAACATCAACATTGCATTCGGTGTTTTAAAAAGAGAAGAGCATAAAAATTAAAAGCAGGAGTAGGCCATACGACCCCTCGAGCCTGCTCCACCTTTCAATAAGATCATGTCTGATCTTCCACCTCAACTCCGATTTCCTGCCCTATCCCCGTATCCCTTAATTCCTCCGGAGTTCGAAAAACTATCGATCTCAGCATTGAATATATCCAATGAATGATCATCCACAGCACTTTGAGGCAGAGAATTCGAAAGAGTCTCAACCCTCTGAATGAAGAATTATTCCTCATTTTAGTCTTAAAAGGCCAGCCCCTTATCCTGAGTCTATGCCCCCTAGTTCTACACTCTCCAGCCAGGGGAAATTATTCTCTCAACATCTACCCTATCAACCCTCCTAAGAATCTTAAATGCTTCAATTAGGTCACCACTCATTCTTCGAAACTCGATAGAATATCGGCCAAGTCTATTCAATCTCTCCTCATAGGACAATCCTGTCATCCCAGGAATAAATTTCATGATTTTTTGTTGCACAAGTATATCCTTCCTTAAATAAGGAGACTAAAACTACACGCATTAATTCAGGTGTGGACTCACCAGAGCCATGTACAACTGGAGCAAGACTTCCTTACTCTGGTACTCCAACCCTCTAGCAATTATGCACAGTGTGCCATTTGCCTTCTTATTTGCTTGCTGCACATGCATGTTAACTCTCTGTTTCTTGCACTAGGAAACCCAAATCTCTGAATACCAACATTTAATAGTTTCTCACCATTTAAAACATATTCTGTTTTTCTATTAGTTACCAAATTGAATAATCTCACATTTTCTCAAATAATACTCCATTTGCTACCTTATATACTGTATCCACTGGTTCCCTCTTATCTATCTGCCAGTTACATCCTCAAAACATTCTAATACATTTGTTACACACAATTTTCCTTTCATAAACCATGTTGACTCTTAATCATGGATTCTAAAATTTTACCGATGATGATGTCAGGCTAGCTGACCTGTAGTTCCAGGTTTTCTCCTTCGCTCATTTCTTGAACAGCAAGTTTAGACTTGCTCCATCTCAATCTGCAGCGACCTTTCTTGAATCTAGGAAATTTAGAAAAATCACAACCAATGCACCTACTATCTCTGCAGCCACCTCTTCTCAAACCCTAGGATATAGGCCATCAGGTCCAGGGGATTTTGTAGGCTTTTAGTTCCATTAGTTTCTCATGTACTTTATATCGACTAATCATACAATCATAGAAATCTGCAGCACAGAAGGAGGTAATTTTTGCTCATTATGTCTGCACCGGCCTACCAAGAGCTATCCAGCCTAATCTCACTTTCCAGCTCTTGATCCCTATAAATTACGGCACTTTACGTGCACATCCTGATATTAATTACTTTAGTTTCCTCTCTCTCATTAGCACCTTGGTTCCCACTAATTTTGGTATACTTTTTGTGCCTTCTACTGTGAAGACAGATATGAACTATTTGTTTAAAGACGTTGCCATTTCCTTGTTTCCCAATATAATTTCTCCTGCCTCAGCCTCTAAAGGGCCAATGATTATTTTCTACTCACTTCCGTTTAACATACATGTAGAAGCTCATGCAATTTGTTTAATTATTTCTTGCTAATTTGCTCTCATATATTTTATCCCTTTTTTCAATTTTTTGATCATCCTTTGCTTTTTCAAATCCTTACGCTTATTATTGTTCGTTGCAAAATTATATGCCTCTTTTTTAAATCTATTATTATCTAATGGATCATTGTTCCAGGAAGTTTGTTTTATTTCTCAATGGAAAGTATATTCGTTGAGAATTTTTGTAATATTTCTTTAAATATTAGCCACTGCTTATCTACTGTCATAACTTTTAATCTAATGTTCCAAGCTACCTTAGCCAGCTCAGCTCTCAAACCTACATGATTAGCTTTGTTTAAGTTTAAGACTCTAGTCGGACTTAAGAATGTCACTTTCAAACTCAACGTGAAATTCTATCATATGATCACTCTTTCCTATAGGGTCCTTTGCTATAAGTTTACTATTTAATCATAACATTAAACACAACCAGATCTATAATAGTCTGTTCCTTGGTTAGTTCTATGAAGTATTTTTCTAGAAAGCTGTTTTGAATATATTCCATGAACTCATTCTCCAGACTACCATTGATAATTTGTTTTGACCAATCTATAGGCAGATTAAACTCCCCCATGGTTATTGTATTACCTTTGTTGCAAGCTCCTATCATTTCTTTTTAATACTCTGTCCAAAGGTGCAGCCACTGTTAAGGGGCCTATAAGCTATACCTACTACTGCTTTCTGCCCGTTGTTAATTCTTATTGCACAAATTGGCTGCCGTGTTTCCCACATTACAACAGTGACTACACACCAAAATTACTTCATTGGTTGTAAAGCGCATTGAGATGTCCAGTGTTCATGAAAGGCGCATACGAATACAAGTCTGTCTTTCTCTCTCTCTCTCTCTCTCTCCCACTCTCCACCCGTACTGATTCTAGCTGCTGATCGACTGAACCAAGATCCTTTTTGATTATGTTTCTTTCACCTGCACACTAGCTTTAAGTAATTTCTGTACTTGTAACCCTAAATCACTCTGCTTCTCCACAGCTTTTATCTGCTTAAAATTTAGAATATATTCTGATACATATATTTTACGTCCAAAGTGGATGACCTCACACTTCCTTTGGTTGAACATCATCTGCCACAGAATTTATCACTCATTAAATGTATTAATTACCCATTGCAACCGTCTGCTCCCATTTACACTATTTACTGTTCCACCTTGGTGTCGGCAGCAAATACGAATATGTGGCTATATGGCTCTATATTCCTTCATCTATGTCACTATAAATTTAGTGAAAAGCTGAAGCTCCAGTACATTTCCCTGTACGCACCACTAGTCACATCCTCCCATTCTGAGTACACACCCATTATCATTACCCCCTGCCTACTATTCCCAACAGATTCCCTATCCATGTCAATGGGACCGCAAAATGACCTCAGATTCTAACACTGAATTGATATTAGCGACCCCTCATAAACTGATTATGTTGAAACAGTTGGACCAGACTTGTTTGCTGTAAATCTATAAGAAAGTAAGATTTGTTTTTGGTTTAATGGTGCTTAATTTCAAATACTCAGGGCAAATTTGATTTAAAATTAGATTCACCAAATTGTACCATGACAGGAATTCTAGTGTTCCCGTGGCAGAGATGACCTCAACTGTGCAGAGCTTTCAGGCTGTACAAAAGGAAATATCGAATCTGCAGGGGGTTTATTGGCTTTTCTCTGGGCGTTTGTTTGGAAATAAACCAAGAACAAAACACAGATGATTAGTGAAATGAACAGCCTAGTTGAAAATCCAGTGCATATGGATTGACAAATGATTGAGGTAAATGATTTAATCTTTCGGATTGTGGAATGATTAAGGCAACTTTTAGTGGAAGGTGCAATTATGTATAGACATAAAAACATTGTGTCACAAGCTATAAGGTTTGTTCACCTCCCATTTATTTGACTTCAAGTTAATATCTGTAGCTGGATACATTTCCAGTGCGACATCACGACTCAGGTTTGACTTGCATTTAAACCTGACTCAAAATATGGGCTCAGAAATTCCTTTTGAGGTCTTCCTGTGGGCAATTGCCTCCTCGCCGGAGAATTTTTACGAATCTACTTGGTGGTCTCAGAGGCACCATGGATTCTGGTGGGAAGGCCTTCTCTTCACGCGCTGCGAAGGGCGCTCCCATCCGAAGGGTTCCCACACAGAAGATGCTGTCATGTGTGACTGCTCAACCAAACAGGTAAGTAATTCACAGGTTCCCATTAATAGCACTGAGACTCGCATATCTACGAGTTCTCACTGCTATTAATGGGAACAAAACCAAACACACAAAATAATAAAAAAAAATAGACACACATATTTAACATTAATTGAAATTAAAGTTAATGGTGTAGAAATTCCGTTTTCTCCTTCCCTTGGGCATTCGACTAGATTTTAGAGAAAAATGCGCACCTACCTGAAGCTGCTGCACCTGCTCGACTTTCTAATCCACAGGCCTCCTCTCCCTGTGCGTCTCAGTGCATGCACTTCAGGACATGCACAGGCCTGGAGCTGGAGTCACATGGCTTTGGGTAGCCAATCAGGTATAGTATATTCACATTCCTAGTAATAGGAGTTTTGTAACTCTGAAACTCATATTATTATGAATGAGAAAACCCCCCCAAACACCCAAAACACTAATAAAATTAGAAAATATACACTATATATTTAAGATTCATTTAAATTAAAGTTATTAATGTCGTATGAAAATGTTTTTTATAGATTAATCTTTTTTTTTAACTATGCCTTAAAATAAACTTACCGTTGTGTGGAGGACTTTTAACAATAAAATATGTTTTCATAATGTTATTTTTATTATGTTTGTGTGTTTTAAAACATTTGTGCCTGTAAAAGAAGGCTATGTGCCTGCTTTTTCAGGTGCAAGATTTTTGAGGACATTTGCTGGAAAAGATATGCGTAAATATTGGAAACTTGCACGTACAAATTTTCTCGCTCCCGATCTGGCTACGATATGTCAAGCTCCAGCTTGACAGATCAGAAAAGACAGTTTTCAGCGCATGCGCATAGTGCGCGGAAAACCAGCTTTTCTGATGCCTTCCTGTGTCTGTAGAAACTTCGTACGTGCCTGTGGAGATCGGAATTTCTATCATATTATGTTTTATAAAAAGAAAATATTTTCCCGATTTTTAAAAAAGTTTTTTAATTATGGTTAAAAATAAACTTACCATAATGGAAAGGGTTTTCATCAATAAAATATGTGTTTCTAATTTAATATTATTGTGTTTTTGTATGTTTTAAAACACATGCGCCTGTAAAAGCACCTGCTTTTATCAAGCGCAAGATTTCTGAGGACATTTTCTGGGCAAGATATGCGTAAATCCTGCAATCATGCACAAGAAATGTCCTCGCTCCCGAGATGTCTATGATCCAGCTTGATAGACTGGAAAAGCCGGTTTTCTGCGCATGCGCATTGCACGCTGAAAATTGGCTTTTCCGATTCCTTCCGGGGTCCATAGAAACTTTGTACGGGCCCGGGACGTCGGAATTTCTACCCCCATGGGTTGAGTAGAAATGTTCATTATCCAGCCTCGGTAAAAGCTGTGAAAGTTTTTTTTCATTCCAAAATCGCTGTGGCTTATAAAACTGTATAATAATTTCTCCCATTGCAGGGTAGATTGCCACCTTTAGAGTAAACAACTGTTGGAATTAAAGTACATTATACGGCATCCTGTTATGAGTTACCTTGTCGATATATTGTGATATATATCCACAGTATTTAGCCTGTGAATTCAGCTGCCGACCGTTACTTTTCGTTTTTCATATAATCATATAAAGTTGGTGGCCGTCCCAAGTGATCTTTAGTGTTCATTTCCAAAATTGGTGGTAATTACTGATCCTGCTTCACGCAAATTAGCAGAAGTAATGGGGCCAAAACAGACGCAGAGAATATCAACTCTTGAGTCGTATACCTCAGTAAGCTGATTGCCTGTGAACAAAGAAGGTTTGGAAGGAGCTCCTGACTGATATTTTGATGCATGTTGGTGCGGATTCAAATGGTCATATTGGTACTGATTCAGATGGTTACATTCCAAGATTCTATGATATAATCGACACTTTTTAAGCGTTGTAACGTTTAATTTTCCATAAATACGTCTTGCGGCCAGTGATGAAGCTAGGTGGCTGTATCTCTAAGGGAATGTCATGATGTCTATAGCAGTGATGATCCTAAACCTGTTGTAGCAAGTCACATCTGGTAATCAGTTTTAAAATGCTTCATTATTGAATATCACCGAGCACATGATTGTGACTTTTTAAGTATTCAGTCAGGGGATGTGAGCATCGCAGGGAAGGCAAATTTTTATTGCCTATCCCAATTACCCTTGAGACCGTGGTGGTGAGCCACCTTCTTGGATGGCTGCAATGCATGTGGTAAAGATACTCCCATAGTGCTATTAGATAGGGAGTTCCAGGAATTTGTATCAGCGACGATGAAGTGACCGCTATATAGTTCCAAGTCGGGATACTGTGTGACTTAAAGGGGAACTTGGAAATGGTGGTGTTCGCTTGCACCTGCTGCCCTTATCCTTCTAGTTGGTAGGGGGTCATGTGAGGTACTGCTGAAGAAGCCTTCCGTAATTTCTGTAGAATCTCTTGTAGATGGTACACACTGAAGCCAATTTATGCCATTGGTGGAGGCAATGCGTTTTTAAGGTGGTGAATGGTGTGCTGATCAAGCAAAGTGTTTCTTTTGGATAATTTAGAGCTTCTTGAGTGCTGGAGCTGCACTCATCCAGGCAAGTGAAGGTTACTCCATCACACTCCTGACTTGTGCCTTGTCGGTGTTGGAAAGACTATAGCGAGTCAGGAGGTGAGTCAATCGCCACTGAAAACCATTTGTTCCTTTTTTAACCCCCCTGCCCCCCCATGCCCCCGCAGATCTTATGTATTTTTCTCTCTTTTTCCCATGGCTGCTGGTAATTATTCCTTCATTCACAACCTATCTAGACTAATTTTTCTAACTTCTGGATTAACATTTCAAATCGGCCCATCAAACCTTTTGTCTCTCAATTCTCTCCTGTCTTTCACCCTATCACAGACCTTCCCCTTTGTTCATTCCTCCCCTGCCCCTTTCAGTGCTCCTTAAGAGTCTGTTCATTTAGAATAATCACCAGTTCTGAGCAAGAGTCATCGACTTGAAACATTAACTCTGTTTCTCTCGGCACAGATGTTGCCTGACCCACTGAGATTTTGAGCATTTTCAGTTTTTATTTCAGATTCCAGCATCCACAGTACTTTGCTTTGGGATGATGTTTTATTCACTGCCACTTCTCTTCTCGGAATGCCCAGCTGAAGAACGTTTGCTCTTCTCTCAGATGGGATTTCCGTTTATCTCTTTTATCTTGTTCATCTTTTTGCTTTCTGTTTCCCTTCTCGTGTTTGATCAAGTATCTACCAAAACCCGCTTTTACAGCCAAATCTCGTTCCTCAGTAACTGTCTTCGCCTCCGACTTAATTCATGTGGATTCCAACTGAAATTCCACCGATCATGTTTTGGATCCAACCAGGATTAGAGAAAACTCCGAGATATTCAGCGATCCTCCAACCACTGGGATTCCTCCCCTCCTACTCCAAGTGCTCCATGAGAATCTCTTCATTTCGAATATTAGTCAGTTCTGATGAAGGGTCATCGCCCTAAAACGTTAACTCTGTTTCTCTCTCCACAGATGCTGCCTGACCCGCTGAGATTTCCAGCATCTTCTGTTTTTATTTCAGATTCCAACATCCGCAGAATTTTGTGTTTGCCACAGAATACCCACTGTCTGACCCGCTGTTATAGCCACAATATTTATGAGGTTGGTCCAGTTAAGTTTCTGGTCAGTGCTAAACCTCAGGAAATTCAAGCTGTGAGATTAGACGATGGTAATGCCATTGAATGCCAAGGGAAGGTGCTTAGACTTTCTTTTATTGGAATTGGTCATTGACTGGCATTGTGCAGCGTGTATGTTACTTGCCACTTATCAGCCGAAGTATGGATGTTGTCCAGCTCTTGGTGCATCCAGGCACGGACTACATCATTTTCTGAGGAATTGCTCATGGTTCTGCACACTGTGCAATCAGCAGATAATCCCACTCATGACCTTTTAATGGAGGGAATGTCATTGATGAAGCAGCTGAAGATCGTTGAGCAAAAAACGCTGCCCTCAGAAACTCTTGCAGGGATGTCCTGCGGCTGAGATAATTGGGCTCCAACAAACACAACGATCTTCCTTTGTTCTAGGAATGGCTACATCTAGTGGACGATTCTCCCCTGATTCGCATTAATTTCATGTTTTACTAGGGCTCCTTGGTCCCACACATGCTTAAATTCTGCCTTGATGTCAAGGCTGAAATGGGATCCGGAGTCGAGCGGTCCCGGCGGAACCCCAATTGCACATCAGTGAGCAGGTTATTGCTGCCTAACTGCGGCAGAACCTGAATTATTCAATTCAGATACTTGCAGCAAAGTTAACAAACCGGTAACTTGGCAGCTTGTGCAAAATCTAGTCTTTTGGGAGGAGCATGCGGGGCACACTTTGTGCCTGCAACAACGCATTATATTACATTGAAATCTGCCATTAAGCAAATACTCTTCGGAATGCTCGTGCTGTTGTCCAAAAGGAAAGTTTATAATCTGCAGACTTTAGATTGACCAATATTGCTGAGCTCTCAGAAGCAGCCGACAATTGCGGGGCAATTCGGCACCACTTTTTAGATGTTTTGCAGCCGCCTATCTCTAAAATTATGTCCAAGATGCGCACGCACATCTCCAACAAGAAATGCTCCAGCGGTCCTTTTGTAAAGTGGTTTGCAGGGCAAGGGCCGCATTGCATGCAGCTGGCAAGGTGACTGTGATCTTGGCTCCTTCCAGGATGCTCCTGTCGATATAAGCAATCTATCTCAGTTTGCAGTACAATGCTGCACAAGGGAGTTCCGTGAGGCTCTCTATAACAAGACAGACAGCTTTAGCTCATTCACTTTTGCCACCGACAAGCAGGCCGATAGAGCAAAAGGGTTTGCACTGATTGCAGGTTTCCCATTGGCGCACGCTTTCATTGAATCCACGCATCATACTTTGTGTGTGCCTCATGTCAACTCGGCAATTTTCATGAACGAGAAGGAATTCCACTCCCTTCATGTTTAGTTGTTGTGTGACCACAGGCAGGCTTCATGCAAGTGAATGTTGTTATCCTGGCAGTAGTCATGATTCTCCATTCTCTAGCCGTCCTCTATGGCAGCAGTTTTCGACCAACCACGGCAGGTCAAAGGGTCCTTACTGGGCAACAATGTTTTCCACTGATAACATGGTTCATGACTCCGGTCCGGAATCCACGTCCATATATACAACGTGGCCAGAAATGAGAATCTTGGTGGCACAAAAATATTACAGACCACAGCATTTGCGACTTCGAGCGAGGTTTGAGCTGCCTGAGCCCTACTGTACTCAGCTGAGCGGGTATCAAGATTGCATGCTGCAAACCCTGACCATTGAGGGAACAGCCCTGCCATCAGTATTCGGTGAGAAGCTGAGGAGCTTGTGCACGAGCAGGAGAATGAAGTGAGGGAGGAGTTGGGGCGGAGGAGGATAAAATGGAGGAGGAGGAAGAAATGAGGGATGAGGAGGAGAAAGTGGAGGAGGGGGAATTGGGGGAGATGGGATAGAAAGTGGAGGAGGGGTAATTGGGGGAGGAGGAGGAGAAAGTGGAGGAGGAGGAGGAAATGGAGAAGAACAAAGTGCAACAGGAACTGGAAGAACCGGCAGAGGAAAGGAGGCTACAAAGTAGACAGCCCTTCTCTGCACGGCATCTATGTGAAGAAATAATTAATGAGCGATACCAGTGACCTCAACCACAACCCCATTCACCATTAGTCCCACGCTCCTTACCTTTCCTTTATCACTGACCATTACATCGTCCTCGTTCCAACAACACAAAAATATAAAAAAAACAGACAATGCACATTTCATGGTGGGTTCCACAGGTGTGCACATGGACGTGATGACCCGTTCTCTGCCTGCTGCTATATTCGAAAGAATGGGACCGAACGCTGTGCTAAGCCCCGTGCCAAGTTGGTTTTGGACTCTGTCATGCTCCTTGACCTTGAGCGCAGGCTTTCTGGCAAGCTTTCCTGTACACCAAGCCTTTGGGTGTATGCACCCATCAGGCCTCTCCTGCACCCTGTCCCATTGAAGTTCTCATCTCAGTTGCCTACTGCAGAAATAATGTGTGAGTTCCCCCTCCAGTGAACTGGCGCCTGCACTAATATTTCCACCCCTCCAACCTGTCCCGAGTCCTGCGCACTCGATTCTGATGTCTCATCATGTGCAGACCACTCCTCTACCCTAACATCTACGATATGTGCAGAGCCAATATCTGAATTGCTGACTGTGTCTATATCTGGTCATTTTCACTTTCTTCTTCGGCTTTCTCTACTGACTGGGCAGGATCCAGTTCTTGGGTATATAAAATGAAAAAGGGACAAAGGTTGGGTTGTGATGATAAGTCAGGAGATATTGTCAAGTACATTCCTAACCCCTCTGTATCTTCTCAGTGAGAACAGATTGAGGGATAAAGAAGAAGCTGGATGAGAGAAGGACATGAGAATGTAAGAAATAGCAGCTGGAGTAGGCCATTTGGCCCTTCGAACATGCTCCGCCATTCAATAAGATCATAGCTAATCTTCTACCTCAACTGCACCTTGCCGCTCTAAACCCAAATCCTTAACTCGCTTAGTTCTCAAAACTTTATAGACCTCTATCTTGAATATACTCAATGACTGGGTATCAGGAGCTCTGTGTGGTAGAGCAATCCAAAGATTCACAACCCTTTGAGTGAAGAAACTTATCCTCATCTCAGTCTTAACTTGCCGACCCCTTATTCTGAGACTATGACCCCGTACTCTGGATTTACCACCAGTTAAATAATTTTCTCAGCGTTAAACCAGTCAGGTCCCTTACCAATTTTTCAGCTAGAAATTCATTATAGCCCAGGAATTGGCGGTATCATGAAATAAGTTGGAGATTTAGCGCCAGGCGCTAATGCTTTAAACTGCATGCAGAATTCCTGCTCACTGCACAAAGAAATGATTGGGGTCCTAATTAAAATCTTTAAGCTCAAGCTAATTTCAGTTACACTCAAAGGGTGGACCAATATCAGGTGCTCTCTAATCGCAAGCAATGCTTGCTGCAGACTTTTTTCAGTGCTTAAAAGGGAGGTTCATTGATGCTGCAGAAACTCATTCTCAGCATTGCTGGCTGCAGCAACATCAGCACGCAGCAGCAGGACAAGGAGAAGGAGCCGGAGGACGGAAGCAGCAGTACTCATGGCTGATCCACGCCCCAGCGAGAGAGCCTGAAGATTCTGCGATCAAGCATTGGAAGCGTTGGGGTTAGGTGTGGAGAGACAGAGGGCGGTGCTCTCTCCGGCAAGTGACAGGAGGCCCTCACCGCAAGTCTTCCATAGCATGTAAAGGGAGGTGGTGCATAACGTCTCAGACAGCACTCTGGTCCCCAGGACCCACACACAGCACAGGAAGAAATGTAAGGATTTCGCTCGGATGGTCAGGGTGAGTGGATGCTTCCACAAATGCTACATACCACAATCTGAACTACAATCTTGACACAGTCTCCAAAACACCACATCCCCAGCACTCACCCACCAACAATCACTGACTACCAACACACACACCCACATCTCACACCTTGTACACAATGACAGCTATTAAACAATGGGAGGCACATCACCCAAATGCATTGCTCTAAAGTGACTTACATACCTTCCCTTTCTCTTGCAGGCCAATGTGGCTCACAACAGGAGGGAGCAGGAACAAACAGGCAGAGGACAAGCCGACACCCAACCACTGTCTGCACTGTAAAATGGAGTGCCACAAATTATTGGGCGATAGATGGTGGACGCCAAGCCACCGGACAATTTGACCCACTTGGGGTTAACAACGGCATGTTCGTCCCCTCTCCTTCTTCTCACATCGCAGTTCCCCAAACCCCACAAACATTTCACAATTTACAGCGAATTATGCAAGCTCTTCTCCCTTCCTGGCCCCCTCCCTTCACCTTAAACCATCTCGAATGCCTTTTCAAACTTAACAAACTTAACAAACATTGAGCAACCTGTCGCTGAGGGGACTGTGTAGAGTGAGGCGGAAGTAGAGGAGGAGGAAGAACACACTGAGTCACTGCATGTCTCTCCCGCAGGCACTAGCTCAGGTCCTGTCACTTCATATTCTTTAGATGCTAGCATAGTAGTGGCACCTGCACAGGGTGAAGCACCGAGGACGAGTGGACTGCAGCAAGGGTAGTGGGAATGGGTCGCTCAGTGGCCAGCAGCCTGGCAGGTGAGTTCACACATGAACTCTGCTGCACAGGGCTCAGATGAGGACCTCGATGGGGAGGCTTTTAGAAGGTGGGTGATGGACATGCTCACGGAGATGAATGGTGCAATGGCAACAGTGCCCGACAGCTTTTCGTCAATAATAATGAGCATGGAAGGGTCCACATCCAACATTGCATAAGGCTCTGTGCACACCATAGAGCCCATCATTTAAAGTCCAAAAAGAAAGGTAGACTGCCAGAGGGACAGTGGCGACTTAGATCTGATGCTACATGGGATGGGTGATGTGGCAGTTTCCATTGCAGCACAGATGAAAGTGACACAATGTCTGAGTGCTGTGGTGCAGTTTGTGCTTGGTGGCATCAGATCTCAGGCTGCTCTCATGCAGTCTCAGCTTGATGCCACGCGAGCTCTGACTACTTCCATCATGGCTGGGGGGCGGGGATTTGGCATGTGGCATTGGATTTGCCTCGCCCCGGCGATACTGCCTTAGCACCCCTTTAGCGCCACCTGCTGTCGCTAACGGGAGGCACTAAAGGGACGTATTTTCCCCCTAGAAGTTACTCAGTTTCATAAGTTATTATTTTACTTTGATGTAATTCAAGCAATAAATGATGTGACGCGAATCGATAAATAGTAATGTGTCCTCAGGATTTCCACTTTTGCGTGGCACATTCAGTGAATAATTTAAGTGATGGAAAAATCAGCATAAAGTATTTCTCGGTTTTTTGTTCGAATTACTTTAGATGACCATAATCGTTATTTCTTCACTCTCGTACTTGAAACCAACTCCATGACAATTATGATTATCTCCCGGGGGAAGTACGTAAGGTCTCTACAAATACGTCACTATTTACCTGGTGGCCATGGCATCGGCTGACCTACTGGTTATGATATTTGATGTGACGCTGTATCAGATCAATTACATTTATGTCCTGCATTCATTCCTGGACTACCCTCTGGTCTGCAGTGTGAATGTGTTTCCGATTTTGCATCCATTGAGTGTTCTGTCTGGTTAACTGTCGATTTCACCTTTGATCGGTTTGTCACCATTTTTCACCACACAATAAGATACAATATTGCACAAAAAAACTGCGGCGGTGGTTGTAGCAATGATATGGGGCTGAGAATCTACTTTACTTTAGAACCCCATTTACGTTGCTTTTGAACCTCACGTAATCAATAACAATATACCGTGGTTGTGCAATGTGAAATCCAGTCTCTAAACTGTACCGATATGGATCACAACCTTATGGCTTGATGCAGCTTTAATGCCTTTGATTCCATTTCTTCTAATTCCGATATTCAATGGTCTGACCATCAAGCACATTCTACGTCAAGGAGGTTCTCTGGAGCAGTGGTGGTTTTAAAAAGTGGTGTTATATTAGCTACCCTCCAGTCCACAGGAACTGATCCAGAGTTGATAGACCGTTGGAAAATGACCACCAGTGCATCCACTGCCGCCACTTCCTTAAGTACTCTTCGATGCAGACTATCATGCTCTGTGGATTTATAGGCGTACAATCACATCAATTTCCCTAACACAATTTCCTGACTAAAGGATTTCCTTCACATCCTCCTTCATAAGAACATAAGAATTAGGAACAGGACTAGGCCATCTAGCCCCTCGAGCCTGCTCCGCCATTCAACAAGATCATGGCTCATCTGGCCGTGGACTCAGCTCCACTTACCCGCCCATTCCCCGTAACCCTTAATTCCATTATTGGTTAAAATTCTATCTATTTGTGATTTGAATACATTCAATGAGCTAGCCTCAACTGCTTCCTTGGGCAGAGAATTCCACAGATTCACAACCCTCTGGGAGAAGAAATTCCCTCTCAACTCGGTTTTAAATTGGCTCCCCCGTATTTTGAGGCTGTGCCCCCTAGTTCTAGTCTCCCCGACCAGTGGAAACAACCTCTCTGCCTCTATCTTGTCTATCCCTTTCATTATCTTAAATGTTTCTATAAGATCACCCCTCATCCTTCTGAACTCCAACGAGGAAAGACCCAGTCTACTCAATCTATCATCATAAGGTAACCCCCTCATCTCCGGAATCAGCCTAGTGAATCGTCTCTGTGCCCCCACCAAAGCGAGTATATCCTTCCTTAAGTAAGGTGATCAAAACTGAACACGGTACTCCAGGTTCGGCCTCACCAATACCCTATACAGTTGCAGCAGGACCTCCCTGCTTTTGTACTCCATCCCTCTCGCAATGAAGGCCAACATTCCATTCGCCTTCCTGATTACCTGCTGCACCTCCAAACTTACTTTTTGGGATTCATGCACAAGGACCCCCAGGTCCCTCTGCACCACAGCATGTTGTAATCTCTCCCCATTCAAATAATATTCCCTTTTACTGTTTTTTTTTCAAGGTGGATGACCTCACACTTTCCAACATTGTATTCCATCTGCCAAACCTTAGCCCATTCGCTTAACCTATCTAAATCTCTGTGCAGCCTCTCTGTGTCCACTACACAACTCGCTTTCCCACTAATCTTTGTGTCATCTGCAAATTTTGTTGCACTACACTCTGTCCCCTCTTCCAGGTCATCTATGTATATTGTAAACAGTTGTGGTCCCAGCACCGATCCCTGTGGCACACCACTAACCACCGATTTCCAACCCGAAAATGACCCATTTATCCCGACTCTCTGCTTTCTGTTCGCCAGCCAATTCTTTGTCCATGCTAATATATTTCCTCTGACTCCGCGTATCTTTATCTTCTGCAGTAACCTTTTGTGTGGCACCTTATCGAATGCCTTTTGGAAATCTAAATACACCACTAGACCCTCGCTAGACCCTTGGTCCCCTTGCATTTCCGGTAGGTTACTTATGTCTTCCTTCGTGAAGACAGAACCAAAGTATTTGTTCAATTGGTCTACCATTTCTTTGTTCCCCATTATAAATTTGCTACAGTTGAAGCGCTACCTGTTAGTCGGTCATCGTGATGCTATTTTCGGAAGTTTAATGGAGAGGAAAGTTGGGTGGCGTGTGGAATGAGCGGCCGACCTTAAACCGCCTGTGTTGCGCCGCACCTGAAGATGAATTTCCCCCCGGACTGGTGGAACTTTCAGGTCTGGCGGGATCAAGATCAATGAAAGGACCATCGGGTGGTGGTTATAATCGGCAGCCGAAACAATGAAGCCAGTCTTATGCCCACGCCGCTCTCTCTCAAATATTCCCTGAATCTATTTGTAGTTGTATGACATTTCAACTTTCAACTTGACTCTCTGCAGAAGATTTTCATCTTGCCGCTGGAGTCTGGGAAGGGCTTTGCAGATTGGCCACCAGTGATAAATCCGACTTATTCTCATTCCCTTTGTAATCCCGGGTTAGCAGCAGAGGGATTGCACTGGCCTCGCTCCCTTCAGTTACAGAGGGAGAAGTGGCCTCGGGATTTGCTCTGGACCGCTGTATTGGCGATGCTGCTGGTGAAATGTGAGTGTGTGGACAGGAGCGGGCTCGGCTGTGTTTCAGGTCATTGAATAGTGTTTCCATAGTCACTGTTTCTGTTTACAAGGGGAGACTGTACCTGAGGCCAATGTCATAGTCAAGCCTTCAGTGATAAGGGTATAAAATGGAAAATGAAATCAGGTTTGTACCAATGAAAAATGTATCAATATTTTTAAAACTTGTTTTAAAATCCTTGGCTTGCCTCTGGCGCGCATCTGTAATGTCTAAAGAGCCAGTGACTGAAATATAAGGCACGTGTGAAATGTTTATTCAAATTGTGTTTTATCAGTAATAAAGCAATTGATTCACGATGACTATTTCAGCTTGTTCCTGGATCCAAAAAAAGGTCTGGCGTTTGACCCTCTCAGGTTCTGGTTAAACAACATTGTAATCTAGGGAGTGAAATACAAATGTTAGACAATCCCGAGATGATGGAGCCGAGCGCAGTACACAGAATTAAGTGACAATTACATTCTCCTTTCATGGTTCTTCCCCTTACAAGGCGCTCTCCGTTAGCTCCCACAGTGCAGCCCTTAATGTGTCCGTTCTCCAATCCTCTTTAAATGCTGCTCTGTGGCCAGTTACATTGCAAGAAGTTGGTGCTTCAGTTCCCATTTCCCATTTCCCCTCAGTCCCAGTGGGAAACACCTGCTAGTCGCCATTCCTGATGGGAGGCTGAAATCAGGAACTCACAGCCTCTGTTTAAAACTGATCCATTACATCATCATCTTCCTTGGAATCGAGGAAGACTTGCTTCCACTCTTAACATGAGTTCTTAGGTGGCTGTACAGTCCAATACGAGAACCACAGTCTCTGTCACAGGTGGGACAGATAGTCGTTGAGGGAAAGGGTGGGTGGGATTGGTTTGCCACACGCTCTTTCTGCTGTCTGCACTTGATTTCTGCATGCTCTCGGCGACGAGACTCGAGGTGCTCAGCACCCTCCCGTATGCACTTCCTCCACTTAGGGCAGTCTTCGGCCAGGAACTCTCAGTTGTCAGTGGGGATGTTGCCCTTTATCAGGGAGGCTTTGAGGGTGTCCTTTTAACGTCTCCTGTGCCCACCTTTGGTTCATTTGCCGTGAAAGAGTTCCGAGTAGAGTGTTTGCTTTGGGAGTCTCGTGTCTGGCATGCGAACTATGTGGCCTGCCCAGCGGAGCTGATCAAGTGTGGTTAGTGCTTCAATGCTGGGAATGTTGGCCTGGTCGAGGACGCTAACATTGGGGTGTCTGTCCTCCCAGGACATTTGTAGGATCTTGCGGAGACATAGTTAGTGGTATTTCTCCGGAAACTTGAAGTGTCTACTGTACATGGTCCATGTCTCTGAGCCATACAGGAGGGCAGGTATTACTATGGCCCTGTAGACCATGAGCTTGGTGCCAGTTTTGAGGGCCTGGTCTTCAAGCACTCTTTTCCTCAGGCGGCAGAAGGTTGCACTGGCACACTGGAGGCGGTGTTGGATATCGTCGTCAATTTCTGCTCTTGTTGTTAGGAGGCTCCCGAGATAAGGGAAGTGGTCCTTATCACAAATACCTGCAACTAATCTCCTTCTACTGGGTAGATAATCACAGTTCAACACGGACATCGAGTTTATTGAACATATTGCAGAGAAATAGATACAAAGGCCCAATCTCGGTGAGAAAATGCACCGTCCTAACTGGTACTGGGCCCTGTCAACCAGGCTCCCCCTGAGTGCGCTGGTCGCTGCTGTCAGGGAGTTCACATTGGCTCCAGGATTCCTGGGCTTGGAAGGAGGGAAATGGCTGGGGTTCTGCTCCTGATGGCCATCCAATGACCCCTACAGGAAAGGGCGGCTCTATCAACACATGTCCTCCGTGTCTAGGGCAACACACATGGAGTGCGGCTCCTCAGGCCAGATAACCAAGGGCTGCAAGTGCTTTGGAACCAATGAGTGGTCAGGAAACAAATGTGGAAAGATAAAATCACTTTCCATGGAATTCAAAATGTACGTTAGTTTCACAGAGGTGCGGTCTTTTGGATAAGACGTAAACATACAAACATAGAAACATAGAAAATAGGTGCAGGAGTAGGCCATTCGGCCCTTTGGCCCTGCACCACCATTCAATAAGATCATGGCTGATCATTCCTTCGGTACCTCTTTCGTGCTTTCTCTCCATATCCCTTGATCCCTTTACCCGTAAGGGCCATATCTAACTCTCTTGAATATATCCAATGAACTGGCATCAACAACTCTCTGCGGCAGGGAATTCCACAGGTTAACAACTCTCTGAGTGAAGAAGTTTCTCCTCATCTCAGTCCTAAACGGTCTGCACCTTATCCTAAGACTGTGTCCCCTGGTTCTGGACTTCCCCAACATCGGGAACATTCTTCCCGCATCTAACCTGTCCAATCCAGTCAGAATCTTATACGTTTCTATGAGATCCCCTCTCATCCTTCTAAACTCCAGTATATAAGGGCCCAGTTGATCCAGTCTCTCCACATATGTCAGTCCAACCATCCCTGGAATCAGTCTGGTGAATCTTCGCTGCACTCCCTCAATAGCAAGAACTTCCTTCCTCAAATTAGGAGACCAAAACTGAGCACAATATTCCAGGTGGGGCCTCACCAAGGCCCTGTACAACTGCAGCAAGACTTCTCCGCTCCTATACTCCCATCCCCTTGCTATGAAGGCCAACATAGCATTTGCCTTCTTCACCGCCTGCTGTACCTGCATGATAACTTTCAATGACTGATGAACCATGACACCCAGGTCTCACTGCACCTCCCCTTTTGCCTAATCTGCCGCCATTCAGATAATATTCTGCCTTCGTGTTTTTGCCCCCAAAGCGGAAACCTCACATCTATCCACATTATACTGCATCTGCCATGTATTTGCCCACTCGCCTAACCTGTCCAAGTCACCCTGCAGCCTCTTAGCGTCCTCCTCACAGCTCACACCACCACCCAGTTTAGTGCCATCTGCAATATTGGAAATATTACACTCAATTCCATCATCTAAATCATTAATATATATTGTAAAGAGCTGGGGTCCCAGCACTGAACCCTGCGGCACTCCACTAGTCACTCCCTGCCATTCTGAAAAGGACCCTATATCCCGACTCTCTGCTTCCTGTCTACCAACCAGTTCTCTATCCACGTCAGCACATTACTCCCAATACCATGTGCTTTGATTTTGCACACCAATCTCCTGCGTGGGACCTTGTCAAAAGCCTTTTGAAAGTCCAAATACACCACATCCACTGGTTCTTCCTTGTCCACTCTACTAGTTACATCCTGAAAGAATTCCAGAAGATTTGTCAAGCATGATTTCCCTTTAATAAATCCATGCTGACTTGGACCTATCCTACCACTGCTCTCCAAATGCGCTGCTATTTCATCCTTAATGATTGATTCCAACATTTTCCCCACCACCGACGTAAAACTGTGGCCCTATCTGTCCTCTCAAGTGGATGTAATAGATCCCATGGCACTATTTCAAAGAAGAGCAGGGGAGTTAACCCTGGTGTCCTGGCTAATATTTATTGCACAATCAACATTAATAAAACAGATTATCTGCTAATGATCATATCGCTGTCTGTGGGAACTTGCTGTGCACAAATCCGCTGCAGCGTTTCCTACATTACAATAGTGAATAGCTTCAAAAAGTATTTCATTGGCTGTAAAGCGCCTTGGGAGGTCCTGAGATTGTGAAAGGCGCTATAGAAATGTAGTTTTTTTCAATGAAAGATATTTAAAATTCAAAAAAATCCTGGAGCAGACCAAATGATTTTCTGCAAAGCCGCTGTACAATACTTTTACAAACAAGAGTGCAACATTATTTCCTGGCCTTACCTCTCGTTTACACCTCCACATACACGTTAAAATTGTAACCATAGCCAGCGATACCAGTACACACACGGCAATCAGCCACACATGCTTGTCTTTGTCGATATTTTTCGGAAGGAAAAATAGAGAAAGATTGTATAACTATATGTGCAGCTTGACAGTTTAAAATATAATCAGTGGAAACCTATGGCCCGGCTCATGGCCAGTAGGATGATGCGCTGTTTTATATGTACGAGCTCCCACACCAGAGAGTGCACAAGTTATTACTTCACTAAGGTGGGGCCAGGTTTCTTTGAAGCCACGAAGTTCACTTTTTGTGAATAACCAGAGGTTCTGGACCACGAGAGGTGGGCAGGCTGTAAATGTGACTGGGGGGAGGGGAGGGGAGGGGCGAGGGGAGAATCAATGGCTGTGAAGAATGAAGCGTGGTTTTCTGAGTGATCGGGGCTGGGCCAGCGATATGAATATGCTGCTGGGAGGCCAATGGAAAGGGGTTGTGGTCGTGGTGCCCAGCTAGGCAGGGGGAAAGCAAGCTGTCCCATCCCCCACGACCACGCATGGATCGCTGGGTGAGTGAAGCCAGGTAGGGAAGTGGCAGAGGCCTGTGTCTGCGGGTCTTGTGAAAGGGGCAATATGAGGGGTAAGTAGTGGCAGTTGAATCTATAATTTCCACTATATCAGCTCCCAGGGGGATAGAGCTTCTGACCGTTCCCAAGGTCCGTGTGAAGGGACGTCTTTAGGTTGGAGCTCAAGTTGCAGCTCATGAGAATTGTAAATAACCAAACTATCTATAAAAGTTTACATTTAATTCAGATAGTTAAATAGTTGCCTTCTTTAACCGACAGAGAGCAACATAGCTGCTGCCTCCAAAACCTAGACTGCTGCACAGTGGCACTCAGTGGTCAGCGTCTGCAACTGCATATAAATGCCCTTTCTTCAATGTGAACCCTCAAGAATTGGGCCGTAGCTTTGTGCTGCAAGCGTAGGTTTGTCCTGCCTTTTAACAATAGACGGCACCCCATCATTTTCTATCTGTCACGTAATGTTATGCTACCAACGCTCATTGCTGATGCAGCAACTTTGGAATATTGACCACTCACTATTTTCAAGATAGATAGATAGATATACAGACAGATAGATATACGGACGGATAGATATAAAGAAGGACTGATGTACGGAGGAATATACGAACGGACGGATTAAACTGTATATGCAGCTTATAAAACTAACGTTTAATAAACCGATCATCTAATTCAGGGGATTGTATTAAACAACTGGGACCTGCTCAGGTTGGGCCACAACATCTAGAAATTGCTTTTATCACGGGGTCCGCGCAGTAACCGAACAGAAATACATTTCCAGACAATAAGGATCATCCTACCTGTTCCACTGAAGGATTGAACCTTTCGATGGAGAGACTTGAATGAACAACACCGTTATCTGTGAAACAATTTGTGGTAGATTGTCACCGCACCGCTCTGGTGTGAAACTGCTGCTGTCACAGAGACTGCTCACTTTTCATTCCTGTTGGAGGCAACTCCAGTTTTACACCCGGGCGGCACATTGAAAATCTACACAGCTATGACTAAACCAAAGCAGGAGGTTCCCCTGGAGACATGTGTTGACCCTACTAATCACGAACAGCAATTTATCGGCTTATTTCCTGCCCCCACCCAGCTCTGCTTTGTGCTGTTCCAACCTTCATTCTTGCTGCAGATTTTTGCTCTCTCTCGCCTGCAGCTCCCAGTGCACCTCGGACACATTCCCGCCTCCAAAACTCTGTCTTAGCCCCAACCTTGCCGTCAGACCGCATTATTATATCGCACCTCCCTCCACTGCGCTACTTTGTAATGCCCTTTCCTCACAACACTTCTCTATTCCTCCTCTAATATCCCAAAGTGAGCCGTCCCCACATTCTCCACCAGAGCAAAGAGAAAACTGAAGCAAAAACACACTGAAGTTCAGGCCTAAATAGCTTAGCACAGAGCAAAGGTTCAAGCTCAGAAATCGAGCAGCTCCAGAACCACGGTGAAAGGGAACAACAATGAGAAAGCAGAAACAAACAGTGAAGCAACAACAACTCGGGCAAATGAAGAGTCTGCTGTCTGAGCGTGGATGGTGAATGCAGATTAATCCATTCTCTAACCCAAATAGACTGTGAATAGAGATTTGTTTTCTATCGAACTCTGAGACTGCATGTGTGTGGGGTGGGGGTTACAGAATGGAGATAAACAGTAAGAAGCAAAGAGAAAGATATACAGAGAACATAAGTTTGTGAGGAGCACACAAGGAAGGGGGGGGGTTTGCAGATTTTGGAAGATTCAGAGATAAAACAAACTTACTACAAGCGAAAGAATGAGGAGCAGTCCCAGGCAGCCTGAAGACCAGAGATAACAAAAGTGTTGTCTGATGTATAAATAAACGGACAGAAAGTGCAAGAAAGAGAAAAGTGATGCACATGAAAAGGCGGTTACAGCGAGAGAGGAAGAGCAACAGCAGAGAAGACCAGATAGTAACAAATACAAATCACTGGGAGGCAGAATATCCGGTTCATTTACATCATCATAGGTAGTACCTCGGAATCGAGGAACACTTGCTTCCAGTCCTAAAGTGAGTTCTTTGGTGGCTGAACAGTCCAACACCAGAGCCACAGACCCTATCACAGGTGGGACAGATATTCGTCGGGGGAAGGGGGGATGGGGGGATGGGACTGATTTACCATGCGTTCATTCCGTTGACTGTGCCTGAGCTCTTCATGCTCTTGGCGTTGTGATTCACAGAGCTCAACGCCATCCCAGATGCACTTTCTCCACCTAGGTCTGTCTTTGGCCAGGGATTCCCAGGTGTCAGTAGTGATGTCGCCCTTCATCAGGGAGGCTTTGAGGGTGTCCTTGTAACGTTTCTGCTGACCGTCTCATGTCTGGCATGCGAACCATGTGGCCTACCCAGTGAAACTGATTAAGTGTGGTCAGTGCTTCAATGCTGGGGATGTTAGCCTGGGTGAGGACACTGATGTAGGTGTGCCTGTCCTCCCAGGGGATTTGCAGGATCTTGCGGTGACATCATTGGTGATATATCTCTAGAGACTTGATGTGTTTTCTGTACATCGTCCCTGCCTCTGATCCATACAGGAGGGCGGGTATTACTACAGCCTTGTTGATCATGAGCTTGGTGGTAGATTTGAGGGCCTGTTCTTCAAACACTCTTTTCCTCAGGCAGCCGAAAGCTGCATTGGCACACTGGAGGCAATGTTGAATCTCTGCATCAATGTCTGCCTTTGTTGATAAGAGGCTCCTGAGGTATGGAAAGTGTTACGTTCATAATGAAGGATGCAACGGAGTACTGTATGCAATGAGTAAGTGTGACCTTAGCTCCTTTAATTAAACTCCAGAGTAGTGGTACATCATGGGAGGCCTGCTTATGTACAGTGCTCCCAAGTGATGCTGGGATCCATTGGGACTCCAACAGGTAGGCCCTCTGGTGGTGGTATGATAGAGGTTGCCAAGGGTTACATACATAACATCACTCCCTTCCAAAGTCAATCGTACACTTATTTACAGGGTGACGATCTGGGGCCTTTCGCTCCCTTGTCAATCGTCTTAGTACAAATGCAGGTGTGGGTGAGTGGGTAGGTTCTTCACTGGCTGCTGGGCAGCTGGACTTGCCGGGTTGCTGGGGATGGTGAGTTTGGCTTTGTGGTCAACCGTGATGTCGATTGCCACTTGTGTGTGTGTTGGAAGGTCGAAGTTGGTGGTGTCTTCTTCGGGTTACTCGTGGCTGTTTGTGAACGGCAATTTGATTTGGACCAAATGCTTTCTGCACATCAGTCCATTGTCCAATTTGACCTGAAACACCCTACTATCTTCTTTGGCTATGGCCGTGCCAGCAAGCCATTGGGACCATGTCCCTAGTTGAGTATAAATACAGGGTCATTGACTTCAATATCGCTTGACAAGTTTGTGCGATCATGGTATATGCCACCTGCCCTCGACGTGATCATGGAGATCAGTGTGGACAAGAGAGAGCCTTGTTTTGAGCACCCTTTTCATGAACAGCTCGGCTGGGGGAACTCTGGTGAGCAAGTGGGGTCTGGTGCGGTAGCTAAGCAGGACTCGGGTCTCCAGGGAGACGTCTGACAGACGTTTCAAGCTTTGCTTGATGGAATGAACTGCCTGTTCTGCCTGGCCTTTTGATGCGGGTTTGAACTGGGCAGATGTGACATGCTTGATCCCATTGCGGGCCATGAATTCCTTAAATTCAGCGCTGGTGAAACACGGCCCATTGTCGCTGACAAGTGTTATGTGTTGGATAAAGATTCAGACTAGATACTGCAAGCTCAAGTCGGTGTGACCGTAGTCCTTTATTACAGATCTCAGAGTACCTCTCCCGGCTGTGAGGCCTCCTTATATACAGGTGCTCCCAAGGGATTGTGGGATCCCTTGGGACGCCAAGGGATAAGCCCTTTGGTGGTTAGACATGGTAATTACAGGTTTACATACATCACAACACTCCCCCGCAAAGTCAATAGTAGAACTATTTACAATGTGAGTTGATCTGGGGCCTTCCTTTCCCTGGTTGATCGTCTCGGTGCAAATGCTGGTGTTGGTGAGTCATTTGTTGTGCCTTTTGCCTGGTCGCTGTGCAGCTAGCCCTGCTGGACTGCTGGGGGTTATGAGCTTTGCTGGGCTGATGCGGCTGATGCATTCTGCTTCGTGGTCAACTGCAGGGTCGGTTGCCACTTGTGTGTGTGTTGGAGGGTCGAAAAAGGTAGAGTCTATTGTGGGTTGTTCTGGATTGTCTGTAAATCTGAGTTTGGTTGGTCCAAGTGTTTTCTGCAGGTGTGTCCATTTGCGAGTTTGACCACAAACACCCTGCTCCCCTCTTTGGCCAAAAACAGTGCCAGCAATCCACTTGGAACATTGTCCATAGTTCAACACAAATGCAGGATCATTTACTTCAAATTCGCATGACACATTTGTGTGATCATGATAGGTATTCTCTTGAAGCCGCCTGCTCTCTACCTGTTCATGTAGATCAGAGTGGACTAATGAGAGCCTTGTCTTAAGTGTCCTTTTCATACGCAGTTCAGCGGGAGGGACCCCGGTGAGCGAATGGGGTCTTGTGCGGTAACTAAGCAGGACTCGGGAAAAGCGAGTCTGCAGTGAGCCTTCAGTTACCCTTTTCAAGCTCTGCTTGATTGTTTGAACTGCTCGTTCTGCCTGACCGTTGGATGCTGGCTTAAACGGGGCAGACGTGACATGTTTGACCCCATTGCGGGGTCATGAATTCCTTGAATTTGGTACTGGTAAAACACGGCCCATTGTCACTTACAAGGACATCGGACAGGCCATGCATGGCAAACATGGCCCGTAGGCTTTCAATGGTGGCAGCGGATGTGCTTGCTGACATTATCACACATTCAATCCATTTGGAGTATGCATCTGCGACCACGAAAAACATTTTTCCCAAGAATGGGCCTGCATAGTCGACATGGTTTGGAGGGCCAAGACCATAAACTTAATGGTGCCTCCCTGGATGCATTGCTTGGCTGGGAACATGTATTACATTTGTGCGCAAAGGACTCTAAGTCTGCATTGATACCGGGCCACCACACGTGGGATCTGGCTATCACTTTCATCATTACAATGCCTGGGTGGGTACTGTGGAGATCACTAATGAAAGTGTCCCTGCCCTTTCTTGGCACAACTACCCGATTACCTCATAGGAGGCAGTCTGCCTGTATAGACATTTCATCTTTGCGCCACTGGTACAGCTTTATTCCTTCCTGCATCTCTAAAGGGACACGAGACCAACTCCCGTGGAGCACACATTTGTTTTTACTAAGGACAGTAAGGGCGCCTGGCTGGTCCAGGTTCTAATCTGTCGGGTGGTAACAGGTGATTGCTCACTCTCGAATGCTTCCATTACCATAACTAAATCTGCAGGCTGTGCCATCTCCACCCCGGTGATGGGCAATGGTAGTCTACTGAGAGCATCGGCACAGTTTTCTGTGCCTGGCCTGTGATGGATGCTGTAGTTGTATGTGGACAACGTGAGCGCCCATCTCTGGATGTGGGTCGATCCATCCCTATTTATCGCCTTATTTTCAGAAAAGAGGGATATAAGCGGCTTATATTAGGTTTCCAATTCAAATTTGAGCCCAAACAGATATTGATGCATTTTCTTTACCCCGTAGACACATGCTAACGCTTCTTTTTGATCAAACTGTAGGCCTTCTTGGCCTTAGACAGGCTTCTGGATGCATTAACAACCGATTGTAATTTCCCAGATTCATTCGCTTGTTGCAATACACACCCGACCCCGTACGACACTGCATGCTAGTACCAAACGTTTACATGGATCGTACAACACAAGCAATTTGTTTGAACATAACAGCTTCCTAGTTTTCTCAAAGGCATTTTCTTGGCTTTTACCTCATACCCATTCATCTCCCTTACAGAGTAAACAGTGCAGGGGTTCTAACAATGTGCTAAGGCCCGGTAAGAAGTTACCAAAGTTCAGGAGTCCTAGAAATGACCACAGCTCCGTCACGTTCTATGGTCTCGGTGCATTCTTGATTGCATCCATCTTCAAATCGGTGGAGTTGATGCCCTCTGCCGCGATTCTTCTCCCTAGGAATTCCACTTCAGGTACCAGGAAAATGCACTTCGAGCGTTTTAGCCTGAGCCCCACACGATTAAGCCGACTAAGAACCTCCTCCAGGTTCTGCAGGTGCTCGACGGTGTCCCGACCTGTAATCAAGATATCATCTTGGGAGACCACAGTGCGCGGGATCGACTTCCGCAAGCTTTCCATGTTCCTCTGTATATTGCCGTGGCCAATCGAATCCCAAATAGGCATCTGTTGTCATCGAAAAAACCATTGTGCGTATTGATGCAGGTGAGGCCTTTCGAAGATTCCTCCAGCTTCTGCATCATTTGGCCGAGGTCAAGTCCAGCTTCATGAATGTTTTCCCTCCTGCAGCGAGAAACGTTTGATAGTTACTTTGTAATCACCACAGATTCTGATGGAGCGATCTCCCTTGAGGACTGAAACAATCGGACTTTCCCACTCATTGAATTCGATTGACGAAATGATGCCCTCTCTTTGCAACCTGTCCAGTTCGATCTCCACCCTTTCTCTCATCATGTAAGGTACCGCTCTCACTTTGTGATGGATGGGTCGCATCCCCGGAATCAAATGGATCTGCACTTTTGCTCTTTGGAACTTCCTGATGCCTGGCTCGAACAGCGAGGGGAACTTGCTTAAGACCTGGGTACATGAGGTGTCATCGATGGATGAAAGCACTCAGATGACATCCCATTTCAAGCGTATATTTCCCAGCCAGCTCCTGCCAAAAAGCGTGGAGCTTTCGCCTAGTACCACCCAGAGCAGTAAATCGTGCACCACTCCATCGGAGCAGACCTTTACAGTAGCACTGCTAATTATGCGAATCAGTTTCTTTGTGTGCATTCTAAGTTTGGTACGAATGGGAGTCAGAACTGGCCTTGAAGCCTTGTTGCACCACAACTTATCGCAAGTCTTTTTACTTATTATGGACTGGCTTGCACTGGTGTCCAGCTCCGTGGACACCGGGAGTCCATTTAATTCAAGCTTCAGCATCATCGGGGGACACTTTGTGGTAAATGTGTGCACCCCATATACCTCTGCCTCCTCGGTCTGAGGCTCCGGTTCTTCATGATCCACTGTGGTCTGTCCTCCTCTGCAACCTGGTAGTTTGCAGCTCGCCTGCACATACGTTGGAGGTGAACCATTGTTCCATAGCCCTTGCAAACGTATCCTTTGAAGTGTCATGAATGGAATCGATGATCATCCCCGCAGCACCAACAAGGTGATAATTGCCTTGTATTCACCACCATTGATGATGGACTCTGAGTCATCTGCGGACGTGCAGCTACAGGCGTGTAAGTCCTGCCATGTACATTTCAATTCAAAAACAACGTTACTTTGGTCACAGTACTTGCAGCAGCACTGGGAAATTTGTTTGGTATTCTCACTGGTGGAGATAAACGCCTGTGCTATGGCTATGGCTTTACTCAAGGTTCGGGTCTCTGCAGTCAAAAGTTTGCGAAGTATTATTTCATGGCCAATACCAATACAAAGAAGTCCCTGAGCATGTGCTCCAAGTGGCCTTCAAATTCACAATGTCCTGCAAGGCGCCTTAGCTCGGTGACATAGCTCGCCACTTCCTGGCCATCTGACCTTTTGTATGTGTAGAACCGATATACCTCGCCATCAGAATGCTTTCCTTCGGGTTTAGATGCTCCTGGACCAGTCTTCACAACTCATCGTATGACTTGTCTGTGGGTTTTTCTGGAGCGAGCAGGTTTATCATGAGGCCATATGTTGATGCCCCGCAAACGGTGAGGAGGATCGTACTTCATTTGGCAGCATTCGCTTCTCCTTCCAGCTCGTTGGCCACAAAGTATTGGACAAGTCGCTCCGCAAAGGTTTCCCAATCATCTCCCTCCGAAAATGTCTCCAGGATAGCCACAGTTCTCTGCATTGTTGCGTTGGGGTTCGTTATCTGTAACTCGTCGCCAGTTGTTATGTCTTGGATAAAGAGTCAGACTAGATACTGCAACCTCATGTAGGGGTGTCTGAGTCCTTTATTACAGATCTCAGCATGCCTCTCCTGCCTGTGAGGCCTCTTTATATACAGGTGCTCCCAAGGGATTGAGTGATCCCTTGGGACTCCAGCGGATAAGCCCTCTGGTGGTTAGACATGGTAATTACAGATTTACATACATAACAACAAGGACATCGACAGGCAGTGTATGGCAAACATAGCTCGTAGGCTTTTGATGGTGGCAGTGGACGTGCTTTAAGACATATTACACATTCAGTCCATTTTGAATAAGCATCCACAATAACCAAGAACATTTTGCCTAGAAATGGGCCCGCAAAGTCACTGTAGATCCTAGACAATGGTTTGGAGGGCCACAACCACACACTTAACGGTGCTTCTCTGGGTGCATTGCTCAGTTGAGAGTAAGTGTTGCATTGGCACATGCATGACTCTAAATCGAAGTCATTGCCGGACCACCACATATCGGATGTCGCTATAGCTTTCATCATTACTATGCCTGGGTGGGTACTGTGTAGGTCATGTATGAATGTTTCTCTGCCTTTCTTAGGCAAGACCACGCGATTACCCCACAAAAGACAGCCTGCCTGTAAGGACATTTCGTCTTTGCACCTCTGGAATGACTTGATGTCTTCCTGCAGCTCCGCTGGGAAGCTGGACCAGCGCCCATGGAGGACACAGGTTTTTTTTTATTAGGGACAAAAAAGGATCCTGGCTGGTCCAGGTCCTGATCTGTCAGACCGTAACAGGTGACTTTTCGTTTTTGATCCATCACCAAGAGCAAGTCTGCAGGCTGTGCCATTTCCACCGCGCTCGTAGGCAATGGTAGCCGACTGAGAGCATCAGTGCAGTTCTCTGTGCCCGGTCTGTGCTAGATTACATAATTGTAAGCCGACAGCGTGAGCGCCTATCTTGGGATGCGGGCAGAGGCATTCGTGTTAATCACTTTCTTCTCTGAAAATAGCGATAAGAGCGGCTTATGGTCAGTTTCTAGCTCAAACTTGAGACCAAATAGATACTGGTGCATTTTTTTCACCCCATAAACGCACGCCAGTGCTTCTTTTTCAATCGTGCTGTAAGCCCTTTCGGCCTTGGATAGACTCCTGGATGCATAGGCGACCGGTTGCAATGTTCCCGATTTGTTAGCCGATTGTAACACACGCCCGACTCTGTATGATGATGGATCGCAAGCTAGCACTAATCGTTTATATGGGTTACACAGAACAAGCAGTTTGTTTGAACATAAAATATTTCTGGCTTTCTCAAAAGCAGCCTCTTGTGAATTCCCCCATACCCAGTCGTCTCTCTTGCATAGCAGCACATGTAGGGGTTCTAGCAAGGTGCTTAACCTGGGTAGGAAATTTCCGAAATAGTTGAGGAGTCCCAGGAATGACCGCAGCTCCATCACATTCTATGGTCTTGGCGCGTTCTTGATGGCCTCCGTCTTGGCGTCAGTGGATCTGATGCCATCTGCCAAGATTCTTCTTCCAAAGAACTCGACCTCTGGCGCCAGGAAAACACACTTCGAGTGTTTCAACCTGAGTCCCACATGATCTAGCCAATTTAGAACCTCTTCCAGATTCGTCAATATTCGATGGTGTCCAGACCTGTGACCAGTATGTCGTCCTGGAAAACCACAGTGTGTGGAACCGACTTTAGCAGGCTTTCCATGTTCCATTGGAAAATTATCACGGCCGAATGAATCCCAAATGGGCATCTGTAATAGATGAACAGACCTTTGTACGTGTTGATGCAGGTGAGGCCTTTCGAAGATTCCTCCAGCTCCTGCGTTATGTAGGCCGAGTTGGTGAACGTTTTTCCTCCAGCCAGGGTCGCAAATAGATTGTATGCCTCGGGTAGTGGGTACTGGTCCTGTAGCGAAAAATGGTTAATCGTTAAGTTATAGTCTCCACAGATTCTGACCGTGCCCTCGCCTTTGAGAACTGGGCAATTGGTCTGGCCCACTCATTGAACTCCACCGGCGTGAGGATGCCTTCTTGCTGCAGCCTGTCCAGCTCAATTTGCACTTTCTCTTGCATCATATATGGTACCACCCGTGCCATGTGGTGGATGTGTCGTGTACCGGGAACCAAGTGAATCTGCACCTTCGCCCTGGAGAAACATCCAATGCCTGCCTCAAACAACGACGGGAATCTGATCAGAACGTGGACACATGAGGCGTCATCGACAGATGAAAGCGCTCGGATGTGGTCCATGTTCCAGCGGATTTTTCCCAGCCAGCTTCTGCCGAACAGTGTGGGGCCATCCCCTGGCACAATCCATAGGGTGAGTTAGTGCACTGCTCCATCATAGGAGACTTTTACTTCTGCACTGCCAATTACAGGGATCAGCTCTTTGGTGTAAGTTCTCAGCTTGGTATGAATGGGGCTGAGCCTGGGCCTGTGTGCCTTGTTGCTCCACAGCCTGTCGAAGGCCTTTCTGCTCATTATAGACTGTGACTCACACCTGTGTCCAATTCCATGCATACTGGAATTCCGTTCAGTTCAACTTTTAACATGATCAGTGGACATTTTGTGGTGAAGGTGTGCACCCCGTACACTACTGCCTCCCTGGTTCAAGTCTCTCGTTCAGCCTGATCCACCATGGATCGATTTTCCTCTACAACGTGGTGGTTTGCAGGGTTTGCAGCTCACCTGCCCATTCGCTGGAGATGTCCCATTGTTCAACAGTCTTTACATGCATAGTGTTTGAAGCGGCCTTGCTGGGCCCAATGATCACCTCCACATCGCCAACAAGGTGTTAACTGCCTTGCATTAACGATTGATGGCAGACTTTCGTCATCTGAGGTCATGCAGCTGCAGACATGTACGTTCTGCCATATGCATTCCTGCTTGAAAACGACATTACTTTGTGTACAGTACTAACTGAAACCTCTTTATGCTATGAAATTTGATTGGTGTTATTGCTGGTGGACATAAATGCCTGAGCTATCGTTATGGCTTTGCTCAGACTCAGTGTTTCAACAGTCAATAGTTTGCAAAGGATAACCTCATGGCCAATGCCAAGCAAAAAAAAAGTCTCTTAGCATTTGTTCAAGGAATCCATCGAATTTGTCATGTCCTTCAAGGCGCTTTAGTTCAGAGATGCAGCTCGCCACTTCCTGGCCTTCTGACCGTTGGCACATGCAGAACCGATACCTCACCATCAAAATGCTTCCTTCTGATTTAGGTGCTCCCGGACCAGTGTACACAATTCTTCATAGGATTTGGTTATTGGTTCACTGGAGCTAGAAGATTCTTTATGAGGCCATATGTTGTTGCCCCACAAACGGTAAGGAGGATCGCCCTTCGTTTTACAGCGTTCTCGTCCCCTTCCAGCTCATTGGTCACAAAATATTGGTCGAGTTGCTCCATGAAGGCCTCCCAATTGTCCACTTCTGATAATTTCTCCAGGATACCAACAGATCTTTGCATTGTCACGTGGTTGTTCGTTACCTCATCGTCAATTGTTATGTTCACAGTAAAGGATACAACTGAGTACTGTATGCAATGAGTGTGACCGTAGCTCCTTTAATTCAATTCCAGTGTGTTGGTATAGCGTGGGAGGCCTGCTTACATACAGTGCTTCCAAGGGATGCTGGGATCCCTTGGGACTTCAACAGGTAGGCCCTCTGGTGGTGGTGTGACTCAGGTTGCCAAGGGTTACATAAATAACAGGAAGTGGTTCACGTTGTCGAGGGCTGCGCCGTGAATCTTGATGACTGGATGGCAGTGCTGTGCGGCGAGGACAGGCTGCTGGAGCATCTTTGTCTTACAAATGTTAAGCATAAGTCCCATGCTCTCATATGCCTCAGTGAATACATCGACTATATCCTGGACTTCAGACTCAGAATGTGCGCAGATGCAGGTGTTGTCCGAGTACTTCTGCTCAACGACAGAGGATGGGGTGATCTTGGACCTGGCCTGGAGGTGGCGTAGGTTAAACAGCTTCCCACTGGTTCTGTAGTTTAGTTCCACTCCAGTGGGGAGTTTGTTGACTGTGAGGTACAGCATCGCAGCGAGGAAGATTGAAAAGAAGGTTGGGGCAATGACGCAGCCCTGTTTGACCCCGGTCTGGACATGGATTGGGTCTGAAATGGACTGGTAAGGACTACGGCCTGCATGTCGTCGTGGAGCAGGCGAAGGATGTTGAGAAACTTTTGGGGAGACACAAAACCGAGGAGGACACTCCATAAGCCCTCATGGTTGACCGTGTCAAAGGCCTTTGTAAGATCGTAAAAGGCCACGTATAAGGGCTGGTGCTGCTCCCTGTATTTTTTTCCGTAGTGCTGCAAAGATCATGTCTAATGTGCCCCGTAGGGGACAAAATCTGCACTGTGATTCCGGGAGGAGCTTCTCGGCAATAGGGAGAAGACGGTTGAGGAGAACTCAAGCGACAACCTTCCCATTGGCTGATAGCAGGGAGATTCCCCTGCATTTTCCGCAGTCGGACATGTCCCCCTTTTTAAAATGGTCACGATCACTGCATCTCTGAGATCTCCCGGCATGCTCTCCTCCCTCCAAATGAGAGAGATGAGGTCATGTATCTGCACCAACAGCGCCGCTCCGCCATATTTTAGTGCCGAAGCAGGAATTCCATCCGCACCCATAGCCTTGTTATTCTTGAGCTGTTTTATGGATTTGCCTATCTCATGCAGCGTTGGGGGTTCACTGAGCTGGTGGCGGGTCTTATGCTGCGGGATGGAGTCCAGAACACTCGAGTCAAAGGCAGAGTCTCGATTGAGGAGATCTACAAAGTGCTCCTTCAAGCGAGCCCTGACAGCCTCGGTGTCCTTGTTGAGTGTTTCCCCATTCTTGGCCAGGAGTGGGGTGGGGCCTTGGGAGCTTGGTGGCCTTGACTGCAATGAAGAATGCTCATATATCATGGCTGTCGGCCAGTTGTTATATCTCCTGTGCTTTCTCCATCCATCATCTGTCCTTTATGTCCCGGGTTTTTTGTTGGACCTCAGCCTTGAGCCGCCTGTAATGTTGCTTTGCAGCTCCCGAATTGGCTGGTTGCTTGGGGCTCAGAAATGCACTGCACTTGTGAACTATTGGTTCTTGCATCTCCTGATCATTCTCATCAAACCAGTCCTGGTGTTTTCTGGTTGAGTGACCAAGTGTCTCTTCACAGGCACTGATTATGGAGGCCTGGAGGGCAGACCAAGCATTGTGGGCATTCAGCACCTCAAGCTCATCAAGGCACGCCAGGTTAGCTGTGAGGCACTGGCTGTATAGGGCTCTCTTAGCATGGTCTTTAAGTGCCCCAACATTGACTTTTTTGTGCCACTGCTTCTGCTGCCCCCTCTGCTTTGGGCTATGTTAATATTGGTGATGGATCGGATTGGGCGGTGGTCCATCCAGCAGTCGTCAGCTCCTGTTATGGCATGGGTGATGTGCACATCCTTGCAATTCCTGGCTCGGACGATGACATAGTTGAGCAGGTGCCAGTGTTTGGAGCGAGGGTGTTGGCACGATGCCTTGTATTTGTCCCTCTGATGGAACAGGGTGTTGGTGATGAGAAGTACATGTTATAGACATTTTGTCAGGAGTAGGGTACCACTGGAGTTGGCTTTCTCTACCCCCTCTCTGCCAATCACGCCTGCCCAGAGGGCTGTGTCTTTGCCAACCCTGGTGTTGAAGTCACCTAGAGGGATTAATTTTTCACTCGCAGGGATGTGGGAGAGGGATATTTCGAGGTTGGAGTTCATACCCATTTTGGTCTCATCCATTGCATCGAGTGTTGGGTCATACGCACTGATGACTGGCGCTTTGGTTCTGGGATAGGGTGAGTCGAAGAGTGATGAGGCATTCATTAACCCCGCAGGGTGGGTCGTTGAGGTGGTCGACCAGCTCATTTTTGATGGTTAAGCCGACTCCGTGAAGGTGGCATTCTTCCTCTGGTTTTCCTTTCCAGAAAAAGATGTAACTTCCACCTTGTTCCTTGAGCTGGTCTTCCCCTGCCCGGTAGGTCTCGGTTCGGATGGCAATGTCGATGTCAAAGCTTCTAATTCCCGGGCAACTATGGCGGTGCGGCGTTCTGGTCTGTCACTATTGGAGTTATCCATGAGGGTCCTGGCGTTCCAGGTCCCGAACTTCATGTTAACAAATTGGAGGATGCCTTAGCGTGAGTTCTTTTAGCGTGGTGTGGCCGTTGCACACCGGAAACCACATGGGCTTCGCTGAGCAAGGTCTTGGTCCTGTGCACGGGGGACCAAGACGACTGGAGACCAGGCACTGCTGTATGAACCTAATTGCCTGCAGCGAGATGTTGGTCGCAAGCTCAGCGCCGAGTAGTGGCCTTGATAGTTGATGGGCCGATGCTTGGTTGGGGGCAGGCATTAGGAAGGTCATTTGTCTGCTGGAGTTCTGAGTGGGAGGTCAGCAAGGAGTGGGAGGGTGGAAGAGTCAAAGCCGTGATGCTGACCAGTAGAAGAGGCCAGGTCACCAGTGGAGAAAGAGAGATCCAACAGTCGGTGAGGAGAGGGATGTCGCCCTGCCGTTGGAAGCACGAGAGCCCGCCACTTGAGGGATGTTTTAAGAGTTTCTTCTCAAGTTTAAAAAAAAGGTTTTCATAAGTTATTTAATTGTTTCTCCAACGGTTTAAAAAAAATTCCTCCAATTTGTTTAAAAGTTTAAAAGTTTTCTCAAATTGTTTAAAAAGTTTCCCAAGTTTATTAAAAGTTTAAATGTTGATTAAAAGTTTAGAATGTAAGTCAGTAGTAGGTTACTCCCTTGGTACTGCTCCATGGGCACTGACAGCCCTCTGCAGCTGCACAGAGCCCTGGCCAGACCAAACCCAGAGCACCGCAGTGAAGTAGAGGGCCAATCGTCCCCAAAGAGGGCCCGAATGTCCGGACACTGCCGGGGAGAGGCCTGGATGCCGCCGGTGGCCCGGATACCACCAGGGACCCGAATGCAAGATGGGTGTGTTGAGCAGTAGTTTCGGGTTGTTTCTTGTGTTGTCCTGTGTTGTTCCCGAGCTGATGTTTGTGGTTGGTGCCGCTGGCGGGGCGACAGTCCTGGTCTCCGGTCTCAGTTGCTAACTGATTATAGGCACGTTCTGGAGGAGAGGAGGTCAGGTCATCAGTGGGGAAAGAGAGGTCCAGATGGCAGAGGGTGTGCGAAGGCCCAATAGCCAGGTCCAGCTGCCTAGTCGCCGCAGGCGTTCCAGCCGGATGGCCCAGGTCACGTCGAGTCACTGCTGGAGGTCCAGCCTGGAGGCCCAGGTCGCACCGAGTCTCCACATGAGCTCCAGCTGGGAGGCTCAGGTCACTCCGAGTTACTGCAGGAGGCCCAGCCGGGAGGCCCAGGTTGTGCCGAGTCACAGGAAGTCCAGCCAGGAGGCCCAGGTCATGCCGAGTTATCGCAGGAGGTCCAGCCGGGAGGCCCAGGTAATGCCGAGTCATCGCAGGAGGTCCAGCCGGGAGGCCCAGGTCACGCTGAATCACCCAGTCACCACAGGAGGTCCAGCCGGGAGGCCCAGGTCATGCTGAGTCGCTGCAGAAGGTCAAGCCAAGAGGCCCAGGTCACTCTGAGTCACCCAGTCGCTGCAGGAGGCCCAGCCGGGAGGCCCAGGTCACACTGAGTCGATTCAGGAGGCTCAGCTGGAAGGCCCATGTTGCACCGAGTCGACCCGTCGCCGATGTGTGGTGTGGCAGGAAGCCTGAGGTAGGCCCGAACTTTTGGGATTCATGGGGTTGGGGTTAGGTTCTATACATTCAAGCACATTTTACTGGTGCCTCTAAGTGTTGTGATGGAAAATGGAGCACTCACACTGAGCCATGAGCACATGGCTGAAGGGTGAACAGAACTTAGTGCATGTTAGCATAAGGGAAGCAAAGGTTTGGATGAGCTGAAATTTACGTAGTGTGGAAGATGGGAGACCGCAGAAAGAAGTGAGTGTTCCACCACACTTATGACTTAAAAATTACAGAGGTGGATAGGAATTGAGAGCTCTGGAGATGGGCGATTCATTTCAGAATAGATGCTCTGTCCAGCTCTTGAAACCACGGTGTTAACAATGTTAATTCTTGGATTCTTTTACCTCAATCTGATTCAGTAAAATTACTGAGTCGAATACCTCTTGTGCTTTGAACAAAGCAGTCTTTATTACCGGCCAGTAAGACCTATCAGACAGAAGATATACTCTCTGGATAGAGCGTACACACTCCCTACGGATAGGTGAAGTTACATCGTAAAGCGTCAACAGTTATACAGTTTTGAAATCAGATAACAAAATAAAAATGGATTGACAGTCTAACTCAGCCACTCATTAGTCAATCTATATGAGATGTTCTTCTTGAAAGCTCATGCCTCTAAATGTTTCAATCTAATGGTGTGACTACTAACTGAGACCTTGCAATTCTGCAGATTTATTTCATGTTACAATTAGATGTTATTGGCAGGAGTAGTGACTTGAAACCTTGAGACAGACTGTTAGCTATGCTGATGTTGCACTATTTGCAATCTGACATTCTCCCAGCTATTCTTCCATGGCTTATACATTTTCATATATCCCGTTTACTTTACTGTCCTTAATTCCATATATTCCGTTCAGATATCCACAACGTGACATTCCCATTTAGCTTCTGATCCATGCTAATGCTCAGAATGTGGAAGAAGGAGGACTCAGTGATGGTTGCACTATTGAAGGTCAGAAGAGTATGGCTGGTCTTTCCCTTGTTTGAGACGTCATGTACCTAGCACATATGTTGGCCGAAACTTGTTATCGTATATGCGAATGTTGCTTAATCGGAAGCCAATGTAACTCAGCGAGCAAAGGGGTGATAGGTGAGTGGGACTTGGTGCGAGTTAGGACATGGGCAGCCTAATTTTGGATCACCTCAAGTTTACGTAGGGTAGAATGTGGGAGGCCAGCCAGGAGAGCATTGGAATAGTCAAGTCTCGAGGTAACAAAGCACGAACGAGGGCTTAAGCAGCAGATGAACTGAGGCAGGGGCGGAGACGGTCGATGTTACAGAGGTGCAAATAAGTGGTCTTAGTTATGCTGTGGATCTGTGGTCGAATGCTAATTTCAGTAATCAAATATGACACTAAGGTTGTGAACAATCTGGTTCAGCCTGAGACAGAAGTTGGGGCGAGGGATGGAGTCAGTGGCTCGGGAATGGAATTTGTGACGGGGACCTAAAATAATAGCTTCCCAATATACAATTGGAGAATATTTCTGCTCATTCAGAGCTGGATGTCAGACAAGCAGTCTAATAATTTGGAATGGGTGGGTCGAGAGAAGTGGTAGTCAGTTATAGCTGGGTGTCATCCGCGTGCATGTGGAAACTATCACTGTGTTTGCAGATGATGTCACCTCCAGGCACCACTGCAGTCCAGCGAAAGCTGCTTCATTATTTCAGAAGTTTACATGGTAAACATCCACAGTGATTGGGCTCAAAATGGGGGTATAGAAATTCCCGCCAATTGTACACCCGCTTGACTTTGTATTTTGATTCACATCAATGGAAAGGAAAATCGCGCGAGATGCATGACTGACAGCCGATCCGCTGCTGTGGGATTTCAGTCCCTGTTAAAGTTAAATTTCACCCCCGTCATTTCTCGTTGTCTTTACAGATGATGTTCCGTAAATCTTGCATGTTTTTTTTAACTAATTAACTTTTGTTACCAATAAGTGCATATCTCCCTCCAGGTGCGACAGATGTATTCTTTCAGTGATATCTGCGGATTTGAAGGTTTATGTTGAAGAGCAGCAAAAAGTAACTGACCTATTAGCAGTGGACCAAGTCCCTTTTTATGATTTAGAACTTATTAAGTCTGGTGCCGTGTGATTTCACTATTGTAGTGTGACTTGTACACCTTATTTATGGAGTACCTCCCAGTTGATTGTTTGTAGGCCACAACAAGCAGAGGCCTGACATGACTAATGTTCTCTTTAGTGAGGTGTAGGCAATTTTCCAGACTATCAATACGTTAGACAAGACTGAGCACCACTGGTTGATATAGGCACTGTGAAGGGCAGGTAGGCCAAAGGATATTGTACTTGCCTCAATGGCCAATCGAAACATTACAGAGAGTGCTTGTTCCAAGAGTTCATCTTAAACAGCAGTGCAGTAAGAAATTCCCAAATATTAGCTTGCTTTGAAAAATCAACCATCTTCTATATTTCGGCCTCATCAATGTCCGGAAGCTGAAGATACAAATTCAAACATTCTTGTTGCATTGAGAGATATTGGAAGCCGGGAAGAGTGCTGTCACTTCCACTTTCTTTCAGATAATATAAACAAACGAACAACGCTGGACAGATAAAGACCCTAGTGTCCATTTAGACTTTCCCACATCATTGTGATACCTCGTGTATCACAAAAAACACATTCTCAACCCACCTCAAACCATATGATCTCTTAGGACAGGCGAAAAAAAAACACAGGCCAATTTGGTAGAAATAACCTGGGAAATTCCTCTCTGCCCCACCTCGGCAATCGAAACTAGTTCCATTGATCACTCTGATGAAGACTTTCCTGAAGTACCTATCTTTTATAAGAGGTGATATCCACCCCGACCAGAACCAGCTCCACTCCATTTGAGTCCTTATTCTATTAAGCAACTGGATACTTTGAGTTCATATAATGTTATTGTTAAGCTGTAAAACTATACAGCAGCTGATTTGTTCTTCTCAGTGTTAATTTGCTAATGTTGAGAATTATATTCCAGTATTTTATCCATAACTACAATAAATAACAATTAAAGCTCCCGTGTAAAATGGAGGTAACTGAATTGTTTTATATTGTTTCATTAGAGCCCAATAGCCTTTATTTTACCCTACCAGGCATGGCAGAAATCGGATGGGCCGTCTGATTTGCATCCCGCTTTTACTTTCCAATGGCTCCGGCCGCCGACAGCCCAGGCTGTGGAATGGCCTCCCTTAATCCTCTCGTTCTATCTACTTCACCCTCCTACTTTAAAACCCTCCTTGAAACCCACCCTGTCGATGACGTGTTTAGACTATCCTCTGAATATCTCCTTCTGTGGCTCCTGATTATTACTTTTATTTAAGCCTCTGTCAAGTGTCTTGGATGTTTTATCTACTTTAAATGCAAGTTGTTGCTGTCCAGAGACATATTCTCTTTTCTCCAGAGAGGATGAAGTATGGCACACAAATAAACAAAGAATAACCTGTATTATCCATTTGTACTACAGCTGAAGGCAGTCCTCCTTTATATGCGCGGTGTGATGCAGTCAAATACCAAAATATGCATTATAATGTAGGGATTAATGTAACTTTGGTGATGATGTAAAATGGATGGTATCGAAATATTTGCCTTTCATAGGCCCGCCTACTTTACCCTTCTAATGGAAAGGACAATTGAGCGTGGTTTATAATCGGTGACTGACTCCATATCATCATTTTTACACCAAGACATTTCTGGATGGCAAGATATTCAAATATTCCCAATGTCCATCATTTATTTTCTTATGAGATTTAATAAGGAAGTTAAAAGTAAAGCATGTAAATACGATTTGATGACTTTAAAATGCTTTCTGTGCTCTTGCAGCTATCATAAAAGTGAGGTAATCAACTAAGCAGCTTAAAATCAAACTCCGTTCATTGCGAAGAATGTGACATTGGGGATTTCGTTAGAGAATGTTATGAAATGCAAGGCAAGGCGGAGGGAGCTGTAGGATGGATTGTGTGGGTCAAGACACTTAGAATTGTCTCTTCAGGTAATAATTGTACAGGTTGGGAAACGTCTGTGCCTTCACACATAATATTTCAAACTTGTCCTTATACATTTCCAAGCAAAAATAGATTAGCCTAGACGCATTTCAGCTGAAACTTATTGGACAACAAGTATTTATTGGATTGGATAAGTATTTATTGGATTGGATAAATCATATCTATGATTTTAATTGCATCTTTGTTCGAGTTATATATTGTATTAAATTTTTCGCAGCTGTTTTATAAATCGACAGAATACGTGAAGCAACCACTAAATACACAGGAGTTAAATTTTAAAAAGGGGGCAATCCTGGAGATTTACAAATGTACAGTTACAGGATGATGTCTTGTTTTAAAATTATTCGAACTCCTTCAAATTACTGCTTCTTTAAATTTTCTTCTCGCAAGTCTGCAGCTGCTGTTGCGATAGGTAGCACCACCCTCAAAGTATCATCTCACGGTTTGCCAATTAACCCCTTACTTCTGCTCTCTCAAGTCATTAAGCTTGAATATTTGGTAAACATTTGGGGAAAGTGGTAAAAAGACGAAATTAAAAGTTCTTTATCTGAATTCATGCAGCATTTGTAACAAGATAGATGGGTTGACAGCACACATATAAGTAAATGGATATGGTCTAATAGCCATTACAGAGACGTGGTTGCAAGATGACCTTGGCTGGGAACTGAATATTATGCGGTATTTATCCTTTCAGAAGCATAGGCAGAAAAGAAAAGGAAGTGGAGTAGCTCTGTTAATAATGGATGAGATCAATGCAGTTGTGAGAAATAATTTTGGCTCAGAAGATCAAGATGCAGAATCAGTGTGGCTGGAGATAAGAAATAAGAAGGGAAAGAAGTCACTGATGGGAGTGGTTGCTAGGCCCCCTAACAGTAGCTACGCTGTAGCACTGAGTATAAATCAAGAAATAATGCTCCTAAGAAAAGTATGGCAATAATCATGCATGATTTTAATGTTCATATTGTTTGGAAAATCAAATTATTAAAGCTAGCCTTGAGGAAGAGTTCATAGAGTGTATTTGGGATGATTTCCCTGAATAATACATTGTGGAACCAACCAGGGAGATCTGGTAATGAGTAATAAGACTGGATTAATTAATGATCTCAATATAAATGATCCTCTTGGGAAGAGTGATCATACCCATGGTACAAATTCAAATAATGAGTTGAGATTGAGAAAGCTCATTCTCAAACTAGTGTCCTAAAGACGTTTACAATGGTATGAAGGCAGAGTTGGCTTATGTGGACTGGAAAAATAGATTAAAAGGTATGTTGGTAGATGAGCAGTGGCAAACATTTAAGGAGACATTTCAAAACTCTCAGCAAAGATATACTCCAGTGAGAAAGAAAGATTCTAAGAGAAAGATGAACCATCCGTGGCTGACTAAGGAAGTAAAGCTGGTATCAAATTGAAAACAAAAGCATATAATGCTCGCCAAGAATAATACAAGGCCACAGGATTGGGAAATTATTAGAAACCAGCAAAGGACAACTAAAAAATTAATAGAGAGAGAAGATAGTTTATGAGAGTAAACAAGCACGAAATATAAAAACAAACAGTTAAAGCTTCTAGAGGTATATATAAAGGAAGAGAGTTCCTAAAGTAAACGTTGATCCCTTAGAGGATGAGATACTGAAGTAATATTTTGTATCTGTCTTCATGATAGAAGACACTAAAAGCATCCCAATAATAATAATATATAATCAAGGGGCTATAGCGAGAGGGGTACTTACAACAATCACTTTCAGTAGAGAAAAAGTACGAGGTGAATTAATGGCATTAAAGGTGGACAAGTCCCTTGTACCTGATGCTCTGCATCCTGGGGGCTTAAAAGAATTGGTTGCAGAGATAGTGAATGCATTGGTTGTAATCTACAAAAAATCGTTGGATTCTGGAGAGACTGCAACCGATTGTAACACTGGAAATGTAACTCTCCTAATTAAGAAAGGAGGAACACAGAAAGCAGGAAACCATAGACCAGTTAGCCTAACGTGTTTCATTGGGAAAATGCTGGAGTCCATTATTGAGGAAGTTAGAAGTTAGTTGGACATTTAGAAAATCAAAATCATAATCGAGTCAAGCAGAGTCAGCATGCTTTTATGAAAGGGAAAACATGTTTGAAAAATTTCTGGAGCTCTTTGAGGATGTAACGAGTAGGGTTGATAAAGGGGAACAATTCAGTGTGGTGTATTTGGATTTCCAGAAGGCATTCGATAAGGTGCCACATAAAGATTACTGCACAACATAAGAGCTCACAAGGTTGGGGAAATATATTAGAATGGATAGAGGATTGGCTAATGAACAGAGAATATAGAGTTGGAATAAATGGGTAATTTTCGGGTTGGCAAACTTTAACTAGTGGGGTGCTACAGCGATCAGTGCTGCGGACTCAACTATTTACAATCTATATTAATATCTTGGGTGAAGGGACCGAGTGTATTGTCGCCAAATTTGCTGATGATACAAAACTATGCGTGAAAGCAAGTTATGAGTAGGATGCAAATAACCTGCAAAGTGGTTTAAATAAGCTAAATGAGATGGCAAAAAATTGCCAGATGGAGTATGATGTGAAAATTGTGAGATTATCCACTTTGGTAGAAAAAATAAAAAAGCAACTTATTGTTTAAATGGGGAGAGAGTCCAAATTGCTGAGGTGCAGCGGGATCTGGGGGTCTTTGTACATGAAATACAAAACGTTGGCATACAGGTACAGCAAGTAATTAGGAAGGAAAATGCAATGTTGTTCATTATTGCAAGGCGGATGGAATACAAATGTACAGAAGTCCCACCACAACTTTACAGGGCGTTGGTGAGACCACACCTAGAGTACTGTGTACAGCTTTGTTCCCCTTATTTAAGCAGGGATATACTTGCATTGGACAAGGTTCACGTGGTTGATTCCTGAGATGAAGCGTTTTTCTTATGAAGAAAGTTTGAGCAGGTTGGGCCTATACTCATTGGAGTTTAGAAGCATAAGTGATGATCTTATTGAGATATTGACGAATCTGAGGGGGCTAGACAGGTTAGATACATCGAGGATGTTTTGCCTTGTGGGGCAATCTAGAAATATGGGGCTTGGTTGCAGAATAAGTGCTCGCTCATTTAAAACAGAAAAAAGGAGGATCTTCTTCTCTGAGAGGGTCGTGAATCTTTGGAATTCTCTACCCCAGAGAGCTGTGGAGGCTGTGTCATTGAATATGTTTAAGGTGGCAATAGACATATTTTTGAATGATAAGGGAGTCAAGGCTTTTTGGCCGCGGGTGGAATTGAAGCGAATGATCTTATTGAATGGAAGAGCAGGCTCGAGAGGCCAAATGGCCTACTGCTGCTCTATTTCTTATGTTCTTATGTTCCGATTTACTAATTCACATTGTGCTTAGTTGCAATGCTAATTATAAAGACAATATACTTTATTGTGATTTTATAATTTCAGGACTCATGTTGACTGTCTCAGGTAATTTTATGCGAATGATTACTTGTTTTCGGAAGATGTCAGATGATTAGTATCAAAGCTCACTGTATTGTGTGAAGGTGGAGCAAGTATTAGCCTCTAAAAGGCACGGTATTAATCCATTCAGTTCCAAATCTCAGCTTCCAAGAGAGAGTGCTTGAGGCAAGAGGCATTTATTTGCGAGGTTACTTCCGAAAATAACTGCGAGCACTCCTGTCACTGCGGTAAAAGCAGTAAGTCTGGAGATCATTTGTTTACAAAAGTTAAATATATTCTTTTCCAGCACCGCAAAAGGATAACCTTATTCATTTTGGGTGCCCGATTAAGGACTGGATAATCAAATTTTAGTATAAAATGTTGTCCACTCTAGGTAGTTCCTGCACAACGTTGGGCATAGAGTAAGATTAGAACAGAGGAAGCATTATTTTCCATGCCACCTGAGCATTGAGCGTGTGCACACTATTTATACTGCAGAACCTATGTCAGCTTGGATGGATATCATTTATTTAATTCTCTGAAGTCATTACCTATTTAATTGACTTAATAATTGCAACTGGAGGCTATTAATCATATTCTTCAATGCATCTCTAATTCCCACTGGGACACTGACAAATAAACCTGTATGTGCAGAACTGAAAGTTCCAATCATTATATCCAGTTTCTTCCATGATGGTTAGAGGTTTAGAATAATATTTCTCTTAATATTAAGCATCTATAAATTGCGCGCTTCTGTAATTATAGGAAAATTAACCTCCATAAATGTATAAAATTAAAAGACTTGGACAGAAGTAAAATGATCGATTTTTTTCGGTTCTTCAGCTCCGAATCTCTATGATTCCCACAGGTCGACTTTTCCCAGAGGCTCCTTCTGGTTCTATTGGCCAGTACAAAGTGCCTGTTGGTCAGAGCATTGAGCAGTGAAATCAACACAAATGGAATAAATAGGGTTTATATGGTTCGCAACCAGAAAAATGCTGCCCATATGGGTAGGTTCAGTAGCTTGATTTTACATGGCTGGACCAGCTCCTCACGGTCTTTAAGTCCCAATTGGCAATTAAAAGGGCATTGTTGATAAGATTATCAGAAACTGTCCTTGTCTGAAGGCCTGATATTCTGTTCACAGGAAGTAACTGCTGAAAAAGAATTCCTTCCTGTCCTAAGCAAGGTGTTAGGTCAAATATTTGTGTTTCCAGATGCCTTTCAGGCAATCGTCACGAATACAAGAAAAGTAAAGTCAATATCCTCCCTACCCTGGCTTCCATTTGAAACAAATTCTCTGGTCATTACAAAATGCAAGCATTAAATGAAATGGAGCTTTAAATAAACTTAAGATATGGCCAGTTATGTGAATGTTCATTTCGGGCTGAAACCAAATGTTTTATTCCCGCCGACTTTCGTTTACATTGAAGTCAATTAACAGAAAATGGAGAAGAGTTAAAAAAAATACACCAATCGGCTATTGTCTGTTTTGCACGACTGCCCAAGATTATTTCACCACTTTGGGCGAGAGTGTAAAAGGACGATAATTAAGTAACCACCCATTATATTGAAGCCGATAAAGATAAAAGCTGGCACGCTTAATGGGAAGTCAATTCCATACCGCCCGATTTACACTAACGCCAATGTTAACTTAGCACTGACATCGGGACAAGCCTGTGTGTCAGCAATTATAGCTTGTTATTCTCACATTATTACATCATAGTGAGAATGAAAAAATAATGAATAGGTTCCAATGGAATGATTGCATCAGCTGAGAACCTGCACCCAGTCAAAATTGGTTAAAAATAAACTCCATTAAATTTAACTTAACACGGCCAGTCGGGAACTGATGATATCGAATTGGCCGCCCATTTACGCCGCATATGAAAAAAATCGGTTGCAGTATAAACAGGCAGTCGGTCCAAATCATTGCTACCCCCCCTGGCCGGTTAGTTTACAATTGGTTGAATCGTAGTAATTGTATAAAATTTTTTGAAACGAAATCAATGTAAAATCATTGTTGAATTTAAATGATCATGAAGGTCATTTCAACTTCCTTTATTGGGTATGAAATATAATCTGGCTCAGAGAAAATTCTCTGTTTAAAGCACTCGCTCCTCGTACTGTCTCCCTAATAGAAGTCTTTAAGATAATGAAAAGTATTGGTAGGGTAGGCATAGAAAAAATGTTTCTACTTATGGGTGGATAGGAGCAGTCCAAAATTAGAGAGCATGAATAAAAGATGGTTAATAAAAATCCAAGAGGGAACCTAGGAGAAACTTAGTTATGCAAATGTTGGTAAGAACGTTGAGTGAGCTACCACAAGAAACAATCGAATTAGGCATGATAGATTCATTTAAGGGGAAGCTGGATAAGCACAGGAGGGAGAACATTACCAACCACATTGCTGTGCGTATAGGCCACAGCTGGAGTACTGTGTGCGTTTCTGTTCAGATTACAGGAACCATGTGATTGCACTGGAAAGGGTACTGAGGAGATTTACAAGAATATTGCCTGAACTGGAGAATTTTGGTTATGAGGAAAGATTGGAGATAGAAACATAGAAACATAGAAAATAGGTGCAGGAGTAGGCCATTCGATCCTTCGAGCCTGCACCACCATTCAATAAGATCAAGGCTGATCATTCACCTCAGTATCCCTTTCCTGCTTTCTCTCCATACTCCATGATCCCTTTAGCCGTAAGGGCCATATCTAACTCCCTCTTGAATATATCCAATGAACTGGCATCAACAACTCTCTGCGGCAGAGAATTCCACAGGTTAACAACTCTCTGAGTGAAGAAGTTTCTCCTCATCTCAGTTCTAAATGGCTTATCCCTTATCCTTAGACTATGTCCCCTAGTTCTGGACTTCCCCCAACATCGGGAACATTTTCCTGCATCTAACCCGTCCAGTCCCATCAGAATTGTATATGTTTCTATGAGATCCCCTCTCATCCTTCTAAACTCCAGTGAATACAGGCTCAGTCGATCTGGTCTCTCCTCATATGTCAATCCTGCCATACCAGGAATCACTGTGGTGAACCTTCGTTGCACTCCCTCAATAGCAAGAACGCCCTTCCTCAGATTAGGAGAACAAAACTGAACACAATATTCCAGGTGAGGCCTCACTAAGGCCCTCTACAACTGCAGTAAGACCTCCATGCTCCTATACTCAAATCCCCTAGCTATGAAGGCCAACATACCATTTGCCTTCTTCACCGCCTGCTGTACCTGCATGCCAACTTTCAATGACTGATGAACCATGATACCTAGGTCTCGTTGCAGCTCCCCTTTTCCTAATCTGCCGGCATTCAGATAATATTCTGCCTGCGTGCTTTTGCCACCAAAGTGGATAACCTCACATTTATCCATATTAGACTGCATCTGCCATGCGTTTGCCCACTCACCAAACCTGTCCAAATCAACTTTCAGCCTCTTAGCCTCCTCCTTGCAGCTCACACCACCACCCAACTTAGTGTCATCTGCAAACTTGGAGATATTACTCTTAATTCCTTCATCTAAATCATTAAAGTATATTGTAAATAGCTGGTTTCCCAGCACTGAGCACTGCGGCACTCCACTAGTCACTGCCTGCCATTCTGAAAAGGACCCGCTTATCCCGACTCTCTGCTTCCTGTCAGTACATTATCCCCAATACCCTGTGCTTTAATTTTTGCACATCAATCTCTTGTGTGGGACCTTGTCAAAGCCTTTTGAAAGTCCAAATACACCACATCCACTGGTCCTCCCTTGTCCACACTACCAATTACATCCTCAAAAAATTCTAGAAGATTTGTCAGGCATTATTTCCCTTTTATAAATCCATGCTGACTTGGACCGATCCTGTCACTGTTTTCCAAACGCGCTGCTATTTCATCTTTAATAATTGATTCCAACATTTTCCCTACTACCGATGTCAAGCTAACTGGTCTATAATTACCCGTTTTCTCTCTCCCTCCTTTCTTAAAAATTGGTGTTACATTAACTACCCTGCAGTCCATAGGATCACCAATGCATATACTATTTCTAGGGCCACTTCCTTAAGTACTTTGTGATGCAGACTATCAGGCCCCGGGAATTTTTCGGCCTTCAACCCCATCAATTTCCCGAACACAATTTCCCACCTAATAAGTGTTTCCTTCAGATCCTCCTTCTCACTCGACTTTCGGTCCCCTAATATTTCCAGAAGGTTATTTGTGTCTGCCTTCGTGAAGACCGAACAAAAGTATTTGTTCAACTGGTCCACCATTTCTTTGCTCCCCATTATAAATTCACCTGAATCTGACTGCAAGGGACCTACGTTTGTCTTCACTAATCTTTTTCTCTTGCTGGGTCTGTTTTCTTTGAAACAGAGGAGGCTGTGCGGAGACCTGATTGAGGTGTATAAAATTATGAGGGGTCTGGATAGAGTGCATAGGAAGGACATATGTCCTTTGGCAGAGGGGTCAACAAACAATGGGCATAGATTTAAAGTAATTGGTGTGGTGGGGGAGGTTTAGATGAAATTTCTTTATCCAGAGGGTGGTGGTGCTCTCAAACTCACTGCCTGAAAGGGTGTTAGAGGCAGAAACCCTCCTGGTTACAGCCTCAAAAAATTCAATCAAGTTAGTCCTACACAACATTCCTTTAACAAATCCATGCTGGCTGTCCTTCATTAAGCCATGTCTTTTCAACTGAAGTTTTATCCTGTCCTTAAGGATTTTTTCCTATCATTTTCCCACCACTGAGGTTCGGCTGACTGGTCTGTAATTACTCGGTCTATCGCTTTATCCCTTTTTAAACAAAGGGTACTACATTAACAGTCCTCCAGCCCTCTGGCACCACACCTGAAGCCAAGTTAAGATTCTTCATAATTCTGTATCGCAGAAGACTGCGGATGCACAGTCGTGAGCACATTAAAGGCAGCGATGAAAATAAATTTGGATATTAATGGGAATTAATGGATATGTGGATAGGGTGGTAACGTGGCGTTGAGGTCGAGGGTCAGCCATCATTTCATTGGATGGCTGAGCAGGCTCGAAGGGCCGAATGGCCTAATCCTGCTCCTATTTCATATGTTCTTCTGATTATAACATTTGGTGATAGAGTGAAAAAGATGACATTGGATCAGCTGTGCATTTGGAAGTTTTCCCGATTTTCATCTCTCTTGAAGTCAATGGAAAGGAAAAGCGGGAAACGTGGGAGGATGTAATTACATGACAAGATTGCACAGGGAGTTTCCATTATAAATATACACATCAAAACTTATATCAGAAATATAGAAAGAAAAACACAATGTAGGTCTTTGCAATCGGGATTCAATTTTGTCTGCATCTCCTGACCAATTAATCCCTTGACTCTAACCCGACTACATCTGAAGAATAAACGTGTGGGTAAAAATTAATCTTTCTCTTTATGACAAGGGAGAGGTGGTGCCAAACCTGACACCATTGATACGCCCCAACAAATATTCAGTTCCATGGACTTCAATGGAAACGAGTTTGGGACAGAAATTATAAGAGGCCCACTATGCAATTCCATTCGTTTTGCGATAACAAACTTGTCCAATTTTTAACGTTTAGATTTCTCTCCATGGGTGTGAAATTGGACACTTTTATAGCGCGTTGTGAGACACTCCCAAGGAACTGGATATCAGGTGACTGATGTGCAACCACTTGTTTGCGGGCTCCCCCCTCTGCAATTTGATTTCCATGTGTAATGCCAATGGAGATGGACAACTTTCTATTGCAGATTTTATCCACCGATATTCCTGGACTTTTCACACAGAGAATTATGGCAACTGGTTGGCAAGTGATTATTGCAAAAGTTCAAAATACTGAAGAATTATGAAGAGATACACCAAGGGAATCTTTTTCCACTTTTTGTCCAGCGGATTGTTGTTTAGTGAAGAGAACAGCTTAGTTGTTAAGTGAATGCTTATGGACTGAGAATCAATGTAGTTGGTGGATTTAAGCTCTCTAATTTTGGAAAAATTAAGGCACCTTTTCGAGGACGGAGCCAGTACATTGCCTCACGAGCTAGGGGTGAGCTTACCTCCAATTTTGTTGATTTCATGGTAATTTATGTCGCTGGATTAATTTCCACTGTAACAGAACATCTCAGCTTTTGGCATGTATATAATGCTGACTGGAGATCGGAAACCTGGGTTTAGGTTGAATTACATAGAATACTCAGCAAAAATTGTGTCATTCGGTCCGACCAGTACAGCGTGCCATGTCAACTTCCTCATCTAAGTCTATCAGCATAACCCTCTATGTGCATCTGAAAAATTCTTATTTGTTTGTTCCGATACCGCAACACCTGTCCTAAACTATCGGCACAATTTATTAATACCGCAAACATTTTTTATCTTCTGCAATATGACATCGAATATGGAGAACAGATGGCAGCTTCCATTTCCTTTAGAGATTCCTGTGTGTAGATATCAATTGAACAACTCCTGCTCGCTTTCGATGGATATAATTGCATTTTAGTTCTGTGGATCATTTAATTTGCTGGATTAAATTAATAATGAGAGCCAGGGGACGCATAATCATATTTTTCATTTCCTCCCTGAATTTGCTCTGGGACACTGCATAAATAAACGTGTTTGTGCAAGCACTCAAACACCGCAGCATATACCCAGATTGTTCCGCAATTGTGAAAAAATCGTTGTAATTTGCTTCCAAAAATTGAGTATCTGTAAATTGTACACATATGAAAACTATTAAATTTACCATCCATAATAGTATAAAATTGCCTGATATAGCAAAGAGTAAAATTATTGATTTCCTTCTGTTCTCCATCTCTGTATCAGTCTGATTCTCATCATTGTTGTTTCCTCGGAGACCGCTCCTCACTCTATTGGCCAGTACAATGTGCCTGATGGTCAGGGCATTGAGCAGCACGATCAACACAAATGGCGCAAATGGGGTCAAAATAGTTTCCAACCACAAGAATACTAACCATATGGGTAAGGTGTAGAAGCTTGATTTTACATAGCAGGACCATGGTAAATTGTCAATTATTTCCCGAGGTTCAAATATAAAGTAGATTGGAACATTTTCTAATATGCTTAATGAACATACCACTGCTATCACCACAGCTGCAGTTTTTTCGGTGTAATATTTTGTTCGCAATGTTTGGTAACAAATAGCGACAAATCGATCAAATGTGAAAGCCACCGTTAGCCAGACAGAGCAATCAATGGATACATATAGCAGGGCAATATTGAGACTACAAATAGGAGTATAGTTCAGGAATGAATATGGAAAATAAGCATCGTTAATCTCATACAGAATTACGTCAAATATCAGGACCATTAGATCAGCCGCTGCCATGGACACCAGGTAATGGGTGATGCATTTGGAGAGGCCGCACTTTCCACGGGAGAGAATGACGATTGTCACCAAATTAGCTGAAAAAAGAGGAAATTAAAGTATTCACTTTCCTTACTCTGAGAGAAAGATCAGTTGAGAGGTATTAGCATAACATTTCTGGAATGTTTTCTTATCACTCAAATTTCTCCCTCTTTATTTCTCCGAATCTATCAGAAAATTCAAGTAATTCTGAACAGATACATTTCTTTATGGATACACATCACTAACTTCATCTGAGTTACTTCAGAAGATAAAAATGCTGCAACACGGTTGGATTTTCAACTTTCCACTGGTCCAAAAATGGGCTTTTCCGACGGGTGGACGCAATTGAATCCACCCGGTTTTCATTTCCTTTCACTTCAACAGAAAGGAATGTCCGGATAGGTGCACAAAGGGTGGCTGATTTGCTTATCCCTGCCCCTGCATATATATCATGGGGTAGCTTTCCATTCATGTTGCGGATTTACTAACAGTTAATGATGGGCAGACGAACCCCTATCGCCAGTTTTAAGCTAAACTTCATCTTGAAAATGTACCCCAGTATCTCCTCATTGCAAATATCCTCAATAATCATACAATGTAGATTTCAGGGTGATAGGCGATTCTGACTGCGATAATCTTTCATTCAGTCTTCTGGAAGTAGGCAAAAACTCCTACCAGGTGCTCGGCCCATGCTTTTCTTCAGTAAATGACAAACAAATAAAGATATATCTGTGCTACATTGTTTCATATGCACAATATAATGGCAAACATTTCATCATGTATTGTGCCCAAACTATGTGCTGCCTGAATCACTTACCTCAACGTACCAGTTAAATTATGGCAGATACATGGGGCCTGAGCATGTTCAGTGGGAATGTTATTTTATGTGTCGTATCTGCAGCAACATTATTGAATATAATTACTGGGGAGGGATCTATCGATCTCCTGTGGTAACTTCAACTCTTTACATTGTTTCTCCCAGATTACCAAGATCTTTTATCGAGGCTGTGGTGGGATTTCAGGAGCAGACCAGTGGAAATTCTATTGGTCAATCTACTTCTACCATACATAGGAAACTTGGGACAGATTGTAGTCTTCTTCGCCTGGGCATTAAACAGAGGCTGCCTCTGTAGAGCAGCAATTAGTTTTAGGAAGTAGCACTAAACAGGAGTTGGCTCAGCAGCCGCATATTAAATGCATCACTTGATAGTGAGTTTTATTGAAGTCAATGGAACTGAAGATCAGACGATGAGTGAGAGGCAGACACGAAAACGCCGTTCTACCCCTGTATGTAGAAATGAAAATGTCTCAGCTGTGACCGCAGGTCTGAACAGAATCCGCCCAAATTTCTTCCATTTAAAATAATTGAAGACAATCCGCTGTTTTTAGGGTAACAGATCCTCCGCAGAGGATTGGGCTTTTTGTGCTTGATCCAGGCAATGCAGCACACCCTGGATGTAAAGACTAAAATCTATCACATGGTAACCGGAGAAATCACCACTTGGGTTTAGAGTTACAACAGCACAGCAGTAGCTGGACGCGCTTTAGTAGCACTTGTCTCATTTTGCTTTGCAGCCTAAGAACACTAACTGACTCCAAAATAAAAAGCAACACAATACAGTTACAGAATCGAGTGCTTCAAGTTGCTTTATCAGCTCCCATTACCGATTAGTTGCAAGGGATCAATGACCACGACTGGCACAAACATAGAGTGGCCACTACGCCCATGGGTTTCCATGGCCAGTAGCAGTGAGAAAAGCTCATTGCTGCTGGCCCAACTAGGAAAATTAGTGGCCATGGACATGAATTTAGCCTCTGAGTGTGGCCTAAGAAAGTAATAGCAAATTGGCGGCCGACTTTATAACTTCCCCCCTACCACTCCATGCTCCACAAATGTGACATAAAGTGATGAAGACCAAAATGTATACCATAGTCTATAGTTATATTATAAAAACACCAACAACTTCGAGTATCACCATAAGAGTGTTCCGAATGCAAGGCATGCCAGATATAATTTTTGAAATTGTTCTTAACCGGTGGCACAAAATAAGCTCATTGCGAAGAGCCAGTCTGCTTCACAATGCGCCTGATTTTTCGTCGGAAACGAAGTTTAGCCTGGGTACAAAATGAGTGGCCATTCCTTCCGAGCCTATCTTGTGCTGTGAAGAAGACCAATTTCATTGCCTGAGGCTCGGCTTCCAGCCTTGTTTACACGCTGCTGCCCAGCTGCATGCGTTGGAAGGACGCCCAGCACTGCGACCAGTTGGGAAATGCGGGGAACCATTGGGCTCAGATGCTAATCTGCCAATGGGCGGGATGTAATCCCAAGGAGACGACAATACGACAGCAGTGTGCCGGAGTGTTTTGTGGGGCACGGAAGGATATCTTCAGTATCTCCTGGGTTCAAAATTTACAACAGAAAGTTTCCATTGTCTTTTTGAGATCAGCCTCCGGAAATCCATTTAAGAATTGTTGGTTTGACTACTGCGACTGATAGTTGTCCCAGACACAAAAAAAAATATAGGAATTTCTATCAAGGCTGAGACATTCACACTAAATTACTGAATTTAAATAGTCAGATTAAATTGTGATTCTTCTCAGGTTGTTACATTAAAAGTATGACAGAAACTTGGAGGTTATTGATTTACTTATTTCATGTTGGTAATCAATGTCTGCAAATAAAACATATAACAAACAGATAATATCATTACATCGCCAGCAGGAACAATGGCACAGTGAAGCACTGTTAAAGATGAGCATTAACTTATTATAAGCGACTTACCAGGAAGACCAACTATTGCAAGAATAGGATAGTAAATGTTTTCAATCTGAATGATTACCGGCTTTTCCATTTTCTGAGGAAGCGAAGTTGCCAGTTAGTGTTGTGGATACCCAGAACTTCTGCTTTTAAAATCAGGGCTTATTTATACCTGCGAGAAATCTCAAGTGACACATGCACATTACACAATGATTGCCATTAGTTACAGTCATTTGAACAAACAGATTAGGGCGAGTCATGTTCAGTTTTACTGATCAGGGATATTTTGCAATGATATTGTCCATTGGAAGAGTAAGTAGTCAAGAATAGTATTGTCATCATATGTCCCAGAAAAAAAATTCGGCATCACCATTCCTATAGTAATGATAGAAGACAGCTGAGGCTGAGGATTAGTACAAGGCAATTGGTGGAATAAATGGGCACAATGGTGATGGATTAGCTTACTCTAGATCTTAGGTACATCAAAAATGTTCTCTATCTTCTTTAATTTATGCTATATATCATTAATATTAAGGGCCTTAATACTACAGGTGAGGTCGATGAGCATTCAGATACACACAGACAGTGATACAGTCAGTTGTATACAACTGAGCAGCCCCACATATATGCAGACATGTTAGATTTCTGGAGGTATGAAGAGACTTTGCGACTTACTATCTTATTGTTGTAACAACCCATCTGGTATACTAATGTCCTTTATGGAAGGAAATCTTCCGACATTACTGACATGGCCGATATAGACTCACAGCAATGTGGTTGATGCTTAGTCGTCATCTGACATGGCCTAGCAAGCCACCAGGTCCTGGTGACGTCCTGTCGCACCAGCAGGATAGATACAACATAGTTGGTGGCACAGTGCTACAGAGCTTGCTGGGAGCGGCCCTTGTAGTACTCAACATTAACTCATAAGGACATAGGAACATAAGAATTAAGAGCAGGAGTAGGCCATTCGGCTCCTCGAGCCTGCTACACCATTCAATATCATGGCTGATCTTCTACCTCAACTCCACTTCCCTGCACTGTCCCCATATCCCTTGATCCCCTGAATATCCAAATATATTTCGATCTCTGCCTTGAAAATACTCAATGATTGAGCCTCCACAGCGTTCTGGGGCAAAAAATTCAAAAGATTCAGCACCCTCTAAGTGAAGTAGTTTCTCCTCATCTCAGTGCTAAATGGCCGATCCCTTATTCTGAGACTGTGACCCCCGTTTCTAGACACCTCAGCCAGAGGAAACAACCTCACTGCATCTACCCTGTCAAGCCCTGTAAGAATTATATGTTTAAATGATATCACCTTTCATTCTTCTAATCTCTAAAGTATATAGGCCATGTCTACTCAAGCTCTTCTCAAAGGACAATCCCCCCATCCCAGGAATACGGCGAACCTTTTCTGCACTCCCTCAATGGCTAGTATATTCTTCCTTACATAAGGAGACCACCATGAGGTCTCGTGGCTTTAGGTTAAGCATGGCCAAGGAAACTGCCTGCTGATTACTACCTCCCGCTCTCCATCAGCTGATGAATAAGTACTTCTCCTTGTTAAACACTGCATGGAATAGTGCCCAAAATACATCATGGGTGGGGATCTTCATTGTCCATCACCAAGAGTCGCTCAGTAGCACCACTATTGACCGAGCTGGCCGAGTCCTGAAGGCTCTTGCTGCCAGACCGGACTTGTAGCATGTGGTGATTGTACCAACATGAGGGAAAATCTATTTTGCCTCGTCTTCTCCAATCTACCTGCGGCGGGTGCATCTTTTCATGGCAGTATTGGTAGGAGTGACCATCGCACAGTCCTTGTGGATCTAAATCCAGACTTCACACTGAGGACAACTTCCATCGTGTTGTGTGGCACTATCACCATGCCAAATGGATCTAGATCTAGAATAGATCTCACCGCTAAACACCGTGGGCCATCAGCAGCAGCAGAATTGTATTCTACCACAATCTGTAACCTCATGGGCTGGCATATCACTCACTCAACAATTGCCATCAATCTGCGGGACCAACTCTGGATTAGTGAGGAATATAGGAGAGCATGCCATGAATAGTACCAGGCGTATCTAAACATTAGGTGCCAAACTGGGGAAGCTGCAACACAGACTACAGCATGCTGAGCAGCGGAAGCAACACGCTATAGACACAGCTAAGTCATCCCACAATCAATGGATCACATCAAAGTTCTGCAGGTACTGCATATCCAGTCATGAATGATGGCAGGTATTTAATCAACCATGAATATCCCCGTCCTCAATGATGGTGGAGTCCAGCACGTGAGTGCAAAGTGCAAGGCTGAAACATTTTCAGTCACCTTCAGCCAGAATTGTCTCGTGGTTGATGCATATCTGCCCGCTCCTAAGTTCCCCACAATCACAGAAGCCAGTCTTCAGCCAATTAGATTCACTCCATGTGATAGCAAGAAACGGTTGAGGCATTGCATAGAGCAAAGTCTTCTGGCCCTGACAACATCATGCTTTCCTGCTGAAGACTTATGCTGTAGAACTAGCCATGCCTCTAGCCAAGCTATTCCAGTACAGCTGCAACATCGGCATCTACCCGATAATGTGCAAAACTGCCCAGGTCTGTCCTGTCTTGAAAAAGCAGGACAATCCATTCTAGCTAATTACTGCCCCATCAGTCTACTCTCAACCACCAGCAAAATGATGGAAGGTTTCTTCGAAAGTATTATCAATCGGCACGAACTCCCCAATAAATTGCTCACCCATGTTCAGTTTGTGTCTCCCCTTGAGCATTCAGCTCCAAACGGTATTTCGTCCTTGGTCTAAACATGGAAAAAAGAGCTGAATTCCAGAGGTGAGGTCAGAGTGACTGCCCTTGACATCAGGGCAGGATTTGACAAAGTGGGGCATCAAGGAGCGCTCGTAAAATTGATGACCAAAGGAATCAGGTGGAAACATCCCCATTGGCTGATGTCATACCTAGCACGAAAGGAGATGGTTGTGCTTCTTGGAAGTCAATCATCTCAATGCCAGGAGATCTTCAGCTGCCTCACGAATCACCTTCCCTCCATCATAAGGTCAGAAATGTATATGTTTGCTGATGATTGCACAGTGTTCTGTTCCATTTGAAACTTTTCAGATAATGAAGCAGTCCATGCCCACATACAGCAAGACCTGGAGACATTCAGGCTTGGTCTGGTAAGAGGCAAGTAACATTTGCACCACAAAAGTGCCAGACAATGACTATCGCCGACTAGAGAGGGTCTACTCATTTTCCCTTGACATTCACTGGCATTGCCATCGCCGAATCCCCACCATCAACATCCTGGGGGTCATTATAAAATTAATTGGACCAGCCATGTATATACTGTGGATACACCAGCAGGTGTATCCATCTGGTTATTCTGCGGCGAGTGAATCACCTCCGGACTCCCCAAAACCTTTCCACCATTACAAGGCACAAGTCAGGGGTGCGATGGTTTGCAGTCCACTTGCCTGGCTGAGTTTAGCTCCAACAACACTCACGAAGTTCAATGCCATCCAGAACAAGGTAGCCCACCTGATTGGCACTCCATCCACCAACTTTAATATTCACTCCGTCCACCACCGTCTACACGATGCACTGCAGCAACTCACCAAGGCTTCCTTTACAGCATTTGCACAATCCGTGACCTCTACCCCCTATAAGGACAAGGGCAACAGCTGCATGGAAACACCTTCAACTCCAAGTTCTATTCTAAGTCACACAGCATCCTGACATGGCAATAAATAACCGTTTCTTCATCGTTGCTGGGTCACAATTCTGGAAATCCGTCCCGAACAGCAATGTGTGTGTACCTTCACCATGCGGACTAGAGCGGAAGAAAAAGGCAGCTCACCACCACCTCCTCAGGGGCAATTAGAGATGGACAATAAATGCTGGCCTTGTCAGCGACGCCCACATCCCACGATCGTAAATAATAAGAGCCTGGAAAGATTAGCCTGCCGCTCGCTGAGTTCCCGAAAGAAACGGCCTGAAATGAGTTGAAACATGCTGACAACCCATTAAAATCAGCGGCTGGACGTTTGCAGCCTGGAACTTTCAAGAAATCGGTTCCTGACAGAAGGTAAGTGGATGGTCAGCGAAGGGAGAAGCCCAGGGTCAGGGAATCCCAACGCTTCTTTGTGCGACTCAAAGTGAATATGTCCCCTACTGATGCACAAGGAAGAGCAGCTTTCAGGTGCCTGGATAGCCTGCCGTGCAGGTCATTCAGAATCTCCTCCAGCACAGAGCTTTTCTACATATTACTCAATGCAGAAATCACCCCAATGTGTCCAAAGTGGTCATGGATGATGCCCGAAGAAACGAGGATCAGTACGCTGATGACACAGAGCCAGAGGGTAAGTAGGAGCCTGGTGAGAAAGCCTGGAGACCTGGTTATGCACAGAGGCGGCAGCATCTCATTAGGAACAACTTCAGTTGAATAATGTCTAAATCAATCGGCACTAACTCACGGCACTAAGCATGAACAGTCCGAATATGACAACATCCTCAATGACAACAGTTTATTCTCAATCACATTCTCACTGGTAACTCTGTCACACAAACACCATGTTGGAACCCATCTTAGTTCTCCGTAACACTGGATCACACTTACTCATCAGTCACAATAAATAATTTCAGTGATAACCATACTTTTGTACAGCAAATATAATTTTCTTACTACCTTCGAGTTCAACTTTGGTGACCACACTCTTCATTATTTCATGTCCATCAGCCTGCTGTTCTGTATAGTTCCCTCTGTGGTTCAGAAGTGGATATTCTCCGTTACGAAAGCCATTAATGACATTGGCCGGCCTCCCATCAACCAACCTCCAAAAACAGAACTCACCCAGAACTCTGCTGCCCATATTCCGATTCGCACCAAGTCACGATCACCCATCACCATGTGCTTGGTGGGCAACATTGGCTCCTAGTTTGACAATGCATCAATTTTAAAACTCTAACCCTTGTTTTCAAAGACTAACGTGGCCTCCCTGTCTATTTCTGTAAACGCCTTCAGCCCTAAATCCCTCCAAGATCTCTGCATTCCACCAAGTCTGGGCTCTTACCAATCCACGATTTTCTTTGCTCCACTATTGACGGCTATTCTGCAGCTGCTGAGGCTCTAAGTTCTGGAATTCTATCCTAAACTCTCCAGCCCTCTAACTCTCCCTCCTCCTTTAAGGCGCTGCTTACTACCTACCTCTTACCGGCCCTGTTGTCTCCTTATGTGGCTCGCTGTCATATCTTGTTTGATGATCGCTCCTGTGAAGTGCCGTGGGAAGTTTAACTACGTTAAATGTTTTATATAAATGCAGGTTTTTGTAGTTGATGTACATGTACAGGAGCGAACACTGCAACACACACGGCTCGGACAGTCCTAGGCGGGAGTGAATCGTTCTCTTATACTCACTGTTGTGCATGTACAACACAAAGAGGGAGATACAGATTGAGCGAGGTTTTGTTTAAATGAGAGGACAGTGATTTTGATTGTGGGGCGGGCAGCCATGCTATGCTAACACAGCACAGGGACCTACATTACTCTCTCACTCAGAAATTTGTCTCAGGCAGTGGAGCACAACGGGCTGTATCAGATGGTACGCCAGTTATACGTAGCGCCTGATATTTAACTCCATTTACCTCAATGGAACTGAATATTGAGCGGCGAGTATAACGGGCAGGCAATGCGATACAGCTCGATGTGCGTCACCGCCTGCATGGACCCACAATTTCCCTCAAACTCTGGGGATTTCCACTCTCCCTCGCTTTGTTTCTCTCTCTTATATCTTTGGCTGCACATCAATTTCATCTCCGACACTCTCTTCCTCTCTCTCTCGTTCATCATCTCTTACTCTCTTGCTCTCTGTCTCAATATTTCTCTCCTCCCTTTTCTGTCGACCTCTGTCCCTGTTTCTCACCGTCCTTGCCTTCGATTCTCTTACTATTGCCCTCCATGTCTCTCCCGTTGCCTCTCTGTAGGCTGTTTTTATCTCTCTGTCTCTATCTCTGTCGCACTGTCAGTTAAACTTTCTCGCTCTTTCTCAGTTTTTGTTTCTATCTATTTCTTATTCCCTGTTACTCATCTCGTACTTTGTGAGTGATGTTCGATGATGATAGGCCCGTTTGAGAGTGATGTTTCAGTTTCAGGGTGCTGTATCAGATTTATGGTGATGGCTGTTTAGGGGTGATGGGTCAGTTTGTGGTATAATGGGTCAGTTTGTGGTTAATGGACAAGTTTCGGGGTGATGGGCAGTTTGGATTAATGGGCCAGTTTGGGAGTGATGGTTGAGTTAGGAGTGATGTGTCAATTTGGAGTAATCGGTGCGTGTCACGCTTCTGGATCAGTTTGGAGGTGAAGGGTTAGATTGGGGTGAGAGGTCAGTTTCGGGTGAGGGGTCAGTTTTGACTGATGGAAGGGATTGGGGTGAGGGGTCAGCTTTGGATGAGCGGTTAATTTCGGATCATGCGTCTGTGTGCGGTGAGCAGTCTGTTTATGTCGATCTGATAGCTTCCTGGAGAAGGATCAGCATGGGCCTGAGGGTCAATTCGATGGTGATGGGTCAATTTGGGAGTGATGTGTTCGTTTTGCTGTTATGGGTTAGTTTGGGGTTGTTGGGTCCGTCTGGGAGTGATGCATCGGGTTCGAAACAGGTATGTTTGAGAGTGCTGGTGAGTTTAGGATAATGGGTCAATTTGGGATGCTGTTCAGTTTGGGATGACATATCAGTTTGGGATGAGGGGTCAGTTTGAAATACTTCTGTTATAAGAACATATGAAGATAAGAATTAGGAGCAGAAGTAGGCCATTCGGACCCTCGAGCCTGCCCCACGATTCAATATAGATCATGGCTGATCCTCTACCTCAACTCCACTTACCTGCACTATCGGCATATCACTTGATCCCCTTCATATTCAAAAATCTAGCAAGCTCTGTCTTGAATATACTCAAAGACTGACCCTCCACTGCCCTCTAGGGTAGAAAATTCCAAAGATTCACCATCCCCTGAGTGAAGAAGCTTCTCCTCATCTCCGTCCGAAATGGCCGACCTCTTATGCTGAGTCTGTGACACCTGGTTCTAGACTCACCAGTCAGAGCAAACATCCTCCTTGCATCTACCCTATCAAGCCCTGTAAGAATTTTATATGTTGTAATGAGATCACCTCTCATTCTTCTAAACTCGAGAGAATATAGGCCTAGTCTGCTCACTCCCTCCTCATAGGACAATGCCCCATCCCAGGAATCAGTCTGGTGAACCTTCATTATACTCCCTCAATGGCAAGTATATCCTTCCTTAGGTAAGGAGACCAAAACTGTACACAATACTCTCAGTGTGATCTCTTCAGGGCCCTATGTAATTGCAATATGCCTTTACTATTATACTCAAATCCTCTTGTTATAAATGCAAACACACCATTTGTTTTCTTATTTGTTTGCTGTACCTGCATGTTAACTTGCAGTGATTCGTGTATAAGGACACGCAGGTCCCTCTGAACATGAACATTTCCCAATCTCTCACCATTTAAAAAATTATCTATTTTTCTATTTTTCTTCCCAAAGTGGATAACTTCACAATTTTCCACCTTATATTCCATTTGTTCACGCCCATTCTCTTAGCCTGTCTATATCCCCTTGAAGCCTCTTTGCATCCTCCTCACAACTTACATTCGCACCTAGCTTTATATCAACAGCAAACTTGGATATATTACATTTGGTGCCCTCATCCATATCAGTGATATAGATTGTTAATAGCTGGGGTGCAAGCACCGATCCTTGTGGCAAGCAACTAGTTACAGCATGCCAACCCAAAAGTGACCCATTTATTCCTATTCTCCGTTTTCTGTACATTAACCAATGCTCAACCCATGTTAGTTTATTACCCCAATGTCATGAGCCCTAATTTTGTTTAATAATGTCTTGTACAGCATCTTATCGAATGCCTTCTGAAACTCTAAATACACCACATCCATTGATTCACCCTTATCTATTCTACTTGTTGCAACCTCAAAAAACTCTGACAGATTTGCCATTGGTGATTTCCCTTTCAGAATTCTGTGTTGACTCTGCCCAATCCTATTATTATTTTATAATTACACTGTTACGACGTCCTTAATGATAGTTTCTAGCATTTTCCCCATGACCGATGTCAGGGTAACTGGTCTGTAGTTCCCCGTTTTCTCTCTCCCTCCTTTCTTAAATAGTGGAGTTATATTAGCTACCTTCCAAACTGCAGGAACCGTTCTAGAAACTATGGAATTTTGGAAATTGACAACCAATGCATTCACTATCTCTAAAGCCACCTCTTTTAAACCTCTAGGATGCAGGCTATGTGATCCAGGGGTTTTAGCAGCTTTCAGTCCCAGTAATTTGTCCAGTCCTATTTTTTTATTAATACTAATACTAATTTCTTTCAGTTCCTCATTCTCGCTAGGCCATTGGTTCTTCACTATTTCCGGGAGGATTTTTGTGCCTTCTTCTTTGAAGACAGACTCAAATATTTATTTAATTTCCCTGTCATTTCTCTCTAATTGTGGATCAATTAAGGCAACTGTTAGAGGAAGGGACCAGTACATTTAACATTGCCTCAATAGCTATGTTGGCAGTTGATCTCCTGTATTGTTAAATTCAAGGTAATTTCTGTAGCTGGATTAATTTTCACTGGAACAGCACGGCTCAGATTCCACTTACCTTTAATGCTGACTGGCAATCTGAGGTCTTGCGTTAGAATGAATTACATAGAATAAACAGCACAGAAATAGGCCATTCATCCCGACCAGTCAAATCGGCATTAATGTTCCACTGGCGCCTGCTCTCATCATTCCTCATCTCCATCGATTCGTATAATGCTCTGTATCCTTCTCCCTCATATGCTTATCTAGCTAATGCTGAAATGTCACAAAACTATTCACCTCAACTATTCGCTGTTGTAGCGAGTTCCGTATTCTCACCACTCTCTGGTTAAAGAAGTTTCTTCTCAATTCCCTATTTGATTTCTTGGTGACTATCTTATGATTACACCCTTTAATTTTGCTCCTCTCCACAAGTTTTACACTCTATCCCTGTCTACTCTATCAAAACCTCTATTATGTACCCCATCAAGCTTCGTTGTTCAAGAGAAAAGTGACCCAGTCTGTTAATCCTTTCTTGATATGTATAATCTCGCAGTTCTGCTATGATCCATGTATTTATTTTGCACCCTCTCCAGAGCCTCTATATCATTTTTCAAAACATAAGAATATAAGACATTAAAAATAGGAGCAGGAGTGGGCCATTCAGCCCCTCGAGCCTGCTCCACCATTCAATAACATCATGGCTGATTATCAACCTCAACTTCGCTTTCCTGCTTCAGCTCCGTAACCCTTGATTCCCCCAGAATCCAAAAATCTATCTATTTCAGCTTTGAATATATTCAGAGACTCAGCATCCACAGCCCTCTGGGGCAGAGTATTCCAAAGATTCACAACACTCTGAGTGAAGAAATTCCTTCTCATCTTAAATTGACTACCCCTTATCCTGAGACTGTGCCCCTCCAGCCACTGTAAACACTCCAGCCAGGGGAAACAACTTCTCAGCATATACTCTGTCAATCCCCTTCAGAATCTTGTATGTTTCAATGAGATCACCTCTCATTCTTCTAAAATATAGAGGGTATCTGCCCATTCTACACAATCTCTCATCATAAGACAGCCCTCTCATCTCTGGAATCAATCTAGTGAACCTTCATTGCAAAACCTCCAAATCAAGTATATCCCTCCTTAGATAAGGAGACCAAAACTGTGTTCTCACCAAGACCCAGTAAAATTGTAGCAACACTTTCTTACTCTTATACTCCAACCCATATGCAATAAGGGCAAACATACCATTTGTCTTCCATATTGCGTGCTGTGCCTGCATGCGAGCGTACTGTTTCTTGCAAAAGGAGACACACATCTCTCTGAACATCAACATTATAAGCTTCTCACCATTTAAAAAATATTCTGTTGTTCTATTATTCCTATCACAGTGAATAACCTCAGATTTCGCCGCATTACACTCCAGCTGCCAACTTACTACCCACTCACGTAGTATATCAATATGCCTTTGCACACACTTTGTGTTCTCCTCATAGCTTACTGTCCCACCTAGCTTTGCATCATCAGTAAAAGTGGATCCATTACAATTGGTGCCTTAATCTTGGTCATTACTATATATTGTACATGGCTGAGGCCCCAACACTGGACCTTGCAGTACCGCACTAGATCCAGCCTGCAAGCCTCAAAAAGGCCTGTTTAACCCTACTCTCTGTTTTCATGTCTGTTAACCAATCCTCTATCCATGCTTATACATTAGCTGCAATTACATGATCCCTTATCATTTGTAATCACCTTTTATGTGACACTTTATCGAAAGCATTTTGGAAATCCAAATATGCTACATCCACTGGTTACACTTTATCCACCCTGCTAGTTACATCCTTAAAAAACTCTAATAAATTTGTCAAACATATTTTCCATTTCATAAAACCATATCGACTCTGTCTAATCACTTTTAATTTTCAAAGTGACCTGATATCATTTTCTTAACCATGGAGTCGAGCATTTTCTCGACGACTGATGTCGGTCTAACTGGCCTGTAGTTCCCTGTTTTCTCTCTCCCTCCTTTCTTGAATAGCGGTGTTACATTTGCTACCTTCAAATCTCTTGGGAATGTTCTAGAATCGAGTGAATTTTGAAAAATCAAAACCAATGCATCCACTATCTCTGCAGCCACCTCCTTTAGAACCCTTGGAGGTAGGCTGTCAGATCCAGGGATTTGTCGGCTTATTTTTCTGCTTATATTAATTACATTACATTCCTCGTCCTCATTAGACCTTTGGTTCCTTACCATTTTAAGGCATGTTTTTTGTGTTTTCTACTCTGAAGACAGAAACAAAAAATTAGTTTAACGTTTTCTTATTCCCCATCATAATTTTTCCGGCCTCAGTCTCTTAGGGAATAAAGTTTACTTTTGCTACTGTCTTCCTTTTTACATACTTGTAGAAGCTTTTAAAATATGTTTTTTATATTTGTTGCTAGTTTTCTCTCATAGTCTAATTGTTCTTTTTCAATCACTGTTTTGGTCAACTTTTCCTGATTTCTGAAATTCCCTTAATCCTCAGGCTTGCTACTATTCTTCGCAACATTATAAGCTTCTTGCATTGTCGACTCTGGATAATTTCCTATGGATTGGAGGGTAGCTAATGTAACACCACTTTTTAAAAAAGGAGGGAGAAAGAAACGGGAAATTATAGACTGGTTAGCCTGACATCAGTAGTGGGGAAAATTTTGGAATCAATTATTAAAGATGAAATAGCAGCTCATTTGGAAAGCAGTGACATGTTCGGTCCAAGTCAGCATGGATTTATGAAAGGGAAATCATGCTTCACAAATCTTCTCGAATTTTTTGAGGATGTAACTGGTAGAGTGGACAAGGGAGAACCAGTGGATGTGGTGTATTTGGACTTTCAAAAGGCTTTTGACAAGGTCCCATACGAAAGATTGGTCTGCAAACTTAAGGCACATGGTATTGTTGGTAATGTATGGACGTGGATAGATAACTATTTGAAGCAGAGAGTCGGGATAAACGGGTCCTTTTCAGAATGACAGGCAGTGACTAGTGGAGTGCCGCACTGCTGGGAACACAGCTATTTACAATATATATTAATGATTTATATGAAGGAATTTAGAGTAATATCTCCAGTTTGCAGATGACACTAAGCTGGGTGGCGGTATGAAATGTGAGGAGGTTGCTAAGAGGCTGCAGGGTGACTTGGACAGGTTAGGTAAATGGGCAAATGCATGGTAGATGCAGTATAATGTGGATAAATGTGAGGTTATCCACTTTAGTGGCAAAAACATGATGGCAGAATATTATCTGAATGGCGGAAGATTAGGAAAAGGGGAGGTGCAACGAGACCTGGGTGTCATGGTACATCAGTCATTGAAGGTTGGCATGCAGGTACAACAGGCTTTGAAGAAGACAAATGGCATGTTGGCCTTCATAGCTCGAGGATTTGAGTACAGGAGCAGGGAGGTCTGGCTGCATCTGTACATGGCTTTGTGAGGCCTCACCTGGAATATTGTGTTCAGTTTTGGTCTCCTAATCTGAGGAAGGACATTCTTGCTATAGTGGGAATGCAGCGAAGGTTCACCAGATAATGCCCGGGATGGCAGGACTGACATATGAGGAGAGACTGGATCGATTGGGCATGTATTCACTGGAATTTAGAAGAATGAGAGGCAATCTCATAGAAACATATAAAATTCTGATGGGACTGGACAGGTTAGAAGCAGCAAGAATGTTCCCGATATTGGGGGAGTCCAGAACCAGGGGTCATGGTCTAAGGATAAGGGGTAAGCCATTTAGGACAGAGATGAGGAGAAACGTCTTCACTCAGAGAGTTGTTAACCTGTGGAATTCTCTTCTGCAGAGAGTTGTTGATGCCAATCCGTTAGATATATTCAAGAGGGAGTTGGATATGGCCCTTATGGCTAAAGGGATCAAGGGGAATGAAGAGAAAGCAGGAAAGGTGTACTGAGGTGAATGATCATCCATTAACTCATTAAATGGTGGTGCAGGCTCGAAGGGCCGAATGGCCTACACCTGCACCTGTTTTCTATGTTTCTATGTTTCTTTGTTTCGATGTTTCTATGTTTCAATCTAATGCTATCTTTAACTTCTTTCGTGAGCCATGGGTGGATCACTTTTCCTGTGGAGTTTCTGTTTCTCAATGCAATGTATTTTTGTTGAAAATTATGAAATATTTATTTAAATGCTCGCCACTCCCAAAAAGTTAGTTTGCAGGTGCAGCAGGTAATCAGGAAGGCGAATGGAATGTTGGCCTTCATTGCGAGAGGGATGGAGTAAAAAAGCAGGGAGGTCCTGCTGCAACTGTACAGGGTATTGGTGAGGCCGCACCTGGAGTACTGTGTGCAGTTTTGGTCACCTTACTTAAGGAAGGATATACTAGCTTTGGAATGAGGCTGATTCCGGAGATGAGGGGGTTACCTTATGATGATAGATTGAGTAGACTGGGTCTTTACTCGTTGGAGTTCAGAAGGATGAGGGGTGATCTTTTAGAAACATTTAAAATAATGAAGGGGATAGACAGGATAGAGGCAGAGAGGTTGTTTCCACTGGTCGGGGAGACTAGAACTAAGGGGCACAGCTTCAAAATACGGGGGAGCCAATTTAAAACCGAGTTGAGAAGGAATTTCTTCTCCCAGAGGGTTGTGAATCTGTGGAATTCTCTGCCCAAGCAGTTGAGGCTAGCTCATTGAATATATTCAAATCACAGATAGATAGATTTTTAACCAAGAAGGGAATTAAGGGTTATGGGGAGTGGGCGGGTAAGTGGAGCTGAGTCCACGGCCTGATCAGCCATGATCTTGTTGGGTGGCGGAGCAGGCTCGAGGGGCTAGATGGCCTACTCCTGTTCCGAATTATTATGTTCTTATGTTCCTATGTTCTTATTAATGTTGGGGAAGTCCAGAACCAGGGGTCACAGTCTAAGGATAAGTGGTAAGCCATTTAGGACCGAAATGAGGAGAAACTTCTTCACCCAGAGAGTGGTGAACCTATGGAATTCTCTACCACAGAAAGTTGTTGAGGCCAATTCACTAAATATATTCAAAAAGGAGTTAGATGTCGTCCTTACCACTAGGGGGATCAAGGGGTATGGCGATAAGCAGGAATGGGGTACTGAAGTAGCATGTTCAGCCATTAACTCATTAAATGGCGGTGCAGGCTCGAAGGGCCGAATGGCCTGCTCCTGCTCCTGCACCTATTTTCTATGCTTCTATGTTTCTATGTTTCTATTGTCATAGGTTTAATCTATTTTTCAATCTACCTGAGACAACTCACCCTTCATACCTATATAATTGGCTTAATTTAAGTTTAAGACTCTGGTTTCGGACTTAGGCATGTCACTCTCAAATGTAACGTGAAATTTTATCCAATGATGATCACTCTGTCCCAGAGGATACTTTACTATGCGATTGCTAATTAACCCTGTCTTATTGCACAATACAAGATCTAAAATAACCTTTTCCCTGGTTGGTTCCATGACATATTTTTCTAGGAAACTATCCTGAATGTTTTTCTTCTATGAACTCGTCCTCAAGACCACCTTTGCTATTTTGATTTGTCCAGTCTATAATAAGAGTAGGTCCTGCACAATTATAGCATTATCTGTGTTACAAGCTCCTAATATTTCCTGATTAATATTGTGTCCAATGGTATAACTACTGTTATCAGGCCTATATACGACTCCCACCAGTGTTTTTTGCCATTTAATATTCCTGATCTCTACCCATTCTGATTCTACGTCCTGATCTTCCGAGCCAAGATCCTTTCTCTCTACTGTCCTTGTGTCATCCTTTATTATCAGGCCTACTGCCCTGCTTTACCAATCTGCCTGACTTGTCATAGCATCAAATACACTGGAACATTTAGTTCCCAAACTTGGTCACCTTGCAACCAAGTCTCTGTAACGACTATTAGCTCAAACCCCTGTATCTCTGTGTGCCACTACTTCATGATTTGTTGCGGATGCTTCATGCATTCAGATAAACAGCCTTTAATTTAATTTTTCTACCATTATTCCCTGCTTTGACCTGCTCTGCCTCACTGCTACCATTAAACTCTCTGTACCTTCCTGTCACACTCTGCTTATTGTTACCCAAATCGCTACACTGCTCTACTGCATTGACCTTTCTCTTTAGATATCTAAATTTACCCTTACCTGACACGTCCCCCAAATTTTACTATCTACAATCCTAGTTATTCGATTCACGATGCTGGTTCTAGCCCGGTTTCAGTGGGGCCCGTCCCGACAGAACAGCTCCCTCTTTCCCCAGTTCTGGTGCCAGTGCCAAATGAATTGATACCTCTTCTTCACACAGCACTCTATGAGCTACGCATTTAACTCTCTGATGTGCTTAACCCTATGCATATTTGCACGTGGCTCAGTTATTAATCAAGTGATTATCACACTTGCGGTTCTGCTTATTAATTTAGACCCTATCTCATCAAACTCCCTCAGCAGAACCTCATTCTAAGTTCTACCTATCTCATTGTTTCCTACATGGACACCGACAAGTGGACCCTCCCCCTCCCACACCAATTTCTTCTCCAGCCGCGAGGAGATATCCTTAACCCTGGCATCGGGCAGGCAACTCAACCTCCGCAACTCCCTGTCACAGTTGCAGGGAAGAATATCCCTGCTGCCCCCCACCACTACCACATTCCTTCCTTCTCCCACCACTTGGGTGCCCCCCTGTGCTACGTTGTTGTGGTCCTTTTGACTATCCTCCCTGTAGTACTTTTCCTCATCCACTCAGGGAGCAAATATAGAAAATGTCACATTAATAATAGTACAAAACTATAAGAGATAGACAGCAGAAAAAGGATGGATTTCTCTCGATTCTCCATCTCTGTATGTGTGATGCTCGCCTTGTTGTTTCCTCAGAGATTACTCCTTATTCTATTCCCCAGTACAATGTAGCTAACTGTTAAATCATGGAGCAAAAATATCAAAAGATTTGGAGCCAACAGGATAAAATGGTTTCCAACGACAGAAATGCAACCCATATGGGTAGGCTATAAAATATTGAGTTTACCGAGCAGTACCACCGAACTAATCTCAATGGTATGCCAGTCCCAATTGGCACTTCATAGGGAATTGCTCAGGAGATTATCAAAGGCTGTTTTTTGCTGAAGACCTGAAATTATGTTCACAGGAAGTAACCCTTTCTAAGGAATTACTTCTCATAATGACCAAGGAGGCAGGTCAAACGTTTTTGTTTCCAGATGCCTTTCAGGCTCCGAGTCGTGATAAACACAGAAGAGAAAAGCTAAAGCCGATGTGTTCTTATTCAGGATGAAGTGGCTCTCATTTCAAACAGAAGCCCTGGTAATTTTAGAAAATAAGCAGTATTTTACATTCATTCATGGAATGTGGACGTCGCTGGTAATGCCAACATGTCATCCCTAATTGTACTTGAGAAGGGGTGGTGAGCCGCCTTCTTGAACCGTTGTGCTCAGTGTGGTGAAGTGCTGTTACAAAGGAAGTTCCAGGATTTTGATCCAGTGACGATGAAGGAACAGTAATATAGTTCCAAATCAGGATGGCCTGTAACTTGGAGGGGACCTTACAGGTGATGCTGTTCACATGTCCCTGCTGCCCTTGTCATTCTAGCTGATTGAGGTTGCGTGTTTGGGTGGTGCTTCTGAAGAAGCCTTGTCGAGTTGCTGCAGTACACCTTGTGGATGCTACACACTGTAGTTGGTGGAGGCAGTGAATGTTTTACATGGTGGAAGGGGTGCAACTTAAGCGCAATGCTTTGCCCTGGATGATGTCGAGCTTCTTGAGTATTGTTGGAGCTGCACTCATCCAGGCAAGTGGAGACTATTTTTATCACACTCCTGACTTGCGTGTTGTAGATGATGGCTTTGGGGAGTCAGGAGGTGAGACACTCGCAGCTGAATATCTTGCCTCTGTCTTGCACTTGTAGCCACAGTATTTGTGTGGTTTGTCCAGTTATGTTTCTGGCTTATGTGACCCCCAGGATGTTGATGGTGGGGGATTTCGCGATAGTAATACCATTGAATGTCATGTGGCAGTGGTTAGACTCTCCCTTATTGGAGAATAGTCATTGCCTGTCATTTGTGTGCCTCAAATATTATTTGCGACTTGTCAGCCCTAGCCTGAATGTCGACCTGGTCCTGCTGCATGCGGGCATGCAATGTTTCATTATCTGACGAGCTGCGAATGGAACTGAACACTGCGTTCTCATCAGCGAACATCCCCACTCTGACATGATGGAGGGAAAGTCATTCATGAAGCAGCTGTAGATGGTTATGCCTAGGAAACGTCCCTAAGGTACTCCTTTCGGAAAGCCCAAATTCGATATTACTCATTTTACTTTGTCCTCAGAAGTTCAAATTACCCTCAAGGACTTTAGTGGGGTGCAATCATTTTGGGCGGAAGGGAGAACAGGAAAAGGACAAATGGCTGCCCATTTTACACTCTGCCACATTTTCCGTTCCTTGACTTCAATGAAAACTAAAATTGGCGGGTAGAAAATAATCTGTTTCAGACCGAAAATCAACATTCCCCCAATTTTCCGTTTCTTGTTACTTGTAGATAAACGAGTTTCTAATAAAGTGGAAGACCACGAATTCCACGTGCAAAGTGAGTTGGGCAGAATCCGTGAATTACTTGACTGAATGGTAAGAAAAGCCCAGAATATCCTGTAATCAAAGTAACTAACCCAGTTAGCTTACATCAGTAGCCGTGACAGTATTGAAATATGTCTTATGGTGGATATCCCATCTGTAACTTCAAATAGCACAGCCAGAGTGTTCCATTTGAGCACTCTCGATCTCTCATCCACATTTATTCATTTTAATTGACGAGAAAGCCAGGCTAGCGAGCGCAAAAAGATGAAAATTCGGTCCACATGCTTCCACTGAGTTTTAGCAATTCCACAGGAGATTCCTGACTTCCTATGTCATTTCTGTTGAAGTACTTCTGTTCAGGAGTCATTTAACTGTGGTAATGTTAACTTTCGGCGATAGAGTATAATGAATAATACTGAATCAGCCATCCTCAATGCACCACGCTTACATAGAAACATAGAAACATAGAAAATAGGTGCAGGAGCAGGCCATTCAGCCCTTCTAGCCTGCACCGCTATTCAATGAGTTCATGGCTGAATATGAAACTTCAGTACCCCCTTCCTGCTTTCTCGCCATACCCTTTGATCCCCCGAGCAGTAAGGACTTCATCTAATTCCCTTTTGAATATATTAGTGAATTGGCCTTAACTACTTTCTGTGGTAGAGAATTCCACAGGTTCACCACTCTCTGGGTGAAGAAGTTTCTCCTCATCTCGGTCCTAAATGGCTTACCCCTTATCCTTAGACTGTGACCCCTGGTTCTGGCCTTCCCCAACATTGGGAACATTCTTCCTGCATCTAACCTGTCTAAACCTGTCAGAATTGTAAACGTTTCTATGAGATCCCCTCTCATTCTTCTGAACTCCAGTGAATACAAGCCCAGTTGATCCAGTCTTTCTTGATATGTCAGTCCCGCCATCCCGGGAATCAGTCTGGTGAATCTTCGCTGCACTCCCTCAATAGCAAGAATGTTCTTCCTCAAGTTAGGAGATCAAAACTGCACACAATACTCCAGGTGTGGCCTCACCAAGGCCCTGTACAACTGTAGCAACACCTCCCTGCCCCTGTACTCAAATCCCCTCGCTTTGAAGGCCAACATGCCATTTGATTTCTTAACCGCCTGCTGTACCTGCATGCCAACCTTCAATGACTGATGTACCATGACACCCAGGTCTCGTTGCACCTTCCCTTTTCCTAATCTGTCACCATTCAGATAATAGTCGGTCTCTCTGTTTTTACCACCAAAGTGGATAACCTCACATTTATCCACATTATACTTCATCTGCCATTCATTTGCCCACTCACCGAACCTATCCAAGTCACTCTGCAGCCTCATAGCATCCTCCTCGCAGCTCACACTGCCACCCAACTTAGTGACATCCGCAAATTTGGAGATACTACATTTAATCCCCTCGTCTAAATCATTAATGTACAATGTAAACAGCTGGGACCCCAGCACAGAACCTTGCGGTACTCCACTAGTCACTGCCTGCCATTCTGAAAAGTACCCATTTACTCCTACTCTTTGCTTCCTGTCTGACAACCAGTTTTCAATCCACGTCAGCACACTACCTCCAATCCCATGTGCTTTAACTTTGCACATTAATCTCTTGTGTGGGACCTTGTCAAAAGCCTTCTGAAAGTCCAAATATACCACATCAACTGGTTCTCCTTTGTCCACTTTACTGGAAACATCCTCAAAAAATTCCAGAAATTGTCAAGCATGATTTCCCTTTCACAAATCCATGCTGACTTGGACCTATCATGTCACCATTTTCCAAATGCGCTGTTATGACATCCTTAATAATTGATTCCATCATTTTGCCCACTACTGAGGTCAGGCTGACCGGTCTATAATTCCCTGTTTTCTCTCTCCCTCCTTTTTTAAAAAGTGGGGTTACATTGGCTACACTCCACTCGATAGGAACTGATCCAGAGTCAATGGAATGTTGGAAAATGACTGTCAATGCATCCGCTATTTCCAAGCCTACCTCCTTAATTATTCTGGGATGCAGTCCATCAGGCCCTGGGGATTTATCGGCCTTCAATCCCATCAATTTCCCCAACACAATTTCCCGACTAATAAAGATTTCTCTCAGTTCCTCCTCCTTACTAGACCCTCTGACCCCTTTTATATCTGGAAGGTTGTTTGTGTCCTCCTTAGTGAATACTGAATCAAAGTACTTGTTCAATTGGTCTGCCATTTATTTGTTCCCCGTTATGACTTCCCCTGATTTTGACTGCAGGGGACCTACGTATGTCTTTACTAACCTTTTTCTCTTTACAGATCTATAGAAACTTTTGCAATCCGCCTTAATGTTCCCTGCAAGCTTCTTCTCGTACTCCATTTTCCCTGCCCTAATCAAACCCTTTGTCCTCCTCCTTAATTTTGTTTCCATTTAAGTCAATGGAATGGAAAATTGGGTGGTGTGCATAATGGGCACACAATATGAAATCACCTCTTTTTCACTTTTTCCTAAAGTTGAAGTTTCCATTGTACCTTTTTAAATTAGTGAAAGTCCCAATTAATCGCATAGAACAATCAGAAGATATAAAAAATAGGGCAAGATTGAAACAGCAAATGGGAGTCTATTTCAAGAACGAGTGTGGACAATTATCATCTTGAATCTCATATACTATTACATCAGGTATCTGAACCTGTAGATCGCTGGAGCCATGGCCACCAAGTAAACTGGGATGCATTGGAGAAACTATAACGCCGCAGACGAGAATCACAATTGTCACCAATTTAGCTGAGAGGATCAGTCAACAATTATTTTTATGAAAATTCTTGCACCCTTTATCTTCTCACTCCAAAGCCTCTGTGACCTAATTTTAACCTAACTGACAGGGCAGGACTCCCGCAGTATAGCTGGAATGCTGGTTTTACACCATGCCCAATATTCCTCTCCATTAAGTCGCGTTTCAACTATGTAAAACAATATATATTTCAAGCTGCCTTTCAATTCAGAACTGAGAAATTAGTTCCAATTTATCATTTGCATGTGCAAACTTTGATGTGTGATGCGGAATTATTCCTGTGTTCAGTTTTAGATTAACAATAATTAAAAAGGATCTGCCCACAGGTTGAGTAAAGTCTATTATTGATTTAATTTATCAAAGCCTTGTCTTACTAAAACCTAAGAAAGCAGAAAGAGCACAGATTTTATCAGCAGCGATAATATAGTGGGTAGAATTTCAAAGGTTGGAGGCTCTTCCAATCAGCGGCCATAACTTGAGACATTCAGTTCGCCTCTCCCGGCAGATCTCGCAAACTTATCTGAATGGGTAGTTTCTACTTTTCAGTAATATTAACCAACCAGAACAAAGCTACAATGCTAATATTTGGCTCTGACTGAAAAGAAAAATACTATCTACAAATGAGACAACATCCCCACTAAAACATTTAATTTAAAACTTCAGAACAAATTGAACTGCCCAACCAGTTACTACTTTAGTCATATGTCGGAAACATTGAGGTTTCTTGTCGTTATTTATTTGCTGGCGATAATTAATGACTGCACATCAACCGTATTAAAACAAACAGTTAATATTATTACACATACAGTGAATACAAGCGGCTTATTCTGCACACCAACATAATAATAATTAATAATAACATTTATTTATATAGCGCCTTCAGCGTAGTAACACGTTCCAAGGTGTTTCACAACAGTGTTACAGACAAACAGATAAATTTGACACTGAACAACAGCCGAAATTAAGGCAGATGATCAAAAGTTTGTTTAAAGAGGTAGGTTTTAACGAGCATCTTAAAGAGATGTAGAGAGGCATAGAGGTTTCGGGATGCAGTACCAGAGCTTCAGGCCCAGGCAGCTGAAGGCACGCCCATTGATGGTTGAGCAGTTATATTGATGGATGCTCAAGAGGCCAGAATTTGAGGAGCACAGACATCTTATTGGGTTGTGAGGCTGAAAAAGATTACAAGATAAGGAGGAGGAAGTCCATGGAGTGATTTATAAACAAGGATGAGAATTTTAAAATCGAGGCATTGTTTAACTGGGAGCCAATGTAGATCAGAAAGCACAGGGGTCATGGGTGATCTTGACTTGGTGCGGGTTAGTACACAGGCTGCTGATTTTGGATGATTTCAAGTTTACTTAGTGTGGAATGTATTGGCAAGAATAGGGTCATATATGTTTCATATCTGTATGATTCATACCAGCTGTTCCAATTTCGATGCAAAGTTATGCTCTCTGCCAGTGTTATGGACACACAGATATTTGGCTTTCTAAATGAGATCTGATTGACACTTGAGCGAAAACCCAATTGATATGTTAAATAGCATAAGACCGATGAACACGTGGGTAAAAGATTGGTGTGGGAGAAATAGGTTTCGATTCATGGGTCACTGGCATCAGTACTGGGATAAGAGGGAGCTGTTCCGCTGGCACAGGCTTTACTTGAAACACACTGGGACAAGTATCCTGGTGAATCTAGTAACCATGGCTGTAGATAGGGCTTTAAATTAAATAATGGGTGGGTGGGGGGACGGATCAGGTAAGCAGAAGTTTAAAATGTCAAAGAGTAAGGAGAAGGCAATGGTGCAGGGTAGAGATAGGGGTAATGATAACCACAATGTGACAGGGACAGACAGGGCGTATAAGCATGAGATTTTATCAGAAAGTAGAGTTAGAGAATGGAAAAATGGTCAAAATAAAAAATTACATACTTTTTATCTGAATGCACGGAGCATTCATAACAAGTTAGATTAGTTGATGACACAAATTGGAAATAAATGAGTGTGATCTGATAGCCATTACAGAGAGGTGTTAGCAAGGTAACCAAGGCTGGTAACTTAGTATTCAGGGTTATTTGACATTTGGGAAAGATAGTCAGAAATGAAAAGGAGATGGGATAGCTCTGTTAATAAAGGATGAGATCAGTGCAGTAGTGAGAAATTATGCTGGCTCAAAAGATCAAGGTCAGTGGAGATAAGAAATAATAAGGTCACCGGTAAGAATATTAGCCCACTAGCAGTAGTATAAATCAAGAAATAATGGAGGCATGTAAGAAAAGTATGGCAATAACTATGGGTGATTATAATCTTCATAATGATTAGACAAGTCAAATTGGCAAAGGTAGCCTTGAGGAAGAGTTCATAGAGTGTATTCGGGATATTTTTTTAGAACAATACATTGTGGAACCAACCAGGGAGCAGATTATTTTAGATCTGGTAAAATGTAATGAGACTAGATGAATTAACGATGTCATAGTAAAGGATCCTCTTGGGAAGAGTAATCATAGCATTCAAATTCAAATTGAGGGTGAGAAAGTTACCTCTCAAACCAGTGTCCTGAACTTAAATAAGGGCAATGACAAAGGTATGAAGCCAGAGTTGGCTAAAGTGGACTGAGAAAGTAGATTAAAGGATAAGATGGTAGATCAGCAGTGGCAGTCATTTAAGAAGATATTTAATAACTCTCAGCAAAGATATATTACAGTGAGAAGGAAAGACTCTAAGAGAGAAATGAATCATCCGTGACTAACTAAGGAAGTAAAGGATGGTATCAAATTAACGAAAGCATACAATGTTGTGATGATTAGTGGACAGCTAGAGGATTGGAAATTTTTTGGAAACTCGCAAAGGACGACTAAAAAAAAAATGAAGACAGAGAGAGAAGCTAGATTATGTGAGTAAACTAACAGGAAATATAAAAACAAACAGTAAGAGCTTCTAAAGAATTATAAAAAGGAAGAGAGTAGCTAAAGTAAACGTTGGTCCCTTAGAGGGTGAGACGGGGACATTAATAATGGGAAACAGGGAAATGGCAGAGGGTTTCAACAAATATTTTGTATCGGTCTCCATGTTAGAAGACACTAAAAGCATCCCAATATTTGATAATTAAGGGGCTATTGGGAAGAGGGACCTTAAAACAATCAATGTCACCAGAGAGAATGTACTGGACAAACTAATGGGACTAAAGGTGCTCAATTCCCCGGGACAAGATGGCCTGCATCCTAGGGTCTTAAGAGGAGTGTCTGCAGATATAGTGCATGCATTGGTTCTGATCTACCAACATTCCCTGGATTCTGGAGAGTTCCCAGCAGTTTGGAAGACTGAAGATTTAAAACCCCTATTTAAGAGAAGAGGGGGATATAAAGCAACAAACTGCAGACCATTTAGAATAAAATCTGTCACTGGGAAAATGCTGGAGATTTTCATTGAGGAAATAATAGCAGGACATTTAGAAAATCAAAATACAGTCAAGCAGCATCAGCCTGGTTTTAGAAAAGCGAAAACACGTTTGAGAAATTTGCTGGAGTTCGTTGAAAATATAACGAGCATAGTGGATTAGATGTCGTGTATTTAGATTTCCAGAAGGCATTCGATAAAGGTCGCCTGATGAAGATCAGGACCTGAAATCTGGCACCAAGCCTATGGTCTACAGGTTAGTCGTGATACCTACCCTCCCATATGGCTCTGAGATGTGAACTACATACAGTAGTCACCTTAAAACGTTGGAGAAGTACCACCAGCGCTGGCTCTGCAAGATCCTGCAAATCCATTGGCAGGATAGACACAACAACGCCAGTGTTCTCGCTGAGGCCAACATCCCCAGCATCAAAGCATTGACCATGCTCGATCAGCTCCATTAGACAGAACACATCGTCTACATGCCCAGCACAAGACACCCAAAGTAAGCACTATATGTGGAGCTTCGACACAGTAAGTGAGCCCCAGGTGGGCAAAGGAAACGCTTCAAGGACACCCTGAAAGCGTACTTGATAAATTGAAACATCCCCACCAACACCTGGGAATCCCTGGTCTATAACTGCCAAAAGTGGAGGAAGAGCATCCTGAAGAATGCTGAGCACCTCGAGTCACATCAACGAGAGCAAGCAGAAACCAATATTAGAGAGCGGAAGGAGCATGCATCAACCCAGGCGCCCCACCCACTTTCCTTCAATCGCAGTCTGCCCCACCTGTGACAGAGACTGTAGTCCTGCATTGGACTCTTCAGTCACCTGACAACTCACTTTTAGAGTGGAAGCAAGTCATCCTCGATTTCGATGATGCCTATGATGATCATGACATAAAAGGTTACTGGCCAAAATAAGGGCTCACGGGGTTGGGGGTAGATTGGCTAACTAACAGAAAACAGAGAGTCGGGACTAATGGGTTATTTACAGGTTCGAAAACTGTAACTAGTGGGCTGCCACAGAGATCAGTTCTGCGGCCTCAACTATTTGCAATCTATATTAACGACTTGGAAGAAGCGATCCAGCGTAATGTATCCAAATTTGCTGTTGATACAAAATAGGTGAGAAAGCACGTTGTGAGGAGGACGCAAAGAATCTGCAAAGGGATATAGATAGGCTGAGTGAGTGGGCAGAAAGTTGTCAGATGGAGTATAATGTGGGAAACTGTGTGGTTATCCACTTTGGTCGGAAAAATAAAAAAAACAATTATTATTTAAATGGGGAGAGATTTCAAAATACTGTGGTACAGAGAGATCTAGTGGTCATTGTATATGAAACACAAAACGTTAGAAAACAGGTACAGCAAATAATTAGGAAGGCAAATTGAATGTTCGCAATGAGGATGGAGCATGTAATTAGTGAAGTCCTGCTACAAGTGTACAGGGCGTTGGTGAGTCGACACCTGGAGTACTGCGTACAGTTTCCATCTCCGTATTTAAGGAGGGATATACTTGTACAGTTCACAGAAGGTTCACGGGGTTGATTCCTGAGTTGAAGGGGTTGCCATATGAAGAAAGGTTGAGCAGGTTGGGTCTTTACTCATTGAAGTTTAGAAGAACGAGAGCTGATCTTATTGAAACATAAGATTCTGAGGGGGCTTGACAGTGTAAATGCAGAGAGGATGCTTCCATTCGTGGGGGAATCTAGAACTTAGGAGCATAGATTCAGAATAACGGGTCGCCCATTTAAAATGGAGATGAGGAGGAATTTCTTCTCTCAGAGCATTGTGAATTTTTGGAATTCTCTGACCCAGAGAGCAGTGGAGGCTGGGTCATTGAATATATATAAGGTGGAGATAGACACATTTTTGAACAATAAGGGAGTTAATTGTTTTGGGGAGCGGGCAAGGAAGTGGAGTTGAGGCCAAGATAAGGTCAGCCATGATCCTATTGAATGACAGATCAGGCTCGAGGGGCCAAATGGCCTACTCCTGTACCTATTTCTTATTTTCGTCTGGTCTTATGATAAAAGAAGATTGCACCATTGGCATTTGAAGGTCATTTAAAGTCATTTGAACAAACAGATTAAGCCAAGATGTACTTACTCCAACTGATCAGGGAGCACTGATTCACATTCAAAAAATAATCTAAAATATGACTTTGATAATACTTTTAAATAATTATTTTTACAACAAATATACAGACCCTAAAGCTGATGTAATTCCATCATAGGTTCATGGAAGGCATTTGATGAAATAATTGCGTGCAATAGCAGTAGAAAGGCTGCATAGTAGGTGCAGCATAATATTTATGTTTTAATTGATAGGCTATATAACCTCAATAAGGATGCTCCGTGGTGTCCGTTAGATCGAAGAATGTTCACAGATAAATGGGTCATTGGAAAATAGCCCTGCCTGAAGCCAAGTTGTTTTAGAAATATAACAGAGTGCCCTCATGTCTGCCATCTTTTTGGATATTTAACTATTGGTTCAACTATGAATTGTGGTGTAATTTATGTTAAATTGATGATGTATACTCAGACTGCTCTTCCAATGGATTAATATTCGCACAGCACCAGATGCTGCAATTGGGAGGAGGTGTTGGGCGGGTGACGGGAAGAACTGCTAGTTTTGTATATAAAAGTTAGATTGTTTGCTTTGTGCTACATGAATGCTATTCACATAAACATTCCAAAAGTCCTCTCCAAACTTGATCCAGAAAGGTATATCCCCAGTTGGACCTGGGGTAGCTGATCACAGTCAGGGCAGCGAATTCAGCCATTACAATCCGTCTCAGCTTCCTTCAATTATTGTGGGATATCTTCTCTGCTTTCCTCTCCGATATGATTTGTGTATGTGTACTGTCTGGTCCCTTTTCTCCCCTACCCCATTTAGATTATTATTTCCAAATAAAATGTAACCTCCTAATTCTTCTTACCAAAATGTGATACCTCAGACGGATCTACCTTCCAATAATTTGCCACTTGTATGACAATTCGGCAAGTTGAATAATGACTTCTCGTAATTTCTTGCAGTTTCCCTCAGTATTTCTGAAACTTTCCCCACAATTTGGTGTCCTGAAATTATGTTTTTGATTCCAAAGTCTAAATCGATAATATAAATTCTGAAGCAAAGTTGTAAATTGGCAACTTGGGAAAAAAATGGCAGATCAGGCAGGACTTTTTCACTGATGAAAGAATCATACGCCCGGGGGATCAATTGAAAAATTAATACATTAATGGGAATCGATGGCTGTTTCAACAGTTAAATACATGTGTTATTGTTAGGAGTAGGGGTGAAGGATATGGTCAGAAAACCAGTTTGATCAGACCAGTAAAAAGCAACAGATATGTTTGTCTAATTAATTTTATTTGGGATCTGAAAAATTGTTATATGTTTGTTCCGATCTGATATCCCCTGTTTTCCATTGTCCGCAAAAGTTAATGATACTGCAAGCATCGTTGGTCTCCTGCAACATGACATCTAATGTGGGGAACAGATGGCAGCTTCCATTTTCTTTAGAGATTCCTGTTTGTAGATGTCAATTGAGCGACATATGTTTGCTTCCGAGTGTTGCAATTGCATTTTAGTTCTGTAAAGCCATTTAATGATTTGATTAAGTTTGTAATGAGAGCCAGGGGATGCTTAATCACAATCTTCAATTCCTCTCTGAATTTGTTCTGGGATACTGCATAAATAAATGTGTTTGTGCAAGCACTCAAACAACTCAGCATATACCCGGATTGTTCTGCAATGGTGAATGAGTCAGTATAATTTGCATCCAAAAATTGAGCATCTACAAATTGCACACATATGAAAACTATTACATTTACCATCCATAATAGTATAAAACTGCCTGAGATGGCGAGTCGTAAATTTATGGATTTCCTTCTGTTCTCCACCTCTGGATCAGTGTGATTCTGAACCTTGTTTCCTCGGAGACCACTCCTCACTCTATTGGCCAGCACAATGTGCCTGATGGTCAGGGCATTGAGTAGTACGATCAACACAAATGGTACAATTGGGGATAAAATAGTTTCCAACCACAAAAATGCTACCCACATCGGTAGGGTGTAGAAGCTCGATTTTACAGAGCAGGACCATGGTACATTGTCAATTATTTCCCGTGGTTCAAAAACAAAGTATAATGGAACATTTTCTAAAATGCTAAAGAAACACACCACTGCTATCACCAGAGTCACAGTTTTTTCGCTGCAATATTTTGTTTGCAACGTTTGGTAACAAATAGCGACAAATCGATCAAATGTGAAAGCCACAGTTAGCCAGACAGAGCAATCACTGAAAATAAAAAGCAAGGTGATAATGAGACTACAAATGGGAGTAAAGTTCAGGAATGAATATGGGAAATAAGCATCTTTAATCTCAAACAGAATTACGTCAAATATCAGGAACATTAGATCAGCCGCTGCCATGGCCACCAGGTAACGGGTGAAGCATTTGGAGAGACCGCACTTTCCACGGTAGAGAATGAAGATGGTTATCAAATTAGCTGAAAAAAAAGGGGAACTTAAATTACCAACTCTCCTTATTCTGACAGGATGGTCAGTGGAGATTTATTTATGTGAAATTCATGGATTTGTTTCTTATATCACAAATCTCTCTCTTTATTTCTCCCAATCTAGTGAATAAGACTCATAAACCTGAAAAGATACATTTCTTTATGGAGACATGTCGTTAACTTATCCTGAAATTTTTCAAATGCAGAAATGACATGGCTGCATTTTCAACTTTACACTGAACCAAAAATGGACTTTTCCAACTGACGACCGAAATAGAATCCGTCAGATTTTTATTTCCATTAACTTATCAGAAAGAAATGTCCTGCTTGGCACAAAAAAGCAAAATGTCGGTTGATCTGCTTATCCCTGATCGTCCATACATATCATGGGCATATCAATTCTATCTGCATTTCCTGCTGTAATGTGCCATTGCGGATCCAATAACTGATATTATTCTGCTGCCGAATCCACAAATCCAGTTTTAGCCAAACGTCAGATTGAAAATGAACCCTCTATCTACTCATCACTGATCAGGCAATATAGGTTTCAATATGATAACAGGATTCTGACTGCAATATTCGATGGTTTCGTTTTCGGGAAACATGCAAACATTTCTACAAGGCGTCCTACCCGTGCATTTGCTCAGCAAATAACCAACAAAGGAAGATTTCTCAGTGATACATTGTTTTGTGTGAATAATATAATGAAAGTTATTATGAAAACCAATTATGTACCATTCCGATCCCATAAATCGAAGCAGCCAGTTAAATGACATGTGATACAAGGCGCTTGAGCATGGGTCAAAGAGAATTTTGCAAATATATCGGTAATTGTTAGAAAGTGGACATTGGTATGGCTCAGATGCAAACATTTCAAACGCAGTTGAAATTTAACTTATTAATAATGCGCAGTAGCTATTAATATCAAGTGGGGATCTGGAAAGAATTACTGCTTTGCAAACAGGACCAGGTTGTCTTGGGTAATAATGCGTGGGTCACATATTATCTGCTTGCTCCATGTCCAGTTCCTTAGAACAATGGATCTGAATATTGGGAGCGGCAGATAACAGGGAGCCCGTGCAATTCTGGACGATTAAACTCCCGAAAGTACTAGGGGACCGAGGGTCTAGCGAGAAGGAGGAACTGAGAGAACTGAGGGAAATTCTTATTAGTCAGGAAATGGTGTTGGGAAAATTGATGGGATTGAAGGCCGATAAATCCCCAGGGCCTGAAAGTCTGCATCCCAGAGTACTTAAGGAAGTGGCCTTAGAAATAGTGGATGCATTGGAGGTCATCTTCCAACATTCCATGGACTCTGGATCAGTTCCTATGGATTGGAGGGTAGCTAATGTAACCCCACCTTTTAAAAAAGGAGGGAGTGAGAAAACACGGAATTATGGACTGCTGAGCCTGACATCACGAGTAGGGAAAATGCTGAAATCAATTAATAAAGATGTAATAGCAGCGCATTTGGAAAGCAGTGACAGGATCGGTCCAAGTCAGCATGGATTTATGAAAGGGAAATCAAGCTTGACAAATCTTCTCAAATTTTGTGAGGATGTAACAGGTAGAGTGGACAAGGGAGAACCAATGGATGTGGTGTATTTGGACGTTCAAATGGCTTTTGATAAGATCCCACACAAGAGATTGGTGTGCAAAATTAAGGCACATGGTATTGGGGGTAATGTATTGACGTGGATAAAGAACTGATTGGCAGACAGGAAGCAAAGAGTAGGAATAAATGGGTCCTTTTCAAAATGGCAGGTAGTGACGAGTGGGGTACCACAAGGTTAAGTGCTGGGAGCCTACCAATTTAAAATATATATATGATTTAGATGAAGGAATTGAATGTAATATCTCCCCAAGTTTGCAGATGACAATAAGCTGGGTGGCAGTGTGAACTACGAGGAGGATGCGAATAGGCTGCAGGGTGACTTGGACAGGTTAGGTGAGTGGGCAAATGCATGCAGATGCCGCATAATGTGGATAAATGTGAGGTTATCCACTTTGGTGGCAAAAACAGGAAGGCAGATTATTATCTGCATGGTGACAGATTAGAAAAAGGGGAGGTGCAACGAGACCTGGGTGTCATGTACATCAGTCATTGAAAGTTGGCATGCAGGTACAGCAGGCAGTGAAGAAGGCAAATGGCATGTTGGCCTTCATAGCTAGGGGATTTGAGTATAGGAGCAGGGAGATCTTACTGCAGTTGTACAGGGTCTTGATGAGGCCTCACCTGGAATATTGTGTACAGTTTTGGTCTCCTAATCTAAGAAAGGACATTCTTGCTTTTGAGGGAGAGCAGTGACGGTTTACCAGACTGATTCCCGGGATGGCAGGACTGACACATGAAGAAAGACTGGATCGACTAGGCTTATATTCACTGGAATTTAAAAGAATGAGAGGTGATCTCATAGAAACATATACAATTCTGACGGGATTGGACAGGTTAGATGCGGGTAGAATGTTCCCGATGTTGGGGAAGTCCAGAACCAGGGGCCGCAGTCTAAGAATAAGGGGTAAGCCATATAGGACCGAGATGAGGAGAAACTTTTTCACACAGAGTTGTGAACCTGTGGAATCCTCTACCACAGAAAGTTGTTGTGTCCAGTTTGTTGGACATATTGAAGAGAGAGTTAGATGTGGCCCTTACGGCGAAAGGGATCAAGGGGTATGGAGAGAAGGCAGGAATGGGGTATTGAATTGAATGGTGGTGCAGGCTCGATGGGCCGAATGGCCTGCTCCTGAACCTATTTTCTATGTTTCTATGTTTCTCTGTATACCGCCCAAGTACTTCTAACCACAGAAAGCTGCTGCTACATAAGTCACCCTTATTAAATACTTTCTGAACAAGTATTCTCAATGTATTTCTTGTTATGCATTTCAATCCAGGTATAATTATTGTCAAAAGCAAACCATTGTGGATGCAGCAGATCCGAAATAAAAGCAGAACATGCTTAAAATTCTCAGCTGGTCGGGCAGCTTCTGTGGAGAGAGAAACAGAGTAAACGTTTCCAGTTATTGTCCCACATTTCGCGACATAAAAGTGGTTCTTTAGAGTCGTGCCTGAGCCGATTAATATAAAAAGCAATCGGTTTTGTCTCAAAACCAAATCTCTGTCAACAGTATCTTATACATAACATTGGAAATCAGTGTGACTGTATGGACATCTTATCCCATGTCCCAGTTTATCTACCCTCCGTCTGTGCTTGATGTGTGATGGGGAATTTCTCTATCCCCCGTTTTCGTAAATAATAAATATTTTTAAAAAACTCCCAGAGATGTATGAAAGTCTATTATTGATTGGAACTATTTATCGCTGGGTCGTTAGGACCAGCAAAGAGGGACATTTTCACTTTCACCCCATAATGTGAAGAACAGGTGACCAGTCCATTTTAAACCCCGTCCGACCTGCATCACATTGCTGAAGGTGGAAATGAACCCTGCAGCAGGGGAGCAGTAATACAATTGAATACAATGAATGGTGAGCGATCGGCCAATCTCCTGTGGAAAATTCAACTCTTCATACGGTTTCTGGTGAATTACCAAGATCTTCTATCGAAGCTGTGGTGGGATATGTGGATAAGACCAGTGGAGATTCTATTGGACTTACTCTACTTCTACCATGTATAGGAATCTTGAGATAAATTGTAGTCTTTCTCATCTGGGCATTAAACATCGGCCGATTCTGTGGGGTAGAAATTCGTTTTGGGCAGTAGCGCTGAACAGGAGGTAGTGCAACATCCACCTGTTATGTGCCTCGCTTGAACTTGAGTTGTATTGAAATCAATGGAACTGAATATCAGAGGAGGAGTGAGGAGCAGATACGATCGAACCGTTCTACCCCTGTGTGTAGAAAGGAAAATCTTGCAGGTATGACCGCAGGCGTTAACAGAACCCACCCGAATTTCTTCCATTGATAGTAATGGAGAACCATCCACTGTATTTAGGGAAGGCTATCCTCGCCGGAGAATTTGGCCTTTGTGATTGGTTCAGGTGATGCAGAACACCCCGGAAGTAAAGAGTAAAATCCATCCCATGGTTACCGGAGAAATCACCAGTTGTATTTAGGATTACAACAGCGCAGCAGCAGCACTAAAGTATCACAAAAGTAAAACACTGCGGAGGCTGGAAATCTGGAATAAAAAGAAAAAATGCTGGAAATACTCAGCAGGTCAGGCAGCATCTGTGGAGAGAAAAACAGTGTTAATGTTTCAGCAGATGAGAAGCTTCTGACGAAAAGTTATTGACCCCAGACGCTAACTGTGTTTCTCTCTCCACAGATGCTGCCTGGTCTGCTGAGTATTTCCAGCATGTTATGCTTTAGCAGCACTTGTCTCATTTTGCTTTGCTTGGTCCAGGCAATGCAGAACATCCCGGTTGTAAAGAATGAAATCTATCCCATGGTTACCGGAGAAATCACCACTTGGATTAGAATTACAGCAATGCAGCAGTAGCTGGACAAGTAGCACTTGTCTCATTTTGCTTTGCGGCCTCAGAGCAATAAATGACTCCAGCTTAAACCAACACAATATATCGCACGGTTTCAAAATCAAGCACTTCAATGCTCTAAAATCTTTATTACCGAGTAGTTGCCTGAGATCGATGTCGTTGCCTAGCACCAACACATACACCCACGGATTTCCATGGTCAGTAGCAGTGATAAAACTCATTGCCCACAATCCCGATTCGGAACATTAGTGACAATGCTCGTAAAATTGGTCTTGCACAGTGGGCTAAAACTGGTGACCGCGAATTGGCGGCCCGATTTGCACAAATTACATTTCCATTGACTTTCTCCGCACCAAATTGCGTTCCATCAAAGTGATTCAAAATGACCAGGTGGTAAAGATCAGAATAGGTACGAAAGTGTATAGTTATGGTATCAATACACCTGAAAATTCGAGTTGCATCCAAAATAGTTCCACACAAGAGATACCAGATTTTGGGATGAAATTGGTCTTCATCAGCAGAGTAAAATGAGCTCATGGCACACAGGCAGTCTGCTTTACAATGCACCCTATTTCCCTCTCAATTGACCTCAATGAAAACGAGCATCAGACTGTGTGTAAAATGAGTGGCCCATTCCCTCCGAGCCCGACTCACGCTGCTGATGAAGACCACGTTCAGTGCCTGAGGCTCGGCTTCCAGCCTAGTTTACAAGCTGCTGGCAAGCTGCATGCGCCAGTAGGGCACCTGGAGCAGCTCCCGGCTGGGAAGTGAAAGGATTCAGTCAGCGCCCACACTGATCTGGCAGCTGGTTAGGTCTGCGGACAGGATGCAATCCCAGGGAGGTTGAAGTACGGCAACATTATGCCAGAGTGTTTTTGTAGGTGCTGAACGATCTCTTCTATTTCTCCTTTACTCATGAACATATAACAACAAATTCCTCACCCTTTTCTTGAGCAGCCTGCAGGAATCCCTTTAACAATTGCTGGTTTGGTTACACGATTCGATAATAATAGTTGGACCAGACATATAACAACAAAACTCTGTATCAAAGCCGAGACGTTCCTACTGAATTGCTGAGTGTAAACAGTCAGAGTAAATTGAGCTTCCTATCTGGTTGCTACATTAACAACATCACAGAAACTTGGATCATTTCGAGTTATTTCTTTGATGCTGGTAATTATAGTCTGCAAATAAAACACATCAAAACAAACAGGTAATATAATTACAGCGAAAACAGGAACAGTGCCACAGTGAGACACTGTTAAAGATGAGCATTAACTGATTATAAGTAGCTTACCAGGAACACCAACTACTGCAAGAATCGGATAATAAATGTTTTCTATCTGTATGATTACCGGCTTTCCCATATTCGGAGAGAAGCGACGTTGCCAGTCAATGTTGTGGACAGGCAGAAACTCTGCTCTTATTTATATCTGACAGAAACCTCAAGTGACACATGAACATTACACAATAATTCTCATTAGTTACTGTCATTTGAACAAACAGATTAAGGAAAGTCATATTCACTGCTACTGATCAGGTAGATTTTGCAAACATATTGTGAAAGAGTAAGGAATCAAGAATATTATTATCAACTACAGTTCCAAAAACATTATTTCGACATCTCCATTCCTGCAGTAATGGTAGAAGACTCATAAAGCTGAGGATATTTATATATAGATTAACGCAAAGCATTTAATGGAATAACTGTATATAATTGTGAAGGATTAGCATTCTCTAGATCTTAGTTACATAAAGAATGTACTTTATCTTCTTCAATCTATAATATATATCATTTATATTAAGGTGCCTGAAAACTACAGGTGAGACCGAAGCGTATTGAGGTACAAACAGAAAGTGATATAGTCCATTGTGTACTATTGAGCAGCCCCACAGATATGCAGAAATGTTAGATTTCTGGAGATATTAACATACCTTGCGCAGAGCTAAAGAGGAATAAATGGTTAGATGAACATTTGTCCACTTGAATGTTATTTGCGTAAATCCTCTAAAATGCTTAGTCATATATGATCGTGAAATTTCATTCCATTCAATTGTTCTCACAGTAATGATGATGTTAACTGTGCAGACCATCAGTCTGTATAAAAATATACATCATATAATCTTTATGGGGGTTTCTTTGTTGTCTTTGACCGTGCCTGTGTTTGAAAATCAATTAAAGAGAAAAGTAACCGGTTTTGTTTTGAAGAGGACAGCCTGGTTGTAATGTTAATACACATGGATTGATGGACAGTGATTTTAATGTCTCTGATTGGGGAACAATTAGATCATCTTTTATTGGAAGAGGCAACGATACAGTTTTTTTTCACTCCTGGGCTGTGGGTGTTGCTGACAAGGCCAGCATTATCGTCCACCCTAATTGCCCTTGCCAAGGTGGTGGTGAACAACTTTCTTGAACTGCTGAGAGCTTGTGGTGAAGGTTCTCCCACAGTCCTGTTCGGGAGAGAGTTCCATAAATTTGACCCAGTGATGATGAAGGAATGGCGATATACTTCCAAGTCAGAATGGTGTGTAACTTGGAGGGAAACTTGGAGGTGATGGTATTCACATGCGCCTGCTGCCCTTGTCCTTCTAGGTGGTATAGGTCGCAGGTTTTGGAGGTGCTGCCTGAGAAGCCTTGGTGAGTTGCTGCGTGCATCTTGTAGATGATGCACCCTGCAGCCACGGTACGTTGATGATGGAGAGAGTGAATGTTTAAAGTGGTGGATGGGCTGCCAATCAAGTGGGCTGCTTTGTTCTGAATGGTGTTGAGCTTCTTGAGTGTTATTGGAGCTGCACTAATCCAGGCAAGTGGAGAGTATTCTATCACACTCCTGACTTGCTCGTTGTAGATGGTTGGAAGGCTTTGGGGAGACGGGAGATGAGACACCCATCGTAGAATACACAGTTTCTGACCTGCACTTCTTGCCACAGTGATTATGTGGCGAGTCCCGTTACGTTTATGGTCAATGGTGACCCCCAGGTGGGGGTTCGGCGATGGTAATGCCATTGAATGTCAAGGGGTGGTGGTTAAACTCTCGCTTGTTGGACATAGTCATTGCGTGGCACTTGTGTGGTATGAATGTTACTTGCCAGTTATCAGCCCAAGCCTGAATGTCGTCCAGGTCTTGTTGCTTGCGGACATTGACTGCTTCATTATCTGAGGAGTTGGGAATGGAACTGAACACTGTGTAGCCATTAGCGAACATCACCACTTCTGATCTTATGATTGAGGGATGGTCATTGATGAAGTAGCTGAAGATAGTAGGGCCGAGGACACTGCCCTGAGGAACTCCTGCAGTGATGTCCTGGGGCTGTGATGATTGACTTCCAACCATCACAACCATCTTTCTCTGTGCTAGGTATGACTTCAGCCAGTGGAGAGTTTTCCCCCTGATTCCCATTGACTTCAGTTGTACTAGGGCTCCTTGGTGCCATACTCGGTCAAGTGCTGCCCTGATGTCAAGTGCTGTCACTCTCACCTCACCTCTTGAATTCACCTCTTTTGTCCATGTTTGCACCAAGACTATAATGAGGTCTGGAGCCAAGTGGTCCGGACAGAACCTAAACTGTGCATCCGTGAGCAGATTATTGGTGAGTAAGTGCCGCTTGATAGCACTGTTGATGTCACCTTCCATCACTTTGCTGATGATTGAGAGTAGTCCGATGGGGCATTAATTGACAATTTTCCACATTGTTGGATAGATGCCAGTGTTGTAGCTGTACTGGAGCAGTTTGGCTAAAGGTGCAGCTAGTTCTGCAGCACAATTCTTCAGCACGAAGCCGGGATGTTGGCGGGGCCCATAACCTTTGCTGTGTCCAGTGCGCTCAGTCTTTTCTTGATATCACAAGGAATGAACCGAATTGTTTGAAGACTGGCATCTGCAATGGTGGGAACCTGAGGAGGAGGTCGATATGGATCATCCTCTCGGGGCTTCTGGCTCAAGATGGTAGCAAATACTTCAGCCTTGTCTTTTGCACTCATGTGCTGTGCTCCGCCATCATTGAGGATGGGAATAATTAGTGGAGCTTCCTCCTCCTGTTAGTTGTTTAATTTTACACCACCATTCATGACTTGATATGGCAGGACTAATATATAGACGTTAAAACAATTCCTCTTCAACTCGAAAGTCTCAATTTTCCACTTTGTTGAATTCAAGTAATTCACTGTTCTTTGAAGATATTCCACTACACACATAACGTCTCAGGTTTTTCATGAGTTTCGTTCTGACTGGGGATCTGAAATGCTGGACACAAACGACAGAAAAAGCAATGGTTGGGCCAGAATAGAAGCGGAAAATGACATCTCTCATGGGCTCTATTTTAATTCCAGTGAGGGAAAATGAGTGGCGTGCATGTCTGCGAGCCTTGGTAGGCAAGTTCGCTGAATTCACGATATGGTAGCATCATGGTTATGTTACTGAAATACTAATCCAAAGACCTGGTCTAATGATCAGGGGACGTGAGGCCAAAACCCACCCCAGCAGCTGGTGATTTTAAATTCAGTCAATTAAATAAATCTGGAATAAAAGCTTGTATCAGTAATAGTGACCATGCAAATATCGGAGTACATGGCCAGTTGACCCTGAAACTTCCTCCTCGCTAACAGCTGTGGATTTGTGCCAAACTTGAGAGAGCTGTGTCACAGACAAGTCAAGCAACAGCCTGACATAGTCATACCCACAGAATCAGATTTTTCAGCCAATGTCCCACAATCCTCCATCACCATGACCTGTTGATGTCCTGTCCCACCGCCAGGTCAGACCCATCAGAGTTGGCCGGCACCATGGTATACAGTCGACAGCGAGTGACCCTTAGAGTCCTCAACATTGACTTCGGACCCCATCAATTTCATGGCTTCATGTCTCACACAAGCGTGGGCTACATAGCATAGTGGATAGGTTGCTGGACTAGTAATAAAGAGGCGTGGACTAATGATCAGAAGACCTGAGTAAAAACCCACCACGGCAGCTAGGGGATCTGAATGCAACTAAATAAATGTTTTTTGAAAAGCTATTATTTCTCTTTGAAACTACGGGATTGTCATAAAATCCAATTGTTTCGCTAATGTCCATTCGGGAAGGATTTCTGACATCCTTACCTGGTCTGGCCTATATGTGAATCCAGATGCAGAGCACTGCCCAATGAAATGGATGAGCAAGTCACTCAATTGTAGTCAAGCGGGGCAATAAGTGCTGGACTTTCGACAATGTTCATATCACGTGAACGAATAAAAATGAAACATACTGCTTCATACCATCTACCACTCAGCCCCAGTTGATTAATTAATACTCGTACATATTAAAAACCATTTGGAAGAAGCACCAAGTGTAGCAAGGGCACAGAATGTTCTCTGGGTGGGGGACTTCAAAGTCCCTAACAACGAGTGGCTTGATAGCACGACTACTGACTGTATTGACCGAGTCCTAATAGATATAGCTGCCAGACTCGGTCTGCTGCAGGTGGTGGGAGAGCCAACACGAGGGAATACCTACTTGACCTCGTCCTCACCAATCTATCTGTTGCAGATGCAGATGCAACTTTCCATTGCAAAATTGGTAGGGGTGACGACCGCAAAGGCCTTGTGGAGATGAAGTCCCGTCTTCGTACAGAGGATACCCTCCATCCTGTAGTGTGGTAGTACCACCGTGCTAAATGGAATAGATTCATAACAGATCATTCCACAAATTTGGCCATGCATGAGATGCTGTGGGCCAGAATCTGCAGCAGAATTGTATTCCATCACAATCCTGGCCCGGCATATCCCTCGCTCTACAATTGCCAACAAACCAGGGGACTAACCTGGCTCAATGAATAGTGTATACTAGCATGCCAAGAGCAGCACCAAGAACACCTAAAAATGAGGTGCCAAAACTGGGGAAGCTGCAACACAGGAATACATGCTCGATAAACAGAGGAAGCAGCATGCGATAGACAGAGCTAAGCGATCCCACAGCCATGGATCAGATCAAGTCACTGCAGTCCTGTCATATCCAGTCCTGAATGGTGGTGGGTAATTGGAAATAGGAGGAGGATCCATGAACGCCCCTGTCCTCAATGATGGCAGAGTCCAGCCCGTGTGTGCAAAGGACAAGGCTGAAGCGTTTTCAACCATGTTCAGGTAGAAGTGTCGAGTGGATGACCTACTCCGGCGGTCCCTACATTCATAGAAGTCAGTCTTCAGGAAATTTTATTCATTGCATGTGGTATCAAGAAACGGCAGAGTGCACTCGATGAACACCAACAACATCCCGGCTATTGTACTGAAGACTTGTGCTCCAGCACTAGTAGTGCCGCTCGCCAATCTGTTCCAGTACAGCATCAACACTGGCGTCTACCCGATAATGTGGAAACTGCCCAGGTATGCCCTGTCCACAAAAAACAGGAAAAATCCAATCTGGCCAATTACCACCCATCAGTCTACTGTCAATCACCAACAAAATTATGGAAAGTGTCATCGAAAGTACTATCAAGTGGCACTTAATTACCAGTAATCTGCTCATTGATGCCCAATTTGAGTTCTTCCTGGAGCATTTGTCTACTGACCTTGGAGTGGGAGGGGGAGGATCTAGTTTTCATGGTACATGTAGGTACCAATGACATAAGTAGGACTAAGAAAGAGGTTCTGCTGAGAGAGTTTGAGCAGCTAGGGAATAAATTGAAAAGCAGAAGCACAAAGGTAATCATCTCTGGATTATTACCTTAGCCACAAGCAAATTGGTATGGCGTCAATAGAATCAGGGAGATGAATGCGTGGCTCAAAGATTGGTGTGGAGAAGTGGGTTTCAATTCATGGGGCACTGATACCAATTCTTGGGAAAGACAGAGCTGTTCCGTGGGGACGGACTAAACCTGAACTATGCTGGGACCAGAGTTCTAGCGAATCGAATAACTATGGAGGTAGATAAGACTTTAAACTAAGTAAAGGGCCGGGGTGCGGGGGGGGGGGGGCGTCCCAGTGGAGAGAAATCTTGAATGGTAGAGTGAAAAGAAAATGAAGCAATGTAGGAGAGGATAATTGGATTAGGTCAGGAAGGGACAGAGCATACAAACAAAAGAGTGCACTAACTTCAGGGTCGAGGTAACAAAAAATAGCGATAAGACAGATAGGGCGATAGTACAAAAAAATGTTAAGATGTAGAATAATGTTAAAAAGGCACATTTAAAAGTACTGTATCTGAATGCATGAAGCATTCGTAATAAGGTAGATCAAATAGCAGCACAAATAGATGTAAATTGATACCATATAGTTGCATTTATGGAGATATGGTTGCAGGGTGACCAGGGTTGAGAACTGAATATCCAAGGATATTCAATATTTAGGAAGGACAGGCAAAAAGGAAAAGGAGGGTGGTGTGGCGTTGTTAATAAAGGATGAAATAAGAGCAATAGTGAGAAAGGATAATGGCTCAGAACATCAAGATGTAGAATCAGTCTGGGTGGAGCTAAGGAGGACCAAGGGGCAGAAAACATTGGTAGGAGTTGTTTATAGGCCTCCACTCAGTACTGGTAATGTAGGGGATTGCATCAAACAGGAAATTAGAGATGCATGTAACAAAGGTACTAGAGTTATCCTAGGTAACTTTAATCTACATATAGACTGGCCAAACCAAATTAGTAATAATACTGTGGAGGATGAATTCCTGGAGTGTGTACAAGATGTTTTTTTAGACCAGTTGAGGAGTCTAAGAGGGAACAGACTATCCTCGATTGGGTATTGTGCAATGAGAAGGGGTTAATTAATATTCTTGATGTGCGGGGTCCTTTAGGGAAGAGTGACCATAACATGATTGAATTCTTTATTAACATGGAAGGTGAAGTAATCCAATCCAAAACTAGGATCCTAATCTAAACAAAGGAAACTACAAATGGATAAGGAATGAATTGGCTATGATAGATTGGGAAGATTCATTAAAAGGCATGATGGTGGATAGGCAACGGCTAACATTTAAGTAATGAAAGCATGAATTGCAACAGTTATACATTCCTTTCTGGTACAAAAACACAAAAGGAGAAGTGGCCCAATCATGACGAACAAAAGCAATTAAGGATAGTATTAGATCCAAAGAGGAGTCATACAAAGTTGCCAGAAAAAGCAGCAAACCTGAGGAATGGGAGAAGTTTAGAATTCAACAAAAAAGGACCAAGAGATTGATTAAGAAAGGAAAAATAGAGTATAAGAGTAAACTTGCAAAGGACATAAAAAACGACTGCAAGATTTCTACATGTATGTAAAAAGAAAAAGATTAGTGAAGACAAGTCCTTTACAGTCAGAAATGGGAGAATTTATAATGGGGAACAAGGAAATGACAAAACAATTAAATAAATGCTTCAGATCTGTCTTCAATAAAGAGGACACAAATAACATCTAAGAAAAGCTAGGGAATGAAGGGTCTAGTGAGCAAGAGGAATAAATGAAATTATTGTTAGTAATAAATTAGTGCTGGAGAAACTAATGGGACTAAAAGCCAATAAATCCACAGGGCCTGATAATCTGCATCCCAGAGAACTAAAAGAGGTAGCCATGGAAATAGTGGATACATTGGTTGGTATCTCCCCAAATTCTATACATTATGGAACAGTTCCTGCAGATTGGAGGGTGGCAAATGTAACCTCACTATTTTAAAATAGGAGGGAGAGAGAAAACAGAGATCTACAGACTGGTTAACCTAACATCAGTAGTAGCGAAAATGCTAGAGTCAATTATAAACGATGTGATAACAGGACACTTAGAACATATCAACAGTATTGGACAAAGTCAACATAGATTTATGAAAGAAAAATCGTGTTTGACAAACCGACTAGAATTTTTTGAGGATGTAACTGACAGAATACATAAGGGAGAACCAGTGGATGTAGTGTGTTTGGATTTTCAGAAGGCCTTTGATAAAGTCCTATATAAGGGGTGAGAGTGCAAAAGTAAAGCACATCGGATTGGGGGTAACATACTGGCATGGATTGAAAATTGGTCAACTGACCAGCAGAGAGAGTAGGAATGAACAGATCTTTTTCGGGGTGCTTGGAAGTGACTAATAGGGTACCACAGGGATCAGTGCTTGGGCCCCAGCTATTCACAATATATATATAAATGATTTGGATGAGGAAACTCAATGTTTTATTGCCAAGTTTGCTTACGACGCAAAAGTAGGTGGGATTGTGAGTTGTGAGGAGGATGCAAAGACGTTGCAAGGTGATTTAGATCGGTTGAGTGAGTGGACCAACACATGGCAGCTGCAGTATAACGTGGATAAATGTGAAGTTATCCACTTTGGTAGGAAAAACATAAATAAAATATTATTTAAATGGTGATTGCTTGGGAAATATCGATGTACAAAGGGCCCTGGGTGTCCTTGTACACCAGTCATTGAAAGCAAACATGCAGGTACAGCAAGCAGTTAGGAAGGCAAATGGTATGTCGGCCTTCATTGCAAGAGGATTTGAGTACAGAAGCGAAGATATCTTACTACAGTTATACGGGCCTTGGTGGGACCACACCTGGAGAATTCTATGCAGTTTTGGTCTGCTTATCTAAGAAAGGATACACTTGCTGTAGAGGGAGTGCAGCGAAGGTTCACCGGACTGATTCCTGGGATGGCAGGACTGTCGTTTGAGGAGAGATTGGGTCGACTAGGCCTGTATTCACTAGAATTTGGAAGAATGAGAGGGGATCTCATTGAAACGTATAAAATTCTGATGGGGCTGGACAGACTGGGTGCGGGCAGGATGTTTCTCCTGACTGAGAAGTCTAAAACAAGGTGTCAGAGTTTCAGGATATGGGGTAGGAAATTTAGGACTGAGATGAGGAGAAATGTCTTCACTCAGAGGGTGGTGAAACTGTGGTATTCTCTACCACAGAAGGCTTTGGAGGCCAAGTCATTGAATATATTTACGAAGGAGGTAGATAGATTCTGGACGCAAAAGGCATCAAGGGGTATGGGGAAAAAGCGGGAATATGGTGTTGAGATAGAGGATCAGCCATGATCATATTGAATGGCGGTGCAGGCTCGAAGGGCCGATTGGCCTACTACTGCTCCTATTTTCTATGTTTCTATGACCTCATTACAGCATTGGTCTAAACGTGGACAAAATAACTAAATTCCACAGGTGACGTGAGCATTATTGCCTTTAACATCAACGCAGCATTTGACCAAGTGTGGCATCAAGGCGCTCTAATAAAATTGAAGTCAATCGGGATCGGGGGGAAACTGTGCACGGCTGGAGTCATACCGATCAAAAAGGAAGATTGTTGAGTTTGTCGGAGCACAATTATCTCAGCCCAAGGACATTGTTGCACGAGTTCCTCAGTGCAGCTTCCTACCCCCAGCTATATTCAGCTTCTTCATCAATGAATTTCCTCCATCATAACATCAGAAGGGTGGATTTTCGCTGTTTATTGCAGTGTTCTTTACCATTCGCAACTTCTCAGATAATGAAGAAATCTATGTCCGCCTGCAATAAGACCTGGATGACGACGTTCATGCTTAGGCTGATAATTGGCAAGCCACATTTACGCCACACAAGTGCAAAGCAAGGACTATCTCCAACCAGCGAGAGTCTAACCACCAACCCTTGATATTCAACGCCATTATAATCGCCAAATCCCCCACGATCAACATCCTGGGGGTGACCATAAACTCGGGCAGCCAAATATAACCTGTGGCTACATGAACAGATCAGAGGTTGAGTATTGTGTGGCAAGTGACTCACATCCTGACTCTCCAAAGAAGTTCCCTCATCTACAAGGCACACGTCAGGAGATTGATGAAATACTCTCCATTTGCCTGGATGAATGCAGCTCCAAAAACAGTCAAGAAGCTCGACACCATCCAAGACAAAGCAGCTCGATTGATTGGTACCCCTGACACCACATTAAACATTCACTCTCTCCACCACTGGCATACTGTGGCTGCAGTTTGTACCATCTACAACATGTACAGCAGCAGCACGTCAAGGCTTCTTTCGCACTACCTCCCAAACCCGTGAACTCCACCACCGAGAGGGACAAGGACAGCATGCAGATAAGAGCAACTTTCAGGTGCCTGGATAGCCTGCGGTACAGATCATTAGGAATCTCCTGCAACACAGCGATGTCCTGCATTTTACACAATGCTGCATTCACCCCAATGAATCCAAAGAGGTCGTGGATGATGCCGGAGGATATCAGCATCAGTCGGTTGATCGCACAGAGCCAATGTAGAAGGAGGAGCCTGGTAAGCAAGCCTCGGGGTCTCGTCATGCATGGAGGCGACAGCATCTCATTAGTAATAACTTTTACTGAATAATGTCAAAACTCTAAGCATTAACAGTGATAACATTTAAATGGATCCCAATGCAACAGGTTCTCCTTAATCACATTCACACTGGTTACTCTGTAGCAGAAGCACCATGTCGGAAACCCATGTGATTTCTCCCTGATCAGTCGCAAAAAATGCCAGACTTCTGTCAAACGAATATAATTCTCTTACTTCCTCCATGTCCAGCTTTGACGACTACACTCATCATGATGTAATGTCCACCATCTTACTGTTCTGTGTAGCGCCCTCAGTGGCAGCAGGTTCATTAGTGGAAAGCTGATGCCTTGCACCAAGAATCCCCAGGAAATGAAGTGGCCTTAGTCTCACGGCAGCTATTAATCATGTGAGATCAGCGATGAGCTGTGCCTTCAATTCGAAGCTCGGTCATCCTGGCCTGACTAATGGGTTCAAAACATGACGGTTCTGAAGCAGTTTAAGGGTAACTGACTCCACTGTACTGAGACTGTACCTTTGATGTCAGTGCTGTAATGCTGACATTCACGTAGTGATTGTACCTGTGTTATCAGTGCTCTAATGTTGATATTATACACTACCTGCACCTGTGATATCAATGCTGTAATTCTGACATTTATACAATGATTGTGCAAGACTTGGATCACAGGTCACACACAGGTCACATACAGGTCACACACATCAAAAGAGTCTTAGGAGTTCTACGGTGTTTTATTAAAGAGCAGCATTTATAAGCATAATCAGATACAACACGTGATTAAGATAGATATAGTAGACAAACGACCCGTGTCAGATGAACAAATCTACGATCCTGGAGCTGAAAGGACAGACATTGAGGCATGAACGGTGGTCTCTGAACAGATCCCGAGCGGGTGGGGGTGTTAGGCTGAAGCCAGCATGGGTACTCCACCTTAGAGGTTTGAGCTTGACCAAGGCGTAAGGCTAAAGTCCGCATGAGATCCACCTTTAGGAAACTCCCTCCTCAGTCTGCCTGCTTTTCCATCTCCATCGCCCGTTTTGATGCCTTATTTCAGTGGGCTGGTGGATACCTGGTGTCAATTATTTCTACCCATTCCATGGTCCAATTACAGGGGAGAGGGTCCCATCATGCTGAGGTCAGCTTTTCCGGATACTCACACACTTAGTGCATCTGTTATATCAATGATGTAATGATGATATTTACACACTGACTGGACCTATATCACTATCACCAAGCTTATGGTCTACAGTATGGGCGACAGTGTTACCCGCCGTCTTATATGGCTCAGAGACATGGGCATTATAGAGCAGACATCTCAACGTGCTGGAGAAGTCCTACCAGCGCTGCCTCCACAGGATCCTGCAAATCCACTGGGAGGATAGATGCACCAGCATCAGTGTTCTAGCTCAGGCCAAAATGCCCAGCATTGAAACACTGACCACGCTCGGCCAGTTCCGTTGGGTGAGCCATATCACCTGCATAGCCAACACGAGACTTCCTAAGCAAGCGGTTTACTCGGGGTCCGACATGGCAAGTGAGTCCCAGGTGGACAGAGGAAATGTTTCAATGACACCATCAACGCCTCCTTGATAAAGTGCAGCTTCTCTGCCGGCACCTGGAACAAGACCGCCCAAAGTGGAGGAAAAACATCCGGGAGGGCACTCAGTACCTCGAGTCTTATCACCAAGAGCATGTGGAAATCAAGCGTAGATAGTGGAAGGAGCGTGTGGCAAACCAGGCTCCCAACCCAATCTATTCTACAACTAATGTTTTCCGCAACTATGACCGAGACAGTAATTTCTGCATTGGACTGTACAATCAGATGAGGACTCACTTTTAGAGTGGAAGCAAGTCTTCCTCGCTTTCGAGGGACTGCCTATGATGATGAGTGTGTGTGCTAAAGGGTGGGGTATTGGATGGGGTATAGTGTGCGCGTGAAAGAGTGTGTATTTGGATGAGGTACTGTCTGTGCAAAAGAATGGGGTGTTGAACGGAGTACAGTGTGTGTGTGAAAGGGTGGGGAGTTTGATGGGGTACAGTGTGTGTGTGAAAGGGTAGGAAGGTGGATGGGTTACAATGTGCGTGTGTGACGGTGCGGGCTTGAATACGTACAGAGTCTGTGAAACGGTGGGGAGTTCGATGGTACTGTGTCTGTGAAAGCTTGGGGGGTTGGATGGGGTATCGTATGTGTGACAGTGTGGGGAGGTGGATGGGGTACGGTGTGTGTGTGAAAGAGTGGGGAGTTGGGTGGGGTACAGTGTGTGTGAAGGGTGGAGAGGTGGATGGGGTACAGTGTGTGTGAAAGGGTGGGGTGTGGGATGGGGTACAGTGTGTGTGAAAGGGTGGGGTGTGGGATGGGGTACAGTGTGTGTGAAAGGGTGGGGTGTGGGATGGGGTACAGTGTGTGCGACAGTGTGCGGAGGTGGATGGGGTACAGTGTGTGTGAAAGAGTGGGGAGTTTAGGCTGCCGCTGGGGAGAGGCCTAGGTGCCGACGGGGAGAGGTCTGGACGCCTCCGGAGGCCATGTGCATCGTACACTCAACAGCTTCTGTCCCTGGCCGAAGGGACCCTGTACCGGCCGCTTCAGTCCCTGGTCGAAGGGACCATATACCATCCGCTCTGTCCCTGGCCGAAGGGACCTCGTACCGGCCGCTTCTGTCCCTGGCCGAAGGGACCCCGTACCGGCCGCTTCTGTCCCTGGTCGAAGGGACCCCGTACCGGCCGCTTCTGTCCCTGGCCGAAGGGACCTCGTACCGGCCGCTTCTGTCCCTGGTCGAAGGGACCTCGTACCGGCCGATTCTGTCCCTGGCCAAAGGGACCCCGTACCGGCTGCTTCTGTCCAGGGCGAAGGGTCCCCGTACCGGCCGCTTCTGTCCAGGGTGAAGGGACCCCGTACCGGCCGCTTCTGTCCAGGGTGAAGGGACCCCGTACCGGCTGCTTCTGTCCAGGGCGAAGGGACCCCGTACCGGCCGCTTCTGTCCAGGGTGAAGGGACCCCGTACCGGCTGCTTCTGTCCAGGGCGAAGGGACCCCGTACCGGCTGCTTCTGTCCAGGGCGAAGGGACCCCGTACCGGCTGCTTCTGTCCAGGGCGAAGGGACCCCATACCGGCTGCTTCTGTCCAGGGCGAAGGGTCCCCGTACCGGCTGCTTCTGTCCAGGATGAAGGGACCCCGTACCGGCCACTTGTATGCCGGGCAGATAGGTCATGGCACCGGATTCGGGGAACGTCTATCCGGCCGAAGGGACTCTGGGACGACCTGCCAAAGGGACGAGAGGACGTGGAACCGGCTGAAGGGATTCCCAGGCAGGTGTTCAATCGCCGAAGTGGCTCTGATGCCGTCGCTGAACCGGCTGAAGGGACCGAGGTGTGGTGTCGTGTTATACCCCCACTAACTTTTAATTAATTTTGATACTTTTAACCAACTTTTAAACTTATTAAACAATTTGGAAGAACTTTTAAAACTTACATTTTAAACTCTCAATCGAAATACTTTTAAATATCTATTATTAATCTACATCTTTGACTTTTAACAACGTTTAGAAACGTTTTAAATAGGGGAAATTTTTATAATCTATTATTGATTTTCTTCTTAGGCTTTTAACAATTTCTTAGAAATTTAAATTTTTTTATAACAACCTTTAGAAATTCTTGCAATATATTAGGAATCTTTATCCACTTTTAACTTTTAAAATAACTTTGGAATAACTTCCTAATGCCTGGCCCCAACCTAGCCTCGGGCCATCTACCATCAATGTCGCTAGCCTGCGCCGAGCTTGTGGCCAACACTTCGCCGTAGGCAATTCGGCTTATAGAGCTGCGCCAGGTCTCCAGTTGTCTTGGAACACCTTGCCACTGGACCAAGACATTGTTCAGCTAAGCCCGTGTGGTTGCTGATATGTAGCCCACCCCACGTTAAAAAAACTCACGCACAGGCATCTTCCACTTTGTCAGGATCAAGTTCGGGACCTGGAATGTCAGGACCCTCATGGACAATCCCAAAAGCAACAGGCCACAACACAGCACCACCATAGTTGCCCGGGAACTCCAATGTTTTGAAATTAACATCGCCGCCCTAAGTGAGACCTTGTGGGCAGGGGAAGGCCACTTGAAGGAATATGGTGGAGGTTACACCTTCTTCTGGAAAGGAAAACCAGAAGCAGAACGCTGCCTTCATGGAGTCGGCTTTGCTGTCAAGAATGAACTGGTGGACCACATCAAAGACTCCCCCTGTGGGGTAAACAAACGCCATTGTCTCTCCGTATCATACTATCTTGGAAACAATGTGCCACAGTCATCAGTGTGTATGCCCCTTCACTCGATGCAATGGATGAGGCTAAAGAGGGTTTTTATTCCAATCTCGAGACATCCTTGTCCCACGTTCCCACGGGCGACAAATTGATCTCCTGGGTGATTTTAATGCCAAAGTTGGCAAAGACACAGCCCTCTGGGGAGGCGTGATTGGCACGAGAGGGGGTAGGGAAAGCCAACTCCAGCAGTACCCTACTCCTGACAAAATGTATAGACCATGAACTCCTCATCACCAACATCCTGTTCCACCAGAGGGACAAATACAAGGCATCGTGGCAACACTATCGCTCCAAACACTGGCACATGCTTAACTATGTCATCATCCGAGCCAGGGATCGCACGGATATGCGCATCACCCACGCCATGACAGGAGCTGATGACTGCTGGACAGACTGCCAGCTAATCTGATCCATCATGAACATTAACATTGCCCCAAAGCAGAGGGGACAGCAGAAGCAGCTCCACAAAAACGTTAATGCCGGGGCACTTAGAGACCCAGCTAAGAGCCCTATACAGCCAGCGCCTCAAAGCCAATCTGGCGTGCCTTGATGACCCTGAGATGCTGAATCCTCAACGCGCTTGGTCTGCCCTCCGGGCCTCGATAACCAGTGCCTGTGAAGAGACACTTGTTCACTCAACCAGTAAACAACAGGACTGGTTTCATGAAAATGATCAGGAGATCGAAGAACTAATAGATCACAAACGCAAAGCATTTTTGAGCCTTAATCAACAGCCCAACACGGGAGCTGCAAAACAACATTACAGATGGCTAAAGGCTCAGGTCCAACAAAAAACTCGGGACCTAAAGAACAGGATGGAGAAAGCACAGGAGGTACAACAACTGGTGGACAGCCACGATATGCGAGGATTATTTGCTGCAGTCAAGGCCACCTATGGTCCAAACTCCCAAGGCCCCACCCCACTCCTGGCCAAGAACGGGGAAACGCTCATCAAGGACACCGAGGCTGTCAGGGCCCAATGGATGGATCACTTTGAAGATCTCCTCAATCGAGACTCTGCCTTTGACTCGAGTGCTCTCGATTCTATTCCACAGCATGCGATACGCCATCAACTCAGTGAAACTCTAACGTTGCATGAGGCAGGCAAAGCCATAAAACAGCTTAAGAATAACAAGGCTACAGGTGCGGATGGAATCCCTGCTGAGACGCTAAAATATGGCAGAGAGGCGCTGTTGGCGTGAATACATGACGTCATCTCTCTCATCTGGAGGGAGGAGAGCATGCCGGGCGATCTGAGAGATGCAGTGATTGTGACCATTTTTTAAAAGGGGGAACAAGTCCTACTGCGGCAACTACAGGGGAATCTCCCTCTTTCAGCCACTGAGAAAGTTGCCGCTCGAGTTCTCCTCAATCATGTTCTCCCTGTGGCTGAGAAGCTTCTCCCGGAATCGCAATGCAGATTTCGCTCCCTACGGTGCGTAACAGACATGATCTTTGCAGCACGCCAGCTGCAGGAAAAATGCAGGGAGCAGTGCCAGCCCTTATACGTGGCCTTTTTCGATCTTACAAAGGCCTTTGACACAGTCAACCATGAGGGTCTATCGAGCCTCCTCCTCTGTTTCGGATGCCCCCAAAAGTTTGTCAACATCCTTCACCTGCTTCATGATGACATGCATCTCATGATCTTTACCAACTGATCCATTACAGACCCAATCCATGTCCGGACCGGGGTCAAACAGGACTGCATTATCACTCCAACCCTCTTCTCAAACTTCCTCGCCACCATGCTCCACCTCACAATCAACAAGTTCCCCGCTGGATTGGAATTAAACTACAGAACCAGTGGGAAGCTGTTTAATCTACGCCACCTCCAGGCCAGGTCCAAGATCACCCCGACCTCTGTCATTGAGCTGCAGTATGCGGACGACACTTGCATCTGTGCACATTCAGAGGCTGGACTCCAGGATATGGTCAATATATTCACTGAGGCATATGAAAGCATGGGTTTTACACTTAACATCCATAAGACAAAAATCCTCCACCAGCCTGTCACCGCCGCACAGCACTCCCCTCCAATCATCAAGATCCATGGCATGGCCCTGGACAAGGTGGACCATTTCCCAAATCTCGGGAGCCTCTTATCATCAAAGGCAGACATTGATGCAGAGATTCAGCATCGCCTCCAATGCGCCAGTGCAGCATTTGGCCGTCTGAGGAAAAGAGTGCTTGAAGACCAGGTCCTCAAATCTACCACCAAACTCATAGTCCACAAGGCTGTAGTAATACGCGCCCTCCTGTATGGATCTGAAGCATTGACGATGTATAGATGGCATCTCAAGTCGCTGGAGATATATCACCAATTATGTCTCCGCAAGATTCTGCAAATAATCTGGGAGGACAGGTGCACCAACATCAGTGACCTCAACCAGGCTAACATCCCCAGTATTGAAGCATGACCACACTCGCTGGGCAGGCCACATGGTACGCCTGCCAGATACGAGACTGCCGAAGCAAATGCTTTATGCGGAGCTCCTTCATGGTAAATGAGCCAAAGGAGGACAGCAGAAACGCTATAAGAACACCCTCAAAGTGTGACATCATCAGTGACACCTGGGAGACCCTGGCCACAGATCGCCCGAGGTGGAAAAAGTCCATCCAGGAGGGCATTGAGCTCTTCGAGTCTCAACGCAAAGAGCATGAAGATGCCAAGCACAGGCAGCGGAAGGACTGTGCGGCAAACCAGCCCACTTACTCCTTCCCTCGACGAATGTCTGTTCCACCTGTAACAGGCTCTGTGGCTCTCGTATCGGACGGGTCAGCCATCAAAGAACTCACTTTGGGAGTGGAAGCAAGTCCTCCTCGATTCCGAGGGACTGCCTATGATGATGATGATGGGGAGTTGGATGGGGTACAGTGTGTGTGAAAGGGTGTGGAGTTGGATGGGGTACAGTGTGTGTGAAAGGGTGGAGAGTTGGATGGGGTACAGAGTTTTGAAAGGGTGGGGTGTTGGATGGGGTACAGTGTGTCTGAAAGGGTGGGGAGTTGGATGGGGTACAGTGTGTATGAAAAGGTGTGGAGTTGGATGGGGTACAGTGTGTGTGAAAGGGTGGAGAGTTGGATGGTGTACAGAGTTTTGAAAGGGTGGGGTGTTGGATGGGGTACAGTGTGTATGAAAGGGTGGGGAGCTGGATGGGTTACAGTGTGTGTGAAAGGGTGGAGAGTTGGATGGTGTACAGAGTTTTGAAAGGGTGGGGAGTTGGATGGGGTACAGTGTGTATGAAAGGGTGGGGAGCTGGATGGGTTACAGTGTTTGTGAAAGGTGGGGAATTTGATGGGGCACAGTGTGCGCGCGAAAGGGTGGGGACTTGGATTGTGTACAATGTCTGTGAAAGTGTGGGGAGCTGGATTGGGTATAGTGTTTATGTGAAAACGTGGGGATTTGTCTTCGTAACTGTGTCTTTGTGAAAGGCGAGTGAGTTGGATGGCGTACAGCCTTCAGTCACCTGAGGAAGAGAGTGTTTGACAACCAGGACCTCAAATCTGCCACCAAGCTTATGGTCTACAGAGAGTAGTGATCACCGCCATTCTATATGGCTCTGAGACATGGACTTTATACAGCAAACATCTCAAAGTACCATCAGCGCTAAACACATAAGATCCTGCAAATCCACTGGGAGTATAGACGCACCATAATCAGTGTTCTCACTCAGGCCAACATGCCCAGCATTGAAGCACTGACCACGCTCGACCAGCTCTGCTGAGTGGGCCACATTGACTGCATGTCCGACAAAAGACTCCCTAAGCAAGCGCTCTACTCGGAGCACCAACACGGCAAGCATGCCCCAGGTGGGCAGAGGAAACATTTCATCCTCAAAGCCTCCTTGATAAAGTGCAACATTCCTACCATCACCTGGGAATACCTGTAACAAGACCACTCAAAGTGGAGGAAGAGCATCCGGGAGGGCACTGAGTACCTCGAGTCTTGTTACCAAGTGCATGCGGAAATCAAGTGCATACAGCGGAAGGAGCGTGCGACAGACCAGGCTCCCATCCAAGCTATCCTACAACTAATGCTTTGCGCACCTGTGACTGAGACTGTAACTCCCGCATTGAATACAGTCACCTGAGAACTCACTTTTAGAGTGGAAGCAAGTCTTCCTCGATTTCGAGGGACTGCCTATGATGATAAGTGTGTGTGTTGAAGGGTGGGGTGTTGGATTGGTTACAATGAGTGTGTGAAAGGGTGGGGAGTGGATGCGGTAATGTGTGTGTGAAACGGATGGGGAGTTGGATGGTGTTCAGTGTGTATGTGAAAGGGTGGGGATTAGATGAGGTACCGTGTGTGTGTGAAAGGGTGGAGGTTTGAACGGGTTACAGTATCTGTTTGAAAACCTGGGACTTGGATGGGAAAAATTGTGTGAAAGAGTGGGGATTTGGCTGGGGTACACTGTGTGTCTGAAAACGTGGCGGTTTTGATGGGGTACAACGTCTGTGTGAAAGGGTGGGGAGTTAGATGGGGTATAGTGTGTGTGTGAAAGGGTGGGGAGTTGGATGCGGTACAGTGTTTGTGTGAAAGGTGGGGAGTTGGATGGGGTACAGTGTGTGTGTGAAAGGGTGGGGAGTTGGATAGTGTACAGTGTGTGTGTGAAAGTTTGGGGAGTTGGATGCGGTACAGTGTTTGTGTGAAAGGTGGGGAGTTGGATGGGGTACAGTGTGTGTGTGAAAGGGTGGGGAATTGGATGTGGTATGATGTGTGTGTGAGACGTTGGGGGCTTGGGTAGGGTACAGTGTCTGTGAAAGTGCCGGGTGTTGAATGGGTAGAATGTCTGAAAGTGTGGGGAGCTGGAGGGGATATATTGTATATGTGAAAACACGGGGAGTTGAGTGGGCTACAATGATTTTGTGAAAGGCTAGTGAGTTGGATGGGGTACCGCCTTCGGTCGCCTGAGGAAGAGAGTGTTTGAAGACCAGGACCTCAAATCTGCCACCAAGCTTATGGTCGAAAGGGCAGAAGTGATGCAGACTCTCCTATATGGATCAGAGACATAGACTTTATACAGCAGACATCTCAAAGCGCTGGAGAAGTACCACCAATGCTGGCTCCGCAAAATCCTGCAAATCCACTGGAAGGATAGATGCACCAATGTCAGTGTCCTCGCTCAGGGCAACATGCCGAGCATTAAAGCACTGACCACACTCGACCAGCTCTGTTGGGTGGGCCACATCATCTAGATGTCCAACACGAGACTCCCAAAGCAAGCGCTCTACTTGGAGCTCCGACACGGCAAGCAAGCCCCAGTTGGGCAGAGGAAACGTTTCATGGACACCCTCAAAGCCTCCTTCATAAAGTGCAACATTCCGACCAGCATCTTGAAATTCCTGGAACAAGACCGCCCAAAGTAGATGAAGAGATTCCGGGAGGGCGCTCAGTACCTCGAGTCTTGTCACCAAGAGCATGTGGAAATCTAGCGCAGACAGCGGAAGGAGCGTGTGGCAAATCAGGCTCCCAACCCAACCTATCCTACAACTAATGTTTCCCGCACCTGTGACCGAGACAGTAATTCCCACATTGGCCTGTAAAGTCACATGAGAACTTACTTCTAGACTGCCTGTAAGTATTCCTCTATTTCGAGAGACTGTCTATGATGATGAGTGTGTGTGTTAAAGGGTGGGTTGTTGGATGGGTTACAATGTGTGTGAAAGATTGGATAGTTGGATGGGGTACTGTCTGTACGAAAGGGTGGGAAGTTAGATCTGGTAGAATGTGTGGGTGACAGGGTGGGGTGTTGGATAGGGTACAGCTTGTGTGTGAAAGGGTGTGGAGTTGGATGGGGTACGATATGTGTGTGAGATGGTGAGGGCTTGGATAGGGTATGATGTATGTGAAAGAGTCGGGAATTAGATGACACTGTGTCTGTGAAAGGTTGAGTGCTTGGATGGGGTACAGTGTGTGTGTAAAAAGGTGAGGAATTGGATGGGATACAGTGTGTGTCAAAGTGTGGGGAGTTGGATGGGGTACAGAGTCTGAAAGGGTGGGGAGTTGGATGTGTTACAGTGTGTATGAAAGGATGGGGAGGTGGATGGGGTACAGTGTGTGTGTGAAAGGGTGGGAAGTTGGATGGGGAACAGTGTGTGAGAAAGGATGGGGAGGTGGATGGGGTACAGTGTGTGTGTGAAAGGGTGGGAGTTGGATGGGGTACAGAGTCTGAAAGGGTGGGGAGTTGGATGGGTTACAGTGTGTGTGAAAGGTTGGGAAGTTGGATGGGTACAGTGTGTGTGAAAGTGTGGGGAGTTGGATGGGGTATAGTGTGTGTGTGAAAGGGTGGTGAGTGGGATGCGGTACAGTGTGTGTGAAAGGGTGGAAGTTGGATGGGGTACAGTGTGTGTGTGAAAGGGTGGTGAGTGGGATGGGGTACAGTGTGTGTGAAAGTGTGGGAGTTGGAAAGGGTACAGTGTGTGTGAAAGGGTGGGAAGTTGGATGGGTACAGTGTGAGTGAAAGGGTGGTGAGTGGGATGGGTTACAGTGTGTGTGAAAGTGTGGGGAGTTAGATGGGCTACAGTGTGTGTGAAAGGGTGGCTAGTTGGATGGGTTACAGTGTGAGTGAAAGGGTGGGGAGTTGGATGGATACAGTGTGTAGGTGAAAGGTTGTGGTGTTAGATGGGGTACAGTGCGTGTGAAAGGATGGGGAATTGGATGGTGTACAGTGTGTGAGAAACGGTCAGGATTTGGACAGATTGCAGTGTGTGTGAAAGAGTGGAGAGTTGGATGCGGTGCAGTGTCTGAAAGAGTGGGAAGTTGGATGGAGTACAGTGTGTGTGTGAAAGGGTGGGAAAATGTTTGAGGTACAGTGTGTGTGTGAAAGTGTGGGGAGTTAGATGGGGTACAGTGTGCGTGAAAGGGTGGTTAGTTGGATGAGGTACAGTGTGAGTGAAAGGGTGGGGAGTTGGATGGAAACAGTGTGTAAGTGAAAGTGTGGGGGATGGGTTACAGTATGTGTGAAAGGGTGGGGAGTTGGATGGGGTACAGTGTGTGTGAAAGGGTGGGGAGTTGGATGGATACAGTGTGTATGTGAAAGGTTGGAGTGTTAGATGGGGTACAGTGTGTGTGAAAGGGTGGGGAGTTGGATGGGTTACAGTGTGAGTGAAAGGGTGGGGATTTGGATGGATACAGTGTGTATGTGAAAGGTTGGAGTGTTAGATGGGGTACAGTGTGTGTGAAAGGGTGGTTAGTTGGATGGGTTACAGTGTGTGTGAAAGTGTGGGGAGTTGGATGGGTACAGTGTGTGTGTGTGAAAGGTTGTGGTGTTAGATGGGGGACAGTATGTGTGAAAGGGTGGGGAGTTGGATGGGGTACAGTGTGTGAGAAACGGTCAGGATTTGGACAGACTGCAGTGCGTGTGAAAGAGTGGAGAGTTGGATGGAGTACAGTGTGTGTGTGAAAGAGTGGGGAACTGTTTGAGGCACAGTGTGTGTGTGAAAGTGTGAGGGATTGGACGGGGTACAGTGTGTGTGCTAGGTCTGGAGAGTTTGAAGCTGCCTTGTGAACTCCGGCAGCAGTTTGGTTGTGAAAGAATGTTGTTCACCTATGGACTAACTCCCAAGATGTTACACCTAATGTATGTTTTACAATGAGCTAATCACAATGAATTAATCACAACTTTAGTGATTAAAATGTTAATTAACAGCACAGTGGGCGGGTCACGTTGATTGCCTTTGTGAGAAAATCAGTTTGTGCAATACCTGACTGTCGAGGTGTCATCCCATTCTATTGGCCCACCAGGGAACTTAGCTAAAATCGGCACATAGAATCCTGCTGATCGCACATCAATGGGTCAGGTTTCACTCAGGGTCATAACGTTGATTGAAAATTCAGTGTGCAGAACTCCCCATCTCGTAGACTTAAGGCTGGTGACAAATAAGTCTCTTTCACTCTCGCAGACACAGAGAGTGAGCTGTGTTCTCATATCAGCAGTGAAAACCTGCCCATGGATTAAAATTCAGGAATGGCTATTTTCAAGAGTTTCGCTAGAGACAGTGAGCCAATGTTCAAAGAATGTTCCATCTTTATTATATTTAAGAACTGAGCAGCGATGAAACTGTTTGTTCTCACTATGAAATCAATGTAGAATTACAAAGAGTCTACAGCACAAGAACAGGCCATTCGAATATAACATAACCAGTCTCTGGGTAAACAGGTTTCAGAGGAACATAACCAGTTTCTGGGTAAACAGATTTCACAGGAACATAACCAGTCTCTGGGTAAACAGGTTTCAGAGGAACATTACCAGCTTCTGGGTAAACAGGTTTCACAGGAACATAAGAACATAAGAATTAGGAACAGGAGTAGGCCATCTAGCCCCTCGTGCTGCTCTGCCATTCAAAAAGATCATGGCTGATCTGGCCGTTGACTCAGCTCCACTTACCCACCCGCTCCCCGTAACCCTTAATTCCCTTATTGGTTAAAAATCTATCTATCTGTGATTTGAATACATTCAATAAGCTAGCCTCAACTACTTCCTTGGGCAGAGAATTCCACAGATTCACAACCCTCTGGGAGAAGAAATTCCCTCTCAACTCGGTTTTAAATTGGCTCCCCCGCATTTTGAGGCTGTGCCCCCTAGTTCTAGTCTCCCCGACCAGTGGAAACAACCTCTCTGCCTCTATCTTGTCTATCCCTTTCATTTTCTTAAATGTTTCTATAAGATCACCCCTCATCCTTCTGAACTCCAATGAGTAAAGACCCAGTCTACTCAATCTATCATCATAAGGTAACGCGCTCATCTCCGGAATCAGCCTAGTGAATCGTCCCTGTACCCCCTCCAAAGCTAGTATATCCTTCCTTAATTAAGGTGATCAAAACTGCACGCAGTACTCCAGGGGCGGCCTCACCAATACCATATATAGTTGCAGCAGGACCTCCCTGCTTTTATATTCCATCCCTCTCGCAATGAAGGCCAACATTCCATTCGCCTTCCTGATTACCTGCTGCACCTGAAAACTAACTTTTTGGGATTCATGCACAAGGGCCCCCAGGTCCCTCTGCACCGCAGCATGTTGTAATTTCTCCCCATTCAAATAATATTCCCTTTTACTGTTTTTTTTTCCCAAGGTGGATGACCTCACACTTTCCGACATTGTATTCCATCTGCCAAACCTTAGCCCATTCGCTTAACCTATCTAAATCTCTTTGCAGCCTCTCTGTGTCGCTGCACAACCCGCTTTCCCACTAATCTTTGTGTCATCTGCAAATGTTGTTACACTACACTCTGTCCCCTATTCCAGGTCATCTATGTATATTGTAAACAGTTGTGGTCCCAGCACCGATCCCTGTGGCACACCACTAACCACCGATTTCCAACCCGAAAAGGACCCATTTATCCTGACTCTCTGCTTTCTGTAAGCCAGCCAATTCTCTATCCATGCTAATACATTTCCTCTGACTGCGCATACCTTTATCTTCTGCAGTAACCTTTTGTGTGGCACCTTATCGAATGCCTTTTGGAAATCTAAATACACCACATCCATCGGTACACCTCTATACACCATGCTCGTTATATCTTCAAAGAATTCCAGTAAATTAGTTAAACATGATTTCCCCTTCATGAATCCATGTTGCGTCTGCTTGATTGCACTATTCCTATTTAGATATCCCGCTATTTCTTCCTTAATGATAGCTTCAAGCATTTTCCCCACTACAGATGTTAAACTAACTGGCCTATAGTTACCTGCCTTTTGTCTGCCCCCTTTTTTAAACAGAGGCGTTACATTAGCTGCTTTCCAATCCGCTGGTACCTCCCCAGAGTCCAGAAAATTTTGGTAGATTATAACGAATGCATCTGCTATAACTTCCACCATCTCTTTTAATACCCTGGGATGCATTTCATCAGGACCAGGGGACTTGTCTACCTTGAGTCCCATTAGCCTGTCCACCACTACCCCCCTAGTGATAGTGATTGTTTCGAGGTCTTCCCTTCCCACATTCCTGTGACCAGCAATTTTTTGGCATGGTTTTTGTGTCTTCCACTGTGAAGACCGAAGCAAAATAATTGTTTAAGGTCTCAGCCATTTCCACATTTCCCATTATTAAATCTCCCTTCTCATCTTCTAAGGGACCAACATTTACTTTAGTCACTCTTTTCCGTTTTATATATCTGTAAAAGCTTTTACTATCTGTTTTTATGTTTTGCGCAAGTTTACTTTCGTAATCTATCTTTCCTTTCTTTATTGCTTTCTTAGTCATTCTTTGCTGTCATTTAAAATTTTCCCAATCTTCTAGTTTCCCACTAACCTTGGCCACCTTATACGCATTGGTTTTTAATTTGATACTCTCCTTTATTTCCTTGGTTATCCACGGCTGGTTATCCCTTCTCTTACCGCCCTTCTTTTTCACTGGAATATATTTTTGTTGTGCACTATGAAAGAGCTCCTTAAAAGTCCTCCACTGTTCCTCAATTGTGCCACCGTTCAGACTGTGTTCCCAGTCTACTTTAGCCAACTCTGCCCTCATCCCACTGTAGTCCCTTTTGTTTCAGCAAAGTACACTCGTTTGAGACACTACTTCCTCACCCTCAATCTGTACTACAAATTCAACCATACTGTGATCACTCATTCCGAGAGGAATTATTACTGGGAGATCGTTTATTATTCCTGTCTCATTACACAGGACCAGATTTAAGATCGCTTGCTCCCTTGTCGGTTCTGTAACATACTGTTGTAAGAAACAATCCTGTATGCATTCTATGAATTCCTCCTCAAGGCTACCCCATGCAATTTGAATTGACCAATCGATATGTAGGTTAAAATCCCCCATGATTACTGCCATTCCTTCTTCACATGCCTCCATTATTCGCTTGATTATTGCCTGCCCCACCGTGAAGTTATTATTTGGGGGCCTATAAACTACGTCCACCAGTGACTTTTTCCCCTTACTATCTCTAATCTCCACCCACAATGATTCAACATTTTGTTCATGAGAGCCAATATCGTCTCTCACAACTGCCCTGATATCTTCCTTCATTAACAGAGCTACCCCACCTCCTTTCCCTTCTTGTCTATCTTTCCGAATTGTCAGATACCCCTGTATGTTTAATTCCCAGTCTTAGCCAACCTGCTACCACGTTTCTATAATGGCCACCAAATCATACCCAGTCATAAGCATAACCAGTCTCTGGGTAAATAGGTTTCACAGGAACATAACCAGTCTCTGGGTAAACAGGTTTCACAGGAGCATAACCAGTCTCTGGGTAAACAGGTTTCATTGTAACATAATCAGTCTCTGGGTTAACAGGTTTCACAGGAATATAACCAGTCTCTGGGTAAATAGGTTTCACAGGAACATAATCAGTCTCTGGGTAAATAGGTTTCACAGGAATATAACCAGTCTCTGGGTAAATAGGTTTCATTGTAACATAACCAGTCTCTGGGTAAATAGGTTTCACAGAAACACAACCAGTATCTGGATAAACAAGTTTCACAGGAACATAACCACTCTCTGAGTAAATAAGGTTCTCCTGAATTCCCTATTGAATTTATTGGTAACTGTCTTATATTGATAGCCCCTAGTTTTGGGCTCCTCCACAAGTGGAAACATCTTCTCTATGTCAACCCGATCAAACCCATTCATATTTTTAATGTACCAGAAAACAGTTGTTGGTTTGAAGCTGTGCCTGGTCTGATTGACTACTTTTCACTCTGCCTTTTTGTAAACACAGGGTTACACACTAGTGACACAGGCAACGTTCTCCGACACCTCTCCCCACAGTTTGGGAATAAACAGCAGATATTGCAATGGGTTATGGTGAGATCTGATTCCATTTTTAGGACCAGCTGATATCGGCCTTGGATTCCATGGAGGGTGAAAAGAAAAGTAAAAGTGAATTAAAACGGCAGCAGGAAGGGAAAATTTCAGAGCTGCATGTGAGTATTACCTTTTACCTTTAAACACAGCCACCCTTCAATAACATGTTGATTAAATGATCCCTCTCACCATCTTAGGATCCCTGGAGCAACACATCTCCGCACAATTTGCCAAAATCCATCGATATCTTGAAGACAAAGCGAAACCTTTGTTCGAAGAGCTGAGGAGACAAAAGGAGGAAAATCTGTGCCCAATGGAGAAGAACTTGGACAGAATTGAAGAGGAACTGACGTCACTTGAGAAGAACATACTGAATCTTTGTGCAGACATCGAGCAGCAAGAGAGTATCTCTTTTCTCAAGGTGACCCTTTATAACCCAATCCCCAAACTGTTGGTGTAAGTGTAAACAGCACTTTATAATAGGGCTCAAACCCCACCACAACAATGCACAATGTGCAGTTTAACTGAGGACCAACAGGTATAAGTCAGGATTGAGCACTCAGTGTCGAGGAGACTGTCCCACACTGTCAGGACCTCACACTGGCTGCAGAAAAACTGGAACCCGAGTGAAAAGTCCAGAAAGGGAGTGGGAGAGAAGTAATGGGTTCCACCCAAACCAAGGAGGGGCAAACAGACTTGGTAAGGACATTGAGGCAGCAATGGCAAACCATTTAGAGTAGAGAGGTGGGGGGAGGGCTGGGAGGAAACCAGAGTGGAGACAAACCGTCGGGCAGAAGGTCGTCAGCAGGCTGTTCCTCACACAGAAGGGGAGACATTCCTCCTGGGCGGCAGTGCTAAACGGGCGATAGCTAATCGGCAGCTCACTTTACATTCGCCCAATTGTCTTTTTTGTCAATGGATTCACACACACATATACAGGGTAGAGGGAGTTGTGATCACATCGCACAGTTGCTCTGGTCAGAACCCACCTTGAATAGAGCGAAGGATTGAAAAGCAGAGAATACTGAACAGGCAGGGGCTCCATTCTCTCGAAAAGAGAAGGCTGAGGGGTGTCCTGATAGAGTTCTTCAAAATTATGAATCGGTTCGAAAATATGTTTCCACATGTGGGGGAGACAAAACTTGAAGTCATAAATATAAGATAATCATGAGTCAATCCAATAGGGAATTCAGGAGAAACTTCTTTGTCCAGAGAGTGGTGAGAATATGGAATCAATTTTTGGGGGGTGAACAGTGCAGGAAAGTGGAGTTGAGGCAGAAAATCAGCCATGATCTTATTGAATGGCGGATCAGGGTCGAGGGGCCGAATGGCCTACTCCTATTCTTAATTCTAATGTTCTTATGCAGAAATTAGGTGTAACAACACTGCCCCCAGCTCAGGGCCGCACAGATCAGAGACAAGCTCTGACTTACTGGGTAAATACAGACCGGAAATAACAGGAACTGGTCAGTGAACCTTCAAAGTCTTCAGCAGCAGAGGGTACCCTGTGGTGTGTATACCCTGGGGGCCCGTCAGTGAAAACTCCACTCAGATCCTTTCACATTTACTGAAACCACTGATAATACAACATTTACCAGTACTGTGTACTTATTCAAATGTTTCTGATTCTCTGTCCTGCAGGAACTGAAAGGATTGAGAGAAAGGTGAGTATCCAATCCAAACCCACACACGGTCTGACACTGTGATCACAGTTTGTATCCAGCAGAGAGTGAAAAATCAATCCCATTCAAACAGGTACCTGGACAAAGGTGAGGACGGTGAAAGTGCCGAGAGAGGAGAAGATGAGGAGATACTGGTGTCGGCTAATCTGAAATACACAGTATTTCGAGGCCCATTACTCTGCTCAGTGTGGAAGGAAATGAAACAGATCATCTCGCCAGGTAAGAAACTCCCTAGCTTTGTGTCCACTTTCTGTAGTTTCCTGCTCTCTGCCCCCTCTCCTGAAGGTGCTGCCTGTTGCTGGGTACAGGTCACTGGGGCAGCAGCCTCTGGTACCTCACTCAAGGGGCCGTTCTTTATGTGGGACCTTAGATTGGGCAGTGATCAGACTGGGACCCTTGGCTGATTGTGTTCCTCTCTGACTCAGGACTCACTGGACAGTGATCAGACTGGGACCCTGTAATATCTGTTCACTGTACATACTGCAGCCTGGGAATATATCTAACTTTACACTGTACCCAGTCTGTAATATCTGTTCACTGTACATACTGCAGTCTGGGAATATATCTAATTGTACACTGTACCCAGTCTCGCTTATTTACTGATACAGAAATTATGGACTAGGTGCAGAGTCCATTTAACAGATATCAGATATTAATCTGCCCGTAAGCGTGACCCCGAATTTCTGTTCGCCTGTCACTTTAATTCTCCACTCTACTCCCACTCTGATCTATCTGCCCTTGGCCTCTTACACGGTTCCTTAAGAATCTGTTACATCTGAAACGTTTCCAGTTCTGATGAAGGGCCACAGACCTGAAACGTTAACTCTGTTTCTCTCTCGTTAAATCCTGCCTGACCTGCTGAGATGTCCAGCATTTTCTGTTTTTTCTTTCGAATTCCAGCATTCGCAGTATTTTGCTTTTGTTTTAGTAATTAACCTGTGTCCGTCCACCTGCTTATCTCTAAAATATTTAACATGATGTCATTTTTATTTCCCCAGTCCCTGCCTCACTGATCCGAGACCCAAACACAGTGCATCGGAAGCTCATCCTGTGTGAGGCCCGGACCAGTGTGAGACTCGGTGAGAGAGGATTACAACTTCCTGATAACCCGGAGACATTTGATACTGCTGGCAGTGTCCTTGGGTCACAGGGATTCACATCAGGGAAACCCTACTGGGAGGTGGGGTTCTGGGACAAGACTGAGTGGGACATCGGTGTAGCCAAAGAGTCAACCAATAGAAATGGAGCGATAACACTGGGGCCTAAACGTGGATACTGGGCTGTGTGTCTGAGAAATGGGACTGAATATAGAGCTGCTGACAGCCCATGTGTCCCACTGATCTCGAGTGTGAACTGCAGGACCTTCAGAGTTTACCTGGACGATGAGGAAGGACAGGTGACCTTTTACAATGCTGATGATATCTCCAATCTCTACACTTTCACTGACACATTCACTGAGAAACTCTTTCCTTATTTCTTTCCTGGATTGTGCGATGAGGGTAAAAATGCTGCTCCTCTTAAACTGCGGCATTTCGAACTGCAGGTTCCTAAATTGATGTGTTAAGAGTATGGAGAGAATGCGTCCACTGCTGGGTGAATATTTCCCATCTCACATAGTAACTTCGAGAAAAAGCAGGAAACAGCACTGGAAAAGAGGCTTGGGAATAAATGGTGGGGTTGAGAATGTTGGGCTGGTGAACTGTAAGTGTTCCTTGCGCTGAGCTCTTGGGCTGTGATCAGGGACTGGGACGTGTGTTACTGTCATGTATGTATGCTTGGTATTACTAGCCACCAGGTGGCGCCAGTGTTCGTGGTCATTGGGCTGTGCGCACGTGTGAGTGTGGCCCAGGTATAAAAGGCCAGCCATCTTGCAATGTAATCATTTGGGCCCAAATAAAGTAGATTCAGGTTTGTACCGGTTCGGAGTTTACACTATTCAGTCTATTGAATTATTGCATGCACAACATTTGGTGACGATGAGGTAACAAGAACCTTTGCATGCAAAAATGAGCACAATTGGAATTCTGGAGCGATTCGTGGAGGGGGAAGATTGAGCAGACTTTGTAGCCCATTTAAACCAGTACTTCATGGCCAACAAAATGGAGGAAGAGGCAGATGCAGTTTGGCGCTAGGTGGTCCTCCTCACGGTTTGCAGTCCAACAATCTATGGACTCATAATGAATCTCCTCTCACCCTTAAGTCCAAGGGACAAGAACTATGAAACGTTGTGTACTCTGGTATGTGACCATCTCAAACCAGGTGAAGATATCGATTCTATATACACGGTCGTTCTGAGGGCAAGGATGCATCAGAATTCATTGCCAAACTAACACGTCTAGCTGGACCGTGTAAGTTCAAAACTGCGTTGGCAGACATGCTGGCTGCGGGACCTCTTTTAATCAGCATCAACCAGGAGGTGATCCTGCGTAAGCTACTGGCGGCGGAGATGCTGGATTTGAGCAAGGCCATCACGATTGCCCAATCATGCATGATGACGGACAAAAGCTTAACGCAGATATCATTGAAAAATCGGAACTCGGCAAGCACTGTAAATAAGATAGTATCGTCGTTTGGCAGAGCTGCATATGGCAGGGCCTACATGACTGCATACACGAAACCTGTGGCTCTTCAATGTCCACCAATGGGAATAAATCTGCTATCACCGTATTGATGTTGTGGGGGAAAACATCGGCATCATCAGTGTCGGTTTAAACAGTATATTTGTAAAGGTTGATTGGGAGTGGGGCATCTCCAGTGCATGTGTCCGCAACTGAGCAAGTGTGCTGCGACACACCACGTGGAGGATGATGACCAATCTAACGTGGATCCAGATATGCAATCCGAGATACCAGAGGAGGAAGTGTGTGGACTGTATTCATTCCTAACAAAGAAACAATCGATAATGATTAATGTAAAACTTAACATTGTGCCGATATCGATGGAATTGGACATGGGTGTGACTCAATCAATAATGAGCCAGGGGACATTCGACAGGCTGTGGGATATTAAGACTGTGAGGCCTAAACTAAGTCCAGTCAATGCCAAGTTGCATACTTAAACTAAAGAACTCATAGCGGCGATTGGCAGTGCATCAAGATGTCATATGAAGATGCAGTTCATGATTTAGTGTAATGGATTGTTCCAGGCAATGGTCCAATGCTGTTCGCCAGGAGCTGGTTAGAAAAAATCAAACGCAACTGGAACGAGATCAAAGCATTGTCGTCAGAGGAGGATACTCCATGTGCTCAAGTGGTGAGAAAGTTCCCCTCGCTGTTTGAACCAGGCATCAGCAATTTCACGGGAGCCAGGGTGCAGATCCACATGGATTCAGATGCAAGACTCATCCATCATAAAGCTCGGGCAGTTCCGTACATGATGAGGGAGAAGATCGAAATCGAATTGGACAGACTCCATCGTGAAGGGATCATATCACGGCCGAATTTAATGAATGGGCCAACCCCATTGTTCCCTTGTTGAAAAGTGATGGCACTGTTCGGATTTGTGAAGTCTACAAGGTTACAATCAACCGAGTTTCGAAGTGCAGCGGCAGGTCAGAGTGCAAAGGTAAGAGTTTAGTAAGTGGGAGAGTTCTGGCAAGTGGGAGCGGGAGGTGTTGCTTTGTCTTGTTTTTCCCACCAGTGCTGACTCCCCGACCTGGGAGGAAAAGAAAACGAAGTGTGAGATCACAGCAAGAGGTTCAGGGATTTCGGAGCAGCCTATAAAGGCCAGCTGGTGCAGCTGCAGCAGGCAGAGAAGGCAAAAAAGAAATAGAAAGAAATTCAAAGATGACGTCATAGCCAAGGTGGTAAGTGATTGACTGGTGATTGGTGAGCAGTTTTTTCTTTTTCTTTTCTTTATCAGTAAGTAAACTTTAGCATTATTGTTGCCAAATTTTAAGTTAATCTAGGGTTTAGGTCATGGCAAGAGAGCTCGGACACATGCTATGCTCCTCCTGTACTATGTGGGAAGTCAGGGATGCTTTCAGTGTCCCTAATGACTACATGTGCAGGATGTGTATCCGGCTGCAGCTCCTGTCAGACCACATTGCGGCACTGGAGCTGCAGGTGGATTCACTCTGGAGAATGCGCGATGCTGAGGTTGTCGTGCATAGCTCATTTCGTGAGTTCATCTTACCGCAGGTAAAGGTTACACAGCCAGATAGGTGATGGGTGACCAACAGGAAGAGCAGTGGAAGGAAGGTAGTGCAGGGGTCCTCTGCGGTCATCCCCCTGCAAAACAGATGCACCGCTTTGGGTACAGTTGAGGGGGATGACTCATCAGGGGAGGGCAGCAGCAGCCAAGTCCATGGCACCGTGGTTGGATCTGCTGCACAGGAGGGCAGGAAAAAGAGTGTGAGAGCTATAGTGATAGGGGATTCTATTGTAAGGGGAATAGATAGACGTTTCTTCGGCCGCAAGCAAGACTCCAGGATGGTATGCTGCCTCCCTGGTGCAAGAGTCAAGGATGACTCGGAGCGAGTGCAGGACATTTTGAAAGGGGACGGCAAATAGTCAATTGTCGTTGTGCGTACAGGTACCAATGATATCGGTAAAAAATGGGATGAGGTCCTACAAGATGAATTTAGGGAGCTAGAAGCTAAATTAAAATGTAGGACCTCAAAAGTAGTAATCTCAGGATTGCTACCAATGCCATGTGCTAGTCAGAGTAGGAATCGCAGGATAGTTCAGATGAATATGTGGCTTGAGGAGTGGTGCAGAAGGGAGGGATTCAAATTCCTGGGGCATTGGAATCAGTTCTGAGTGAGGTGGGACCAGTACAAACCGGACGGTCTGCACCTGGCAGGACTGGAACCAATGTGATAGGGGCAGATTTTGCTAATGCTGTTGGGGAGGGGGATGGGAACCTATGCAGGTAGACAGGAGGAAGTAGAATAAGGGCAGAAGCAAAAGATTGAAAGAAGAAAAGTAAAAGTACAGGGCAGAGAAACCAAGGCAAAAAGCAAAAAGGGCCACATTACACCAAAATCCGAAAGGGGCAAAGGGTGTTAAAAAAACAAGCCTGAAGGCTCTGTGCCTCAATGCGAGGAGTATTTGGAATAAGGTGGACAAATTAATTGGCATCACGGAGACATGGCTCCAGGATGACCAAGGCTGGGAACCCAACATCCATGGGTATTCAACATTTAGGAAGGATAGACAGAAAGGAAAAGGAGGTGGTGCTGGCTAAAGAGGAAATTAATGCAATAGTAAGGAAGGACATTAGCTTGGATGAAGTGGAATTGGTATGCGTGGAGCTGCGGAATACCAAAGGGCAGAAAACGTGAGTGAGAGTTGTGTACAGAACACGAAACAGTAGTAATGAGGTTGGGGACAGCATCAAACAAGAATTTAGGGATGTGTGCAATAAAGATGCAGCAGTTATCATGGGCGACTTCAATCTACATATTGACTGGGCTAACCAAACTGGTAGTATTGCGGTGGTGGAGGATTTCCTGGAGTGTATTAGGGATGGATTTCTCGACCAATATGTCGAGGAACCAACTAGAGGGCTGGCCATACTAGACTGGGTGATGTGTAATGAGAAAGGACTAATTAACAATCATGTTGTGCGAGGCCCCTTGGGGAAGAGTGACATAATATGGTTGAATTCTTTATTCAGATGTAGAGTGACACAGTTAATTCAGAGACTAGGGTCCTGAACTTGGGGAAAGGTAACTTCGATGGTATTGGTTGCGAATTGGCTAGAATAGACTGGCGAGTGATACTTAAAGGGTTGATGTTGGATAGGCAATGGCAAACTTTTAAAGATCACATGGATGAACTTCAACAATTGTACATCCCTGTCTGGAGTAAAAATTAAACGGGGAAGGTGGCTCAACCGTAGCTAACAAGGGAAATTAAGGATAGTGATAAATCCAAGGAAGAGGCATATAAATCAGCAAGATAAAGCAGCAAACTGGAGGACTGGGAGAATTGTAGAATTCAGCGGAGGAGGAGCAAGGGTTTAATTAAGAGGGGGAAAATAGAGTATGAGAGGAAGGTTCCCGGAAACATAAAAGCTGACTGCAAAAGCTTCTATAGATATGTGAAGAGAAAAAGATTAGTGAAGACAAACGTAAGTCCGTTGCAGGCGGATTCGGTTGAATTTATAATGGGGAACAAAGAAATGGCAGACCAATTGAACACGTACTTTGGTTCTGTCTTCACAAAGGAAGACACAAATAACCTTCCGGATGTACTTGGGGACCGAAGGTCTAGTGAGAAGGAGGAACTGAAGGATATCCTTATTAGGCGGGAAATTGTGTTTGGGAAATTGACGGGATTGAAGGTCGATAAATCCCCAGGGCCTGATAGTCTACATCCCAGAGTACTTAAGGAATGGCCCTAGAAATAGTGGATGCATTGGTGATAATTTTCCAACAGTCGATCGACTCTGGATCAGTTCCCATGGACTGGAGGGTTGCTAATGTAACACCACTTTTTGAAGTAGGAGGTAGAGAGAAAACAGGTAATTATAGATCGGTTAGCCTGACATCGGTGGTGGGAAAAATGTTGGAATCAATCATTAAGGATCAAATAGCAGCGCATTTGGAGAGCAGTGATAGGATTGGTCCAAGTCAGCATGGATGTACGAAAGGGAAATCATGCTTGACAAATCTTTTGAAATTTTTTGAAGAAGTAGCAAGTAGAGTGGACAAGGGAGAACCAGTGGATGATGTGCATTTGGACTTTCAAATGGCTTTTGACAAGGTCCCACACAGGAGATTGGTGTGCAAAATCAAAGCACATGGTATTGGGCGTAATGTACTGACGTGGATAGAGAACTGGTTGGCAGACAGGAAGCAGAGAGTCGGGTCCTTTTCAGAATGGCAGGCAGTGACTAGTGGAGTGCCGTACGGCTCAGTGCTGGGACCCCAGCTCTTTACCATATACATTAATGATTTGGATGAAGGAATTAAGTGTAATATCTCCAAGTTTGCAGATGACACTAAACTGGGTGGTGGTGTGAGCTGTGAGGACGATGCTAAGAGGCTGCAGAGTGACTTGGACAGTTTAGGTGAGTGGGCAAATATGTGGCAGATGCAGTATAATGTAGATAAATGAGAGGTTTTCCACTTTGGGGGCAAAAACACGTAGGCAGAATATTATCTGAATGGCGGAAGATTAGAAAAATGGGAGGTGCAGCGAGACCTGGGTGTCATGGTTCATCAGTCATTGAAAGTTGGCATGCAGGTACAGCAGGCGGTGAAGAAGGCAAGTGGTATGTTGGCCTTCATAGCAAGGGGATTTGAGTATAGGAGCAGAGAAGTCTTGCTGAAGTTGTACAGGGCCTTGCTGAGGCCCCACCTGGAATATTTGGTCTCCTAATCTGAGGAAGGACGTTCTTGCTATTGAGGGAGTGCAGCGAAGGTTAACCAGACTGATTCCAGGGATGGTTGGGCTGACATATGAGGAGAGATTGGATCAACTGGGCCTTAATACACTGGAGTTTAGAAGGATGAGAGGGAATCTCATAAAAACATAAAAGATTCTGACTGGACTGGACAGGTTAGATGCGTGAAGAATGTTCCCAATGTTGGAGAAGTCCAGAACCAGGGGACACAGTCTTAGGATAAGGGACAGGCCGTTTAGGACTGAGATGAGGAGAAACTTGTTCACTCAGAGAGTTGTTAAGGTGTGCAATTCCCTGCCGCAGAGAGTTGTTGATGCCAGTTCATTGGATATATTCAAGAGGCAGTTACATATGGACCGTGCAGCTAAAGGGATGAAGGGGTATGGAGAGAAAGCAGGAAAGGGGTACTGAAGGAATGATCAGCCATGATCTTATTGAATTGTGGTGCAGGCTCGAAGGGCCGAATGGCCTACTCCTGCACCTATTTTCTATCTTTCTATGTTATAGATATGTGAAGATAAAAAGATGAGTGAATACAAATGTAGGTCCCTTTCAGTCAGATTCAGGTGAATTTATAATGGGGAACAAAGAAATGGCGGACCAGTTAAACAAATACTTTGGTTCTGTTTTCACAATGAAGACACAAATAACCTTCCAGAAACACTAGGGGACCGAGGATCGAGTGAGAAGGAGGAACTGAAGGATATCCTTATTAGGCGGGAAATTGTGTTCGGGAAATTGATGGGATTGAAGGCCGATAAATCCCCGGGGCCTGATAGTCTGCATCCCAGACTACTTTAGGAAGTGGCCATAGAAATAGTGGACGCATTGGTGATAATTTTCCAACAGGCTATCGACTCTGGATCAGTTCCTCTGGACTGGAGCGTAGCAAATGTAACACTACTGTTTAAAAAATGAGGGAGAGAGAAAACGGGTAATTATAGACCGGTTAGCCTGACATCATTAGTGGGGAAAATGTTGGAATCAATTCTTAAAGGTGAAATAACAGCGCATTTGGAAAGCAGTGATGGGATTGGTCCAAGTCAGTGTGGATTTATGAAAGGGAAATTATGCTTCACAAATCTTCTGGAATTTTTTGAGGATGTAACGAGTAGAGTGGATGTGGTGTATTTGGACTTTCAAAAGAGTTTTGACAAGGTCCCACACAAGAGATTGGCATGCAAAATCAAAGCACTTGATATTGGGGGTAATGTACTGATGTGGATAGAGAACTGGTTGGCAGACAAGCAGCAGAGAGCCTGGATAAACAGGTCCTTTTCAGAATGGCAGGCAGCGACTATTGTGGTGCAGGGCTCAATGTTGTGACCCCAGCTATTTACAATATGCATTAATGATTTAGATGAAGCAATTGAGTATAACATCTCCAAGTTTGCAGCTGACATTAAACAGGGTTGCGGTGTGAGCTGTGAGGAGGATGCTAAAAGGCTGCAGAGTGACTTGGACAAGTTCGGTGAGTGGGCAAATGCATGGCAGATGCAATATAATGTGAAAAAATGTGAGGTTATCCACTTTGGTGGCAAAAACACGAAGGCAGAATATTATCTGAATGGCGGCAGATTATGAAAGGAGGAGGTGCAACGAGACCTGGGTGTCATGGTTCATCAGTCATTGAAAGTTGGTATGCAAGTACAGCAGGCGGAGAAGAAGGCAAATGGTATGTTGGCCTTCATAGCTAGGGGATTTGAGTATAGGAGCAGGGAGGTCTTACTGCAGTTGTACATGGCCTTTGTGAGGTCTCACCTGAAATATGGTGTTCAGTTTTGGTCTCCTAATCTGAGGAAGGACGTTTTTGCTATTGATGGAGTGCAGCAAAGCATCACCAGACTGATTCCCGGGATGGCGGGACTGACATACGAGGAGAGACTGGATCAACTGGGCCTTGATGCCCTGGAGTTTAGAAGGATGAGAGGGGATCTCATAGAAACTTAAAAGATTCTGATGGGACTGGACAGGTTATATGCGGGAAGAATGTTCCCGATGATGGGGAAGTCCAGAAGCAGGGGACACAGTCTTTGGATAAGGGGTAAGCCATTTAGGACTGTGATGAGGAGAAACTTCTTCACTCAGACAGTTGTTAACCTGTGGAATTCCCGAACGCAGAGAGTTGTCACTGGATATATTCAAGAGGGAGTTAGATATGGCCCTTATGGCTAACGGGGTCAAGGGGTATGGAGAAAAAGCAGGAAAGGGGTACTGAGGAAATGATCAGCCATGATCTTATTGAATGGTGATGCAGGCTCGAAGAGCTGAATGGCCTACTCCTGCATTTATTTTCTATGTTTCTATGTTTCTATGAAACAAGATCAATACCCATTACCGAAGGCTGATGACCTGTTTGCAAAACTAGCCGTAGGGAAGTTGTTCACAAACTGGATCTGACATCAACCAACATGACACAGGAGCTGGTCGACATGTGAAATAAACTTTCATGCATCAGCACTTGTAAAGGACTGTTTATCTACAACCTGTGCCATTTTGGAATTCGCTGGGCTGCAGCCATATTTCAGAGCAACATGGAGAGTCTACTGAAATCTGTCCCCAGAACCTTTGTGTTCCAAGATGACATACTGGTCACAAGTCATGACTCCGCTGAACATCTGAGCAACCTTGAAGAGGATTTACATTGTCTGGAGAAAGTGGGACTCAGACTGAAATGCTCGAAGTGCATCTTCATGGCACCGGAGGTCAAATTCCTAGTGAGGAAAATTGCTTCTGACAGTATCAGGCCTATGGACTCGAAAACTAAGGCCATCAAAAATGCACCCAAGCCTCAGAATGTCATGGAGCTGCATTTGCTGCTTGGTCTACTCAATTACTTTGGTAATTTCTAACCTAGATTGAGCACCTTATTCGAACCACTGCACATGTTGCTAATAAAAGGTGACAATTGGGTTTGGGGTGCATCTCAAGATAAAGCTTTTGAGAAAGCTACTCATCTACTTTGCTCAAACAAACTGAAGTTACACTGTGACCCGTGTAAGCATCTAGTATTGGCCTGTGATGCTTTGTCATATGGAGTTGGTTGCGTGCTCCAACAAGCTAATGAGTCGGGAAAATTACAACCTGTTGCATATGCTTCAAAATGTTTGCCATAGGTGAAAAGAGCCTACAACATGCTCGAGAAAGAAGCACTGGCCTGTGTGTATGGGGTTAAAAAGATGCATCAATACCTGTTTGGTCTTCCTTTTGAACAGGAAACAGATCACAAGCCATTCATTTCATTGTTTTTGGAAAACAAAGGTATCAATACCAATGCATCATCCCGCATCCAGAGGTGGGCGCTGACATTATCTGCCGATGATTATGTCATTCGCCATAGACCTGGCACTGAGAATTATGCCGATGCATTGAGCTATCTCCCGTTGTCCACACCGGAGGTTGAAACGCCACAACCGGCAGACTTACTGTTCATCATGAATGATTTTGAAAGTGAAGGAACCCCTGTAACGGCCCAACAAGTTAAGACCTGGATCAGCCAGGACCCAATATTATCGGTTGTGAAACGTTGTATCCTTCGTGGTGATTGGTCTGCCATACCCAAGCAAATGTGTGAAGAGACCAGACCTTACATCTGTCGCAAAGACAAACTATCCATTCAATCAGATTGTATACTGTGGGGTAATCTTGTTGTTATGTTCAAGAAAGGCAGAGATAAATTTGTGCATGATCTACATAGCAAGCATCCCAGTAATGTCATGATGAAAGCCATTGCCAGGTCTCATCTATGGTGGCCTGGAATTGACTCTGATCTGGAATCATGTGTGTATCAGTGCAACACTTGCATGCAGCTTAGTAAAGCACCAGCGGAATCGCCACTGAGTCTGTGGTCATGGCCATCCAAACCATGGTGCAGGATCCACATCGATTTTGCAGGTCCCTTCCTGGTAAAGATGTTTTTAGTTGTGGTGGATCCTTATTCCAAGTGGATAGAGTGTACAATCATGTCATCCAGCACATCCACAGCTACCATTGAGAGCCTTCATGTCATGTTTGCCACGCATGGTCTGCCTGACATCATTGTCAGTGAAAACGGATCTTACTTCACAAGTATGGAGTTTCAAGAGTTCATGAAACTCAATGGTATCAAACGGGGATCGGCGGCAGCGTCGGAGAGGCCAAGCAGTCATTCCTAAGGCCTATAAAGGCCCAGCGGGAGTCCGGGGGTCGGCAACAACGTCGGAGAGGCCGAGCAGGAGTTCGTGAGGCCGATGAAGGCCGACCGGTGCAGCTGCAGCCGGGAGGCAAAAAAGAAGTAGAAAGAAATCAAAAGGTGACGTCACAGCCAAGGGGGTAAGTGATTGGTGGTAGTTTTACTTTCTTTTTTATTTTCTCTGTCAGTAAGTAACATTCAGCATTATTGTTGCTAAATTAAGTTTATCTAAGGGTTAACTCATGGCAGGACAGCTCGGACATGTGTTATGCTCCTCCTGTACTAATGTGGGAAGTCAGGGACGCTTCCGGTGTCCCTGACAACTTCGTGTGTGGGAAGTGTATCCGCCTCCAGCTCCTGATGGACCGCATTACAGCACTGGAGCTGCGGGTGGATTCACTCTGGAGCATCCACGATGCTGAGAATGATGTGAATAGCATGTTTAGCGAGTTGGTCTCACGGCAGGCAAAAGGTACTCAGCCAGAAAGTAAATGGGTGACCAGCAGGAATAGCAGTTCAAGGAAGGTAGTGCGGGGGCCTCCTGCGGTCATCCTCCTGCAAAACAGATACACCGCTTTGGGTACTGTTGAAGGGGATGACTCATCAGCGGGGAGCAGCAGCAGCCAAGTTCATGGCACCATGGCTGGCTCTGCTGCACAGGAGGGCAGGAAAAGAGTGGGAGAGCGATAGTAATAGGGGATTCAATTGTAAGGGGAATAGATAGGCGTTTCTGCGGCCGCAACTGAGACTTCAGGATGGTATGTTGCCTCCCTGGTGCAAGAGTCAAGGATGTCTCGGAGTGGGTGCACGACATTCTGGAAAGGGAGGGTGAACAGCGAGTTGTCATGGTGCACATAGGTACCAACGATATAGGTAAAAAATAGGATGAGGTCCTATGAGACGAAATTAGGGAGCTGCGAGCGAAATTAAAAAGTAGGGCCTCAAAAGTAGCAATCTCAGGATTGCTACCAGTGCCACGTGCTAGTCAGAGTAGGAATCACAGGATAGCTCAGATGAATACGTGGCTTGAGAACTAGTGCAGAAGGGAGGGATTCAAATTCCTAGGACATTGGAACCAGTTCTGGAGGAGGTGGGACCAGTACAAACTGGATGGTCTATACCTGGGCAGGAGCAGAACCAATGTCCTAGGGGGAGTGTTTGCTAGTGCTGTTGGGGAGGAGTTAAACTAACATGGCAGGGGGATGGGACCTATGCAGGGAGACAGAGAGAAATAAAATGGAGGCAGGAGCAAAAGTTAGAAAGGAGAATAGTAAAAGTGGAGGCAGAGAAACCCAAGGCAAAAAACAAAAAAGGCACATTACAACAAAATTCTAAAGTGGCAAAGTGTGTTAAAAAGACAAGCCTGATTGCTCTGTGCCTCAATGCGAGGAGTATTCGGAATAAGGTGGAAGAATTAACTGTGCAGACAGCAGTTAATGGATATGATGTAATTGGCATCACGGAGACATGGCTCCAGGGTGACCAAGGCTGGAAACTCAACATCCAGGGGTATTCAACATTTAGGATGGATAGGCAGAGAGGAAAATGAGGCGGTGTGGCATTGCTGGTTAAAGAGGAAATTAATGCAATAGTAAGGTGGGACATTAGCCTGGATGATGTGGAATCTGTATGCTTGGAGCTGCGGAATACCAAAGGGCAGAAAACGCAAGTGAGAGTTGTGTACAGACCACCAAACAGTAGTAGTGAGGTTGGGGACAGCATCAAACAAGAAATAAGGGATATGTGCAATAAAGGTACAGCAGTTATCATGGGCGACTTTAATCTACATATCGATTGGGCTAACCAAACTGGTAGCAATGTGGTGGAAGAGGAATTCCGAAAATGTATTACGGATGGTTTTCTAGACCAATATGTCGAGGAACCAACTGGAGAGCTGGCCATCCTAGACTGGGTGATGTGTAACAAGAAGGGACTAATTAATAATCATGTTGTGCGAGGCCCCTTGGCGAAGAGTGACCATAATATGGTTGAATTATTTATTAAGATGGAGAGTGACACAGATAATTCAGAAACTAGGGTCCTGAACTTAAGGAAAGGTAACATCGACGGTATGAGGTGTGAATTGGCTAGAATAGACTGGCAAAGGACACTTAAAGGGTTGACGGTGGATAAGCAATGGAAACATTTAAAGATCACATGGATGAACTTCAGCAATTGTACATCCCTGTCGGAAGTAAAAAATAAAACGGAAAAGGTGGGTCAACCGTGGCTAACAAGGGAAATTAAGGATAGTTTTAAAACCAAGGAAGAGGCATATAAATTGGCGAAAAAAAACAACAAACCTGAGGACCGGATGAAATTTAGAATTCAACAAAGGAGGTCTAAGGGTTTAATTAAGAGGGGGAAAATAGAGTACGAGAGGAAGCTTGCAGAGAACATAAAAACTGACTGCAAAAGTTTCTATAAATATATGAAGAAAAAAAGTTTAGTGAAGACAAACGCAGGTCCCTTGCAGTAGGATTCAGGTGAATTTATAATGAGGAACAAAGAAGTAGCAGACCAATTGAACAAATACTTCGGTTCTGTCTCCACGAAGGAAAACACAAATAAACTTCCAAACGTACTAGGGGTCAATGGGTCTAGTGAGAAGGAGGAAGTGAAGGATATCATTATTATGCGGGAAATTGTGTTAGGGAAATTGATGGGATTGAAGGCTGATAAATCCCCGCAGCCTGATAGTCTGCATCCCAGAGTACATAAGGAAGTGGCCCTAGAAATAGTGGATGCATTGGTAGTCATTTTCCAACAGTCTATCGATTCTGAATCAGTTCCTATGGACTGGAGGGTAGCTAATGTAACACCACTTTTTAAAAAGGGAGGGAGAGAGAAAACGAGTAATTATAGACTGGTTAGCCTGACAACAGTAGTGGGGAAAATGCTGGAATCAATCATTAAGGACGAAATAGCAGCGCATTTAGAAAGCAGTGACAGGATCGGTCAAAGTCAGCATGGATTTATGAAAGGGAAATCATGCTTGACGAATCTTCTGGAATTTTTTGAGCATGTAACTAGCAGAGTGGACAGGGGAGAACCAGTGGATGTGGTGCATTTGGACTTTCAACAGGCTTTTGACAAGGTCCCGCACAAGAGATTGGTGTGCAAAATCAAAGTGCATGGTATTGGGGCTAATGTACTGACGTGGATAAGGAACTAGTTGGCAGACAGGAAGCAGAGAGTCAGGATAAATGGGTCCTTTTCAGAATGGCACGCAATGACTAGTGGAGTGCCGCAGGGCTCAGTGCTGGAACCCAGTTCTTTACAATATACATTAACGATTTAGATGAAGGAATTGAGTGTAATCTCTCCAAGTTTGCAGATGACACTAAACTGGGTGGCAGTGTGAGCTGTGAGGAGGATGCCAAGAGGCTGCAGGGTGACTTGGACAGGTGAGGTGAGTGGACAAATGCATGGCAGATGCAGTATAATGTGGATAGATGTGAAGTTATCCATTTTGGGGATAAAAACACGAAGGCAGAATATTATCTGAATGGCGGCAGATTAGGAAAAGGGGAGGTGCAACGAGACCTGGGGGTCATGGTTCATCAGTCATTGAAAGTTGGCATGCAGGTACAGCAGGCGTTGAAGAAGGCAAATGTTGGTCTTCATAGCTAGGGGATTTGAGTATTGGAGCAGGCAGGTCTCACGGCATTTGTAGAGGGCCTGAGTGAGGTATCACCTGGAATATTGTGCTCAGTTTTGGTCTCCTAATCTGAGGAAGGACATTCTTGCTATTGAGGGAGTGCAGCGAAGGTTAACCAGACTGATTCCAGGGATGGTTGGGCTGACATATGAGGAGAGATTGGATCAACTGGGCCTTAATACACTGGAGTTTAGAAGGATGAGAGGGGATCTCTTAGAAATGTATACGATTCTGATGGGACTGGACAGGTTATATGCGGGGAGAATGTTCCCGATGTTGGGGAAGTCCAAAACCAGGGGACATAGTCTTCGGATAAGGGGTTGGCCATTTAGGACTGAGATGAGGAGAAACCTCTTCACTCAGAGAGTTGTTAACCTGTGGAATTCCCTGCCACAGAGAGTTGTTGATGCCAGTTCATTGGATATATTCAAGAGGGAGTTAGGTATGGCTCTTACGGCTAAAGGGATCAAGGGGTATGGAGTGAAAGCAGGAAAGGCGTACTGAGGGAATGATCAGCCATGATCTTATTGAATGGCGGTGCAGGCTCAAAGAGCCGAATGGCCTATTCCTGCATCTATTTTCTATGTTTCTATGTTTCTATGTGAGGTCAGCAGCATTCAAACCCGTATCCAATGGACAAGCAGAGCATGCGGTCCAAACCATCAAACGTGTAACTCAAGGTTCAGTGCAAACTCGCTTGTCACGCTTATTACTTAGTTGCAGGACAAGACCCCATATCCTTACCGGGTTCTCCCCTGCTGAACTTTTGATGAATAGAGGTCTCAAGACCAGGCTTTCTCTTGTCCACCCTGACTTGAATAATCATGTTGAATATAGACGTCAAAGTAAGCAAGGGTATCATGATCGCACTGCTATGTCATGTGACATTTCTATCAATGATCCTGTGTGTGTACTGAATTATGATCAAGGTCCCAAATGGATTGCCGGTACTGTTATGGCCAAGCAGGGTAACAGAGTGTTTATCATTAAGCTCAAGAATGGGCAGACATGCAGAAAACATGTCGATCAGATAAAGCTGTGGCACACGGATAAAGCCGAACAGTCTGAGGGAAACATGAACAGTGACCTACCAACCTACCCTCAGTCATCAGAGGACTCCACTGTTATCAATGAATCTGAACTTTCAATCACTGACACGGGCAATGAATCTGGACTTCCAATCCCTGACTTGGTCATTGCTATTCCCATCAGATCGGCTTGCCAACCCCCGGTCATAACAGACTCAAAACGCTCACCCAAGGCTGGAGTTGAACTGAGACATTCAACTCGGGAGTAGAAAGCCCCGGACTCTCTGAATTTGGAAAAAGACCATTAGTAATATCTTAAAAGGGGATATTGTCATGTATGTATGCTTGGTTTTATTCGCCACCAGGTGGCACCACTGTAGGAGGTCATTGGGCTGTGCGCACGTGTGTGCGGCCCAGGTACAAAAGGCCAGCCATCTTGTAATGTAATCACTTTGGGCCCTAATAAAGTAGAACCAGGTTTGTACCTGTTTGGAGTTTACAGTATTCAGTCTATTGAATTATTGCATACACAACAGTTACTGTGCAGGATGCAGAGGTCCCAATGTGAGCTCCTGGCCACTCATATCAGCTCTCCAATCTGGAACTCTTCACTCGTGGGTCATTCCCCAGAAGAGGCTCTGCTGCTCTTTGTGAATCCAGGGTCCGTGTTACACATTCCAGCAGTGCTGGTCACCATCAGCAAACCGGAGTAGCGGGATCCCGGAGTCACATTGCACTGTTCACACACACCCAGGGGTTAGCAGTACAAAAATAAGTAAAATATACAACAGTTTTATATCAATGGGTGAAACTGGCTCCGGAAGGGCTGACGTAACAAGGGGTCGCTGAGTTACACCTCGTGGTTGTAACAAGAACAGATCAGCACAGGAACTTGCACAACCTGGCCCAGACAAGCTGAAGATCTCCATAACCTGGCTCCAGGACAGCTTAAGATCTCCATAACCTGGCTCCAGGACAGCTGAAGGTCTCCATAACCTGGCCCCAGACCAGCTGAAGATCTCCATAACCTTGCTCCAGACCAGCTGAAGGTCTCCATAACCTGGCCCCAGACCAGCTGAAGATCTCCATAACCTGGCTCCAGACTAGGTGCGACTCCACAACCCGGGGGCAATGAGATATTTTGAAGATCTCAGCAAGTCTGAGCCTCCCATGAGTAAAACTTTTAGTCAGCGGTTAATCTGGGATACAACTTTTATTGCAGGCAGGGGATCGTATTTTGGGAATCTGAATCTTTACTTAATATTGTTAAAGGAATTATAAATCGTGCAGCAATTGTAGATATTGTTTAACTCTAATGCGGTACTTCTGTGCTATATAATACATGATTATCTCCTTTATAAAGCCAAGGTTTATACCTGCAATTTCTTAGTGCAAAAGGGTAAATATATCATTTCAATCGTGTGGTGATCAAGATGTATTTCCCCAAATTGAAAAATAACATCACATTGCACCTTTTGGCCTGCATACCCGTCGATGCAGGACCCTTGACCACCCCCCTCCTAACCCAGTGGGAGATTGCTACTACATAGTGCACAGTGATCGGAGCAGAATCCCTGGCTATTCTCACTCTCACCCGGGCGTAGACAACCCCCACACATTGCACAGTGATCGGAGCAGGACCCTGGTCATTCCCCCTTTCTAACCCGGGGATAGTGCTGCCACTGGGTGCAGTAAAGCTGCTGACCCAGTCTTCGCGATCATTCTTGTTTCCCGGACTCTGTAGGCACCTCCATTGCTGCCTCCCTTCTTCCACCATTCGGTCCTCTGGATCTGGGCCTTATTGCATTCCTTCCCTCCCTTCATCCAACTATTAATGGCAAAAACATCTGTCTGCTAAGCTACTCTCCCTGGAACTCCCTCCCTAAACCCCTCCAGCTCTCTACATCTCAGCTCCCTTATGAAAAACTCCTCATCAATCATGCTTCCGACCTTCAGTCACCTCTCCTGACCTCTCTGCAATTGTTTTCCATCCATTCCTCTTCTGTGTTAAGTGCATTGGGCTTGTAATAATTTAAAGGTGAAACCTATTAGATACTGTAATATCTTGGGCAGAGTTTGAAAATACCGAAATAAAGCGGAGGAAAATGAGTTCATGATTTAGAATACCATTGTCATTTCCGACTTTTACTTACAGTCACTGTGTGTACACAATAGATGTACTGAGAGCTGGGCCCGGGAATACCCATGTACATCACTCACTGTGTGTCCACCATGGATTCACTGAGGGTTGGGGAATGGTAGCGTAGTTGTAACATCACTGGACTAGTAATCCAGATGCCTGGACAAAATATCCAAAGAACCGAGTTCATAATCCCACCACAGCGTGTCTGTAGCTGGTGCCGAGTGCTCCGTCCGGTTTTATTTTTATTATTGTTGTTCGTAGCGGTTGTGTACAACTGAGTGGCTTTTTCAGACATTTCAGAGGGCAGTTAAGAGTCAACCATGCTGTGGGTTTGGAGTCACCTAGAGGCCAGACCGGGTAAGGACATCACTGAACTAGATGGGGTATTGAAATTAATTTAATTAAATAAATCTGGAATAAAATGCTAGTGTAGATATTTGGTGAATATGAAACTACCGGATTGTCGTAAAAACCCATCTGGTTCAGTGATGCCCTTACCCAGTCTGGCCTCTACGTGACCCCAAACCCACAGCGTGGTTGACTCTTAACTGCCCTCTGAAATGGCTGAACAAGCCGCTCAGTTGTACACAACCGCTACGAACAACAATAATAAGAATAAAACCGGACAGAGCACTCGATACCAGCTACAGACACAACATCAGCACACCCAGGCCAATCGACCCGCTCCACATGATATCAAGAAACGGCTGAATGCACTGGATACAGCCAAGTCTATGGACCACAGCAACATACCGGCTGTTGTGCTGAAGACTTGTGCTCCAGAACTAGCTGCATCTCTAGCCAAGCTGTTCCAAGCCAGCTACAACATTGGCAATGTAGAAAACTGTCGAGGAATATCCTGTCCACAAAAAGCAAGACAAATGCAATCCGGCCAATTACTGCTGCATTATGTGAGGTTATCCACTTGGGTGGTAAAAACAGAGAGACAGACTATTATCTGAATGGTGACAGATTAGGAAAAGGGGAGATGCAACGAGACCTGGGTGTCATGGTACATCAGTCATTGAAGGTTGGCATGCACGTACAGCAGGCGGTTAAGAAAGCAAATGGCATGTTGGCCTTCAGAGCGAGGGGATTTGAGTACAGGGGCAGGGAGGTGTTACTACAGTTGTACAGGGCCTTGGTGAGGCCACACCTGGAGTATTGTGTACAGTTTTGGTCTCCTAATTTGAGGAAGGACATTCTTGCTATTGAGGGAGTGCAGCGAAGGTTCACCAGACTGATTCCCGGGATGGTGGGACTGACCTATCAAGAAAGACTGTATCAACTGGGCTTCTTTTCACTGGAGTTCAGAAGAATGAGAGGGGATCTCATAGAAATGTTTAAAATTCTGATGGGTTTAGACAGGTTAGATGCAGGAAGAATGTTCCCAATGTTGGGAAAGTCCAGAACCAGGGGTCACAGTCTAAGGATAAGGGGTAAGCCATTTAGGGCCGAGACGAGGAAAATCTTCTTCACCCAGAGAGTGGTGAACCTGTGGAATTCTCTACCACAGAAAGTTGTTGAGGCCAATTCACTAAATATATTCAAAAAGGAGTTAGATGTAGTCCTTACTACTAGGGGGATCAAGGGGTATGGCGAGAAAGCAGGAATGGGGTACTGAAGTTGCATGTTCAGCCATGAACTCATTGAATGGCGGTGCAGGCTCGAAGCGCTGAATGGCCTACTCCTGCACCTATTTTCTATGTTTTTATGTTTCTCTGTTTAATCTACCCTCAATCATCAGCAAAGTGATGGAGGGTGTCGTCAACAGTGCTCTCAAGCAGTACTTACTCACCAATGACCTGCTCACTGATGCTCAGTTTGTGTTCCGCCAGGGCCACTCGGCTCCAGACCTCATTACACCCTTGCTCCAAACATAGAAAAAAGAGCTGAATTCCAGAGGTGAGGTGAGAGTGACAGCCCTTGACATCAAGGCAGCATTTGACCGAGTGTGGGATCAAGGAGCCCTTGTACAACTGAAGTCAATGAGAATCAGGGGGAAAACTCTACACTGGCGAGAGTCACACCTAGCACAAAGGGAGATGGTTGTGGTGGTTGGCGGTCAATAATCACAGCCCCAGGACATCGCTGCAGGACAGTGTCCGAGGCCAAACAATTTTCAGTTGCTGCATCAATGACCTTCCTTCCATCATGAGGTCAGAAGTAGGGATGTTCGCTGATGACTTCACAGTATTCAGTTCCATCCGCAAACTCCTCAGATAATGGAGCACTCCATGCCTGCATAGCGCAAGACCTGGACAACATTGAGGCTTGGGCTGGTAAGTGGCAAGTAACATTTGCGTCACACAAGTGGCAAGCAATGACGATCGGCAACAAGCAAGAGTCTAACCACCGTCCTTTAATATTCAATGGCATTACCATCGCCAAATCCCCTACCATCAACATCTTGGAGTTCACCATTGACCAGAAACGTAACTCGACCAGCAACATAAATACTGTGTCAACAACAGCAGGTCAGAGGCTGAGTATACTGCGGCGAGTGTCTCACCTCATGACTCCCCAAAGACTTTCCACCATCTACAAGGCACAAGTCAGGAGTGTGATGGAATACCTGCCATTGCCTGGATGAATGCAGCACCCACATCACTCAAGAAGCACTACACCATCCAGGACAAAGCACCCGCTTGATTGGCACCACATCCACCACCTTAAACATCGACTCGCTCCACCACCAGCGGACCGTGGCTGCAGTGTGTACCATCTACAAGATGCACTGCAGCAACTCGCCAAGGCTTCTTCGACAGCACCTTCCAAACCCGCGACGTCTACCACCTAGAAGGACAAGGGCAGCAAGCAGATGGAAACACCATCCTGACTTGGAAATATATCACTGTTTCTTCATCGTCGCTTGGTCAAAATCCTGGAGCTCCCTCCCTAACAGCACTGTGGTAGTACCATCACCATACAGACAGCAGCGGTTCAAGAAGGGAGCTCACCACCATCTTCTCAAGGGCAATTAGGGATGGGTAATAACTGCTGGCCTTGCCAGCAACGCCCACATCCCGTGAACGAAACATTTAAAAAAGCTGGGCCGGAGATGGTGCATGTAGTTAAAGTCACTGTGTGTACACAATGGATGTACTGAGAATGGGCCAGAGATGGTCCATGTACATCAGTCACTGTGTGTACACAATGGATGTACTGAGAAATGGGCCGGAGATGGTGCATGTAGTTAAAGTCACTGTGTGTATACAATGGATGTACTGAGAGCTGAGCCCGGGATGGTCCATGTACATCAGTCACTGTGTGTACACAATGGATGTACTGAGAAATGGACCGGAGATGGTGCATGTAGTTAAAGTCACTGTGTGTATACAATGGATGTACTGAAGCTGGGCTTGGGATGGTCCATGTACCTCAGTCACTGTGTGTACACAATGGATGTGCTGAGAAATGGGCCGGAGATGGTGCATGTAGTTAAAGTCACTGTGCGTACACAATGGATGTGCTAAGAAATGGGACGGAGATGGTGCATGTAGTTAAATTCACTGTGTGTACACAATGGATGTACTGAGAAATGGGCCAGAGATGGTGCATGTAGTTAAGGTCACTGTGTGAGCACAGTGGATGTACTACGGATTGGCCCGGGATGGTCCATGTATATCAGTCACTGTGTGTCCACAATGGATGTACGGCGAGCTGGGCCCAGGATAGTCGTGTCCGTGATCCGACTGTGTAACATGTTGAGGAAGTTTTAATCAACGTGCTCGTTGCCCCATTTGCTGCGGTTTATGTGCAGAGACTTACTGCTAGCACTGTTAGTCTCTTAGTGACATAAAATAAAACTTTGTGGCTTTAGTGTCTGCCGAACTTGACAGACACCCAAGTCCCTTCAACAAGCTGTTTCCTTTACATGATGCACAGTTCCACACGTTCAATCATCCACCCGTGAGAGGACAGCTGGAAATCATTGACATCTTTGCAATTTGCTCCATAACAGTAAACCAAGTCATGAACAAACTGCAGCGAATATGTAATGTCCAATAGTCCATGCACAGGACTTGAGCTGTTAAGAAGGCATATTTCCCGTTTGCTTTCATTCCAGAGATCCCTTGTCATCATAGGCAGTCCCTCGGAATCAGGGAAAACTTGCTTCCACCCCTGAAGTGAGATCTTTGGTGGCTGAACAGTCCAATACAAAAGCCACAGACTCTGTCACAGGTGGGACAGATAGTCGCTGAGGTAAGGGTTGGGTGGGACTGGTTGGCCGCACGCTCTTTCCGCCGCCTGCGCTTGATTTCTGCATGTTCTCGGCATTGAGACTCGAGATGCTTAGCACCCTCTCAGATGCACTTCCTCCACTTAGCGCAGCCTTGGGCCAGGGATTCCCAAGTGTCAGTGGGGATGTTTCACTTTATCAGGGAGGCTTTGAGGGTGTCCTTGTAACATTTCTGCTGCCCACCTTTGGCTCATTTGCCGTGGAGGAGCTCCAAGTAGAGCACTTGATTTTGGAGTCTCGTGTCCAGCATGTGAATGATGTGGCGTGCCCAGCGGAGCTGATCGAGTGTGATCAGTGCTTCAATGCTGGGGATGTTAGCCTGGACGAGGATGCTGATGTTGGTGCGTCTGTCCTCCCAGGGGATTTGGAGGATCTTGCGGAGACATCATTGGTGATATTTCCGCCATGACCAGACCCCGCCAGTGTAGTTAACTGCAATGGCAGCACCTCTGCTCCACATGTTACAGTGCACAGTTCCATGTACCAATATTATTTCTGTTACAGTATTGGTATTTAATACTCAGCCCCGTAACCTTACTGGGTGCATAATCTCTGGGGTCAGTAAACTTGCCCCATCACTATTCAGCACAATAACCTTACCTGGTACAGAGACTCTTGGGCCAGTACACGTGCCCCATCAATATTCAGCAGCATAACCTTACCTGGTACAGAAACTCTAGGGTCCGTACACGTGCCCCATCAATATTCAGCAGCATAACCTTACCGGGTACAGACACTCTAGGCCCGTACACATGTCCCATCAATGTTCAGCACCGGAACCTTACCGGGTACAGAAACTCTAGGGCCAGTACAAGTGAGTCATATTTACCAGTGCAGAGACTACTGAGCTACTTTTGGCAGTGGACATTGGAGTCCCCACTCAGCGGACATTCTGTGTCCGTGCTTCTCTGAGTGGTCCCAAACTGCCTTCAATACGGAGCAGTACTAAATCTGCAGTTAATGGAGATTGGGCTGATTCATAGCTGGTTTCTAGACGGACCTTTACTTGGTCTCTCTTGTCCGAAACTTATGAGATATTTGTGATAGAGTCTTTTTAAATGAGGAATGGAGTAGTGTGGAAGAGAAAGATTGGGCACTCTCACTGGGGAACCCAGATTCAATACAAAACTCGATGAAAGGTAGATTGCCCCACAGGGTGATTTCATACTAGTGTGCTAAAGGTTCACACTGTCCCACTCGGTGATTTACTATCAATGTGCTAAAGGTTCACACTGTCCCACTCGGTGATTTACTATCAATGTGCTAAAGGTTCACACTGTCCCACTCAGTGATTTACTATCAATGTGCTAAAGGTTCACACTGTCCCACTCGATGATTTAATATCAGTGTGCTAAAGGTTCACACTGTCCCACTCGGTGATATAATATCAGTGTGTTAATGGTTCATGCGATCCCTCAAGCTTTTTCCATATCAATGTGTTACGGGTCCTATTATCCCACAGGGAGATTTCATCTCAGTCTGTTAAGGCTACTTTCAAGCACGCAGAATAAAGTTTGAAGTAAGTTAGAAGATATAGATCTAAGTTAGTGGCTTGTGAGTTGAAAACAAATAATAAGAGCAACTTTCCTCAAGGATGATGAAAGCTACGATATATTCCTCAGTAGGAAAGCAAACATTTTCATAATTGGTGGTGTTTTAAATGCAGCTCGAATCTACTGGGACAGTCCTGGCCCCGGAGGGACAGGTTGCAATGTGCTCAATGGCTTTATTCGCCGATACAAAATGTCAACCTATGTTTGACCACAATACAGATTTAGCACTGGTCCTCCAGGTTGTTTCGATATTAGTTCAGGAAACATTATTCAGAAAACCTGGTAAAATGTAAAGAAAACCATTCTCCGCTGACTGAACCCGACTGGTGTAAACTTGGAAATTAGGTCGAATGCACAATCCCAGATTGAACCGTCACAATTCAGCTCAAAGACCGAGCTGCTGAAAGAGGATGGGACCGTCAAGTAGGCTGTGTGAGGAAGGCATTAAAATATGCAAAAGACAATTTAGTGGACACAATTAATGTTTGTATTTAAAATATAATTTTGAGGTTTTAAAATGTAATATTTTATTGTGGACATTAGAATGTTCAGTTACTAAGAGACAACATTGATTGAAAAAAACGCAGAAATATGTTTGAATGATTTGTGGGAACCCTGTAGCCACACTGCATAGTTTCAGTGTGATTAGTTTAGAAAGATCAACCCTGGATGGATTGCTGGCTAGATAGACCCGTAGATCGACCGGTGGAGAGATAGATAGACAGACTGACCGACATACAGACAGACGGACAGACAGACGCTCATCTCTTACATGTCATCTTCTCAGGAAATGTGCATTTAGTTTCACTAATTAAATAATTCCTGATGTCAGAATATACGTTTAGACTCTTGTATAAATTGCTCAGTGATCTGGTGTTTTTAACACTTGACGTTATTCCAGTATGTAATGATGTTCTTTTCCCACTCTTTGATGTATCATTACACACTGAACCATGGGATTTCTGATCTTCCGGACTATAGTATAATGGAGGTTCGGTTTGGCTCTGAGATAGACTAGTGTGACAGCAATATGTACATAACGGTTCCGAGGAAGCATTGGATGGTGAAGTCCTATGGCAACAGTTACTGGGAGGGATTCATAATTACTGTAACCAGTTTCCACGGAATCAGAAATTGCAAGATTCCAGAGCGGTAAAGCAGATGAACCAAAGTTCAAGTAAGCTGGTTTGTAATAAAATGAAACAAAACCATGTAAAGTTCCTTGGATCCACCTGGCAAAATGCACAGCAAACAATCGCAGGTTATTTATGTAATTTACTGTTGCCTTTTCAGTCAGCTGTACTAGAGCACTATGAAAGCAGTGTTCTGTAAATACATTAGCAATGTTCCTGGACGAGTGAAGCGGATAATACAGTAACCTTATTAGGATATTATTGCACGGGGAGCCCAGAGGTGTTCAGTCTAAATTCCAATATGGGGTGTTGAAATTTGAAAACAATGAATCTGAAAATTTGTGGACTATCACCAAGAAAAATTATCATGGATGCTAGCGATTTATCATAAAATCCGAACTATTTCACTAATATCTTACAGAGAAGGAAACCAGACGCTCTCTACCCGGGCTGGCCTACAAGTGATTCTCTCCCACCCAACATATCTATCCCTTAATGCAGTCAAGGCATGAAGGGATGGACATGAAATGCTGGTTTTCCATTGTCACTCACATAGGAAGAACAACATATAATAAGCTTGCAATTCTATATATTGCTGATTTACTGATTTAATATCAGTTTATTTGCATAGTCAATAAATAATTGCAGTTTAGGGAAAATTAACAATCACTTAATGGATGATACTTGTGCCTTGATAATTGTTCATGCCTCTCTCAAGCCTAACCTAAAGCAATTGGTCTAATCTTCAGTTTCTTCACACTTATTTGTTTTCCATCTGTAGACGTTGTTAGTTATAATATCTACTGAAATCTGAAATCACATCTCAGTTCAAGTTTGATCAGAAATGGTGGTCCAAAATGATTTTTACTCAGCCACTCTTAACTTTCAACTTACTTTTATATTTCAATACATCCCTCATGTCTTGGGCCGCGTATCTGATTTTAAATTAAATTCGCCCTTCCTCTCCGGAAAGTGCAATTTCTTGCCTGGCTATGATCCAAGAGGCACCCTCCTCGATCTGATACAAGCAGCACTCCTCCACTGAGGTTCTGGACAATGAGTGTTCATGGACTATTTAGCTGCTGAGGTGGGAGGGGGAGGCAGCACAGCTGAGACCGTGCTGTTTTTACATCAGTCCGAGCTCATAGAGTCACTATATTATGGTTAGGAGCGAGAATTCTGGCTAATTTTCCCCGCCTTAGCCCAGTGGGGATGAAGCCAAATGCAGGTCCCTGTAACCAGCTGTCCGTATCCTTGTATAATGGTACATAGACATTCAGTCTGGTCCGGATCAGCTGCGAACTACCATTACCAAATGAGCCTTCCAGGCGAGGTGGGAGGTTCTTCTGCCATCTCTCTCTCGCCAGGCTGAGCATGGGACATGAAACAACGTTTCATCTGATGGCATTTCTCTCTCGCCGACTGTCATGTATTCAACCAGCATTGTAACCTGTGAAAAACTGACCAAAGTTGTACACCGTGAGAACACTGACCACTAGGTGGGAGACACTCCTAACCTGGACCTTCAGGTATAAAAGGGGAAGCTCCACCCACCTTCATTACTTGAGTGCTAAGGAATAAAGGACAGGTCACAGACTGACCTTCTCTCAAGCATGGGCCTCGTGTGCATTTATACTGTGTAGTAAGGATGTATCAATGGCGACAAGAAACTGGGATTTAAACCACGCGAGCATGGCCACTAGCAGAACAGACGAGAGGTACTGTGTTAAGGAATGGTTGGGACAGAGATTCAACATTGTTAAAGCAGCACACAGTTCTCCAGGCAGACAAGGGCAGTCAGGCATTCCCCAACATGTAGTCGAACCCAGAGGGGGAGTTCGACAGAGACAATGGCAAGCTGAACAGCGATTCACGCCATTGCAAGGGACAATGCGGCCAGTAATGGGGCCATCAACACCTGTTAATGGTGCACTCAAGGACATTAACAGGGACAGTCAGGGACGATCAACTGGCAAGGGACCTTTTGTTTCAAACCGCAACTTATGCTGGAGGCGTGGAGGCATACATTCAGCCGGAGTTTGCAGAGATGAGCAAAATACCTGCAGAAATTGCTGAAATGGACACTGGGGGAAATCACTGGAAGCTGAAGTTCAGCGAGTTCATGTGGAGCACGTATACAGTTCATACACCAGGACGCCACAGATAATGATGAAAGTGCTCCTCAATGGCATCCCAGTATCAATGGAGTTAGACACGGGTGCCAGCCAGTCCCTGATGGGTATCAAACAGTTCGAAAAGTTGTGGGCATCCAAGGCCAGGAGGCCAAAGTTATCGCCGATTGATGCACAGCTACGGACTTACACAAAGCAGATCATTCCGGTGCTAGGCAGCACCACGGTAGTCATGACCCACAAAGATTCGGAGAACAGGTTGCCACTCTGGATTGTCCTAGGGGACGGTCCCGCACTACTGGGGAGGAGTTGGCTTGCTGTCATGAACTGGAAATGGGGCGATGTCAATGCAATTTCCTCTGTGGAGTGAGTATCATGCTCACAGGCCCTGGACAAATTTGACTCATTATTTCAACCCAGCATTGGCACTTTCATGGGGGCCAAGGTAGTGATTCACATAAACCCGGCCGCCAGACCAGTACACCACAAGGCCAGAGTGGTGCCGTACGTGATGCGGGAAAAGATAGAAGGCGAATCGGACCACCTGTTGAGGGAAGGCATCATCTCGCCAGTTGAATTCAGTGACTGGGCGAGCCCGATTGTGCCGGTGCTCAAGGCGGATGGGTCGGTCAGGATATGTGGTGATTACAAGGCCACCATCAATCGGGTGTCACTCCAAGACCAGTACCCGCTACCGAGAGCGGAGGACCTCATTGCGACGCTATCCGGTGGCAAACTTTTTTCTAAATTGGACCTAACCTCAGCTTACATGACCCAGGAGCTGGCGACTGAGTCGAAAAAGCTGACAACCATCACGACACACAAGGGGTTGTTTGAGTACAACAGATGTCCGTTCGGAATTCGCTCGGCCGCCGCGATCTTCCAACGAAATATAGAAAGCCTCCTCAAGTCGATTCCAGGGATGGTGGTTTTTCAGGACGACATCCTCATTACGGGTTATGATACTGAAGAACACCTCCACAACCTGGAGGAGATGCTACGCAGACTGGACCGGGTAGACCTGCGACTGAAAAAGGCGAAGTGCTTCTTCCTAGCTCCAGAGGTAGAATTCCTGGGGATGAGGGTAGCAGCAGACTGGATCAGCCCTACTGTATCCAAGACGGAAGCGATCCAGAGAGCACCCAGACCCCATAACACGACGGAGTAGCGTTCGTTCCTGGGGCTCCTGAACTATTTTGGTAACTTTCTTCCCAAATTGAGCACGCTGCTAGAGCCGCTACACGTGCTCCTACGCAAAGGTCGCGAATGGGTCTGGGGGGACAGCCAGGAAAGGGCTTTTAATAGAGCACGCAATTTGTTATGTTCCAACAATCTGTTAACGCTATATGACCCATGTAAGAAACTTGTGTTAACGTGCGATGCGTCGTCCTATGGTGTCGGGTGTGTGTTGCAGCATGTCAATGCCAAGGGTCAGTTACAGCTGGTAGCTTATGCCTCCAGGAGTCTGTCCCAGGCAGAAAGGAGCTACGGGATGGTAGAAAAGGAGGCGCTCGCATGTGTATATGCGGTAAAGAAAATGCACCAGTACCTGTTTGGCAGGAAATTTGAGCTGGAGACAGATCACAAACCCCTAACGTCGCTTTTGGCCGACAACAAGGCCATAAATGCAAACGCATCGGCCCGCATACAGAGGTGGGCACTCACATTAGCTGCCTATGAATACACAATTCGGCACAGACCGGGCACCGAAAACTGCACCGATGCACTCAGCAGGCTCCCACTAGCCACCACTGAGAGGGCTACCGAGCATGGTGCTGAGATGGTCATGGCTGTTGAAGCTTTTGGAAGCGAAGGCTCACCCGTGAAAGCCCGTCAGATTATAGTCTGGACAAATAGAGACCCGCTATTTTCTCTAGTCAAGAAATGTGTCCTGAATGGGGACTGGGCAGCCACGTACAGGGCATACCCTGAGAAATTTAAACCACGTAGTCATGCCCCAGATGGGCAGAGAGGTGTTCATCAGAGAACTCCACAATGGGGACCCGGGCATTGTCATGTTGAAGGCAATTGCCAGGTCACACGTTTGGTGGCCAGGGATAGACGCAGATCTGGAACTTTGTGTTCGCAGGTGCAACACGTGTGCCCAGCTGGGCCATGCGCACAGGGAAGCCCCCTTTCGCCCCTGGCCATGGCCCGCCAAGCCTTGGTCACATATCCATGTGGACTACGCAGGTCCTTTCATGGGGAAAATGTTTTTGGTTGTAGTAGACGCCTACTACAAATGGATCGAGTGTGACATTTTAAATTCAAGCACATCCTCTGCCACGGTAGAAAGTCTACGGGCAATGTTCGCCGCCCACGGCCTACCGGACATCTTGGTCAGCGACAATGGCCTGTGCAGCACAAGCACTGAGTTCCAGGACTTCATGGCAGGCAATGGAATTAACCATGTCAGAACGGCACCGTTCAAGCCGGCCTCAAACGGCCAGGCAGAACGAGCAGTGCAGATAATCAAACAGGGGATGCTCAGATTCCAAGGGGGTTCCCTACAAACCCGCTTATCACGCCTCCTGTTGGCCTATAGATCCCGACCACACTCGCTCCCAGGGGTTCCACCCGCAGAGCTACTAATGAAAAGGACGCTCAAAACCTGATTATCCCTTATACACCCCACCATGAAAGAAATTGTCGAGAGCAGGCGCCAGTCACAATATCACTACCATGACAGGAATGCGAGGGCGCGATATATTGATGTAAATGATCCTATTTTAGTCCTCAACTACGCTGCAGGGCCCAAATGGCTCGCAGGCACTGTGGTTGCCAAAGAGGGAAATAGGATTCTGGTAGTTAAACTTACCAGTGGACAAATCTGCCGCAAACATGTGGATCAAACAAAAAGGAGGTTCAGCAACCCCATAGAAGAAGCAGAGGAAGAACACAATATAGATTTCACTCCACCACAGGTGACCAAACACCGGAACCAAAGGGAGGAGAGCCCAGTCACTGTGGGCAGTCTGGACAGGTCTGAGGTACTGCAAACAGCAGACACTCAGGCCAGCGCCCAACAACCAAGCCCCAACTCAGGCGCTCTACAAGGGAGCGTAAACCACCAGAGAGTCTCAACCTGTGATCCCAATAAGACTTTGGAGGGGGAGGTGATGTCATGTATTCAACCAGCATTGTAACCCATGTATAATCTGACCAAAGTTGTACACCGTGAGAACACTGACCACTAGGTGGGAGACACTCCTAACCTGGACCTCCAGGTATAAAAGAGGAAGCTCCAACCACCTTCATCACTTGAGTGCTAAGGAATAAAGGACAGGTCACAGACTGACCTTCTCTCACGCATGGGCCTCGTGTGCATTTATATTGTGTAGTAAGGACGTATCACCGACAAACTCCAATTCCATTTCCTTTGTCTTTACTCTCTCTCTATGAGACTCATGTTACTGGGGTCAATGTGGCCAACAATGTATTCTCCTGATTCTTCCAAGCGCCAGGTAGGCATTCTGAAGGCTCTTCCACGTTATTACTTTCTAACTGTGCTTAAAACAATGGTATTGATATTCTGCCCTCCTCTAACTCATTCCCCCATCAACCCGCGCCCCCTTCAATATTCCCATACCACAATCATCAGTTTGAAAACCCGGAATTGGTCTTACTGAAAAACAGCTTCCTCGTTGAACATCTCTTTCCATTTTCCTTGTTCAGCTCAGTGCTCTCCTTCCCTTCTTTAACTTCGGTTCTGAGTTGCATTTTGAAAATGGAAGCCTGCTGTGAAAATATTTAACGATTTGAACCAATGATGTTGCTTTAGAATGTTGAAGTTCTGTTAGGTTCTAGTTTAATGCAGTTTATCAAATGAACATTTACCCAGGAAGCCAATGAATTTTTGTGCACATTGTTTGATTACACAATGCTCTCTTACTCCCAGTTTCTATGAGGACCGACGCTCAACTATCGCTATTGGTCTTTCATCTGGGCCTCCAGAAAAGCCTTTGCTCTCTTTGTCCACAATCAGCTTCTCCCCTCAACCTGATTTTTATACCACATGACTTTTGACTTTTGCTGTTTGTATGATTGAATTAAATTGGAGAATTGGAATGGTTTTTAATCAGTCATAAATTCCTGGATGAAAAGGAGCACCGTCCAAATGCAAAACGCTGAACAAGAAGCAACAAATTAAAACTGCAGCATCCTTATATCAACTGTCTCTATTTCAGAGAGTAACACATTCTGTACAATGTCAGTCAGATTGCTTAGACCATTAACAATAATTTGCCGCAGTGGCAGTTCAGGATTTGATTCCCGAGGTCACAATGTGTTGCAGTGTCCAAATGTCATGATGACTATTTCCTCTTTTCCATATTTCAATCTGAATCTTAAATACGTTAATTTGGAAACTACTTACAATTTCTCTAAAAATGCCAGAAAGAGTAAAAGGTCATGAACACATTTACAATCTCCTGAGACATAACCTCAGAATAAGTCTAACCAACCTAAATACAGCTATGCAGTATCTTCATAGACACTCGATCACTGACACAGAATTTCTAATTTAAATACAAAAACTACATGCAAATTGATTTGCCTCACACACGTACAAACACAGATCAAAATGTGATGCTTGAATGATGATCCTCTTAACGATTTGTGTAAAGAGACTGTGGGAGTATGCCTGAAGACACTCTTTTGAGCATGGAAATGCTGTCTCTCCAAACTAACCAGATACAACAGAATATCGACAATGGACGATGAACAGATATTGTGGAGTTTTGGCCGCTTATGTTTGAGTGTCAGTTAGAAATTAAATGGGACCTTGCTGCGGGAAATGAAATTGTTTTTTATGGCTCATTATACAGTTAAGCGATGTAGTCTTTGGGAGAGCGAGTTTAATGGGACAGACAGTTTGCTTTTGCTCCATGGTTTTCACATATTCTGAAGAGTACATTCATAAAGCAACAACTGCATTCCAGTTGTCTTCTAATATTTATTGTCTTCCATTCCTATCACTAAAACACGGGGGAGAATTTGTTCTATTGCCTGGTTTACGATTTAATTTCTCATAAGGCACGGAACACTCCCATATCCTCAAACATACATCAATAGAACACTTCCATTGGAAACCCTTTCCAAACGCGCTGATCTCCCGACTGCCGCATCTCTTTCAATCTCCATCTTTCTCCCTCAGTCTTTAACCACATTTGCTTATCTCTCTCCCCTGGGTTTCTCCCGTTCCCTCTCTATAAAGTGCCTGGAAACTTCTTGTACACCAGGGTACTCTATAAATGTAAATTTTTAATGGCTGTGGAAGTGATTTGGAAATACCAATGTGACCAACCAATCAGGAGCTGCATCTGTTCCATTACTAACGTTGTTCGTTGTAGTGTATAGCGGATTGTTCAAGTTAGGGTTGTTTCCTTTAGAAAGAACATTGGAAGGTAACTTAACTGAAGTTTTCTTGGCTCTGTGGGAAATTGGCACAATCTATCCAGAAGAAAGATTCACTCCGGCGCAATCCTGGCCATACTGAGGCCAACAATTGTTTCTAATGCCGATTTCACAAGTCTTTTGTGGGAACAATTGGCTTCCATTCTGAAAGGCGCAAGTTTGCGCTGTTGAAATTCTTAGCTGCTGGCCATCTTTGTCTGGTACAGCCGCCGGAGAAACAACACTGCCTCATCCGTGTAAAATAAATTATCCTCCTCTCACCTTTGGTTCTTTTCCCGACTACCTTAAATCTGGGTCATTTGCTTACATGATCCTTCTTCCAGTGGATCCTTCATGAGTTTGAACATGTTTATTATATCTCCCCTTGAATACCTTTGCTCTAAGGACCACAATCCCAGCTTCTCTAGTCTACCACAGAATCACTGCTATTATATTCAGGGTCACTATTGCTATAAATAAGGGCAAATACATTAAACATCATGAAGATATAAGCAAGGTGGAATATCAGACGAAGCCTCCATGTCCAAATTTGTGTTCGTAATTCTCTACGTCTTTCTGACGTACATTTTTCCATTGATGAATCACAGGAAGGAGAACATGTGGGGGAAATCTTAACCTAACCCGCCCGGCAGGCATGGAATGAGTTCGAGTCGGCACTGTTCCCCAGCGGCCAAATTTGAAGAACCACAATACAACACATTTGACATAATTATCAAATGCTTGAAGTGTACGGGTAGAATATATAACAACAATTTTTGGATTTCTAACTTACCACCACTTAAAATTAAATGGTTTCCTGTCATTTCACCATAGCCTGTTTTGCGCTGTGTCTGAGTCCAACTTGCCCCCTGGTCAATATAATATAAACTAGTCAGCATGGATCTGTAAAGGGAAGGAAATGTTTAACCAACCCCATTGAATAATTTGAAGAGGTAATGGAAACACATGCCTGCAGGAAGTTTTGTCCAGGAGGGATCTGTGCCACCATTTCACCATTGTTCACCATATATAGCAATGATTTGGACTCAGAAATTCGAGGTATGGGGAATGATTTTGAAGTTGCTGATCAGCCATCTATTATACATTTCTCGGGAGATATATTACTCATGGTGTCGAAATTTGCACATGGTACCAATTGGAATGTTTGTTAGTAAAAGAAGGTCTGCACTATAATACAAGAAGACACATCAGGCTTGCAGAGTGGGCAGATACATGAAAAATTACATTCAATGTAGCGAAGAGTGAGGTAATACAAAAGGAAAATGCTGCGGACGCTGGAAGCTGAAATAAAAACAGAAAACGCTGGAAATCTCAGCGGGCCAGGCAACATCTGTGGATAGAGAAATAGAGTTAATGTTTCGGGTCGATGATCCTTCATCAGAATTGGTGAATGTTCGAACTGACAGAGTCTCATGGAGCACTGAAAGGGGGAGGGGAGAAAAGAACAAAGGGGACGGTATATGATAGGGTGGAAGACAGGAGAGATTAGAGAGACAAAAGTGATGATGAGCAGAATTGAGATGGTAATAGAATTTAGAAAGACATCAGTTTAGATAGGCTGTGAATAGAAGGATAATTATCAGCTGCCATGGGAAACAGACAGAAACATTTTACATAAGATCGGGAGGGGTGTTAAAAAAGGAGGAAAGAGAGCAAAATTGTTTGAAATTGTTGAATTCGATGTTGAGTTCAGAAGGCTGTAAAATGCCTAAACGAAGGATGGGATGCTGTTCCGAGAGCTTGCATTGAGCTTCATTTGAACAGCACAGGAGGCCGAGGACAGAGATGTTGGAGGGTGAGTGGAGCGGGGAATTAAAGTGACAGGAGACCGGAAGCTCAGAGTCACACTTGCGGACTAAATGGAGGTGTTCCACAAAGCAGTCACCCAATCTGTGTTTGTCTCCCCAGTGTAAAATAGACCACATCATGAGTTGCGAATACAGTCTACTAAATTGAAAGAAGTGGAAGTAAATCACTGTTTCACCTGGATGAGTATTTGGTGCCCTGGACAGTAGGAATGGAGGAGGTAAAAGGGCAGGTGTTGCATCTCCTGCGCTTTCATGAGAAGGTGCCATGGGAAGGCGAGGAGGTGCTTGGGATGACTGTGGAATGGACCAGAGTGTCGCAGAGGGAGCGGTCCCTTCGGCATGCTGAGAGGGGAGGAGAGGGGAAGATGTGATTGCTGTGACATCACGCTGGACGTGGCGGAAATGGTGGAGGATGATCTGTTGAATGTGGATGCTAGTGAGGAGAAATGTGTGGACAAGGGGCACCCTGTCGTCATTCTGAAAGGGAGGGGAAGGGGTGAGAACAGAGGTCCTGGATATAGAACAGACATGGTCGAGGGCCATGTTAACCAGGGTGAACGGGAATCCTTGGTTGAGGAAAAGGGAAGAAATGTCAGAGCACTCATGTTGAAGGTGGCATTGTCAGAGCAGATGCGATGGAGATGGAGAAACTGGGAGAATGGAATGGAGTCCTTACAGGAAGCAGGGTGTGAGGAAGTGTAGTCCAGATAGCTGTGGGAGACAGTGAGCTTACAGTGAAGATTTGTCAATAGCCTATCCCCAGAAATGGAGAGAGAGAAGTCGAGGAAGGGAAAGGAAGATTCGAAGATTGAGGTAGTTCATTTTGGTAGCAGGAATAAGGAGGTGAATTATTAATTGGAAGGTAGAAACTAAATGGGGTAGAGGAGCAAAGTGATCTGGAAATGCACAAACCACTAAAAGTAGCAACGCAAGCGGATAAGATGACAACAAATTGCAAACAAAGTACTGGGTTCATTTCTAGCAGAATGAATAGAACATAAAACAAAGAGGCAATGTTAAATTTGTATAGCGTCTTGGTTAGACCAGACGTGGAGTACTGTGGGCAGTTCTGATCTCCATGCTACAAAAAGCATATTGAAGCACTGGGGAAAGTACAGAAAATATTTGCAAGAATGTTATCAGAATTGGGAGGATGCATCTATCAGAAAGGATTGGACTAGGCTGGGGCTGCTTTCTTCGACACACAAGAGATTAAGCAAAACATTTCGGAGGCATTTCCTTACACGCAGACTGATGAGAATGTGGAACTCACTGCCACGTGGAATGGTTGAAGCAGAGAGCATTACTTTACTTAAGAAATGGCTTGATGCATACCTGAGGGAGAAGGGAATAAATGGATATATAGGGGCAGGGTGGACAGAAGTAATTAGATTAGGATAACACCCCTGTGGAGTATAACCATCAGATAGACCAGTTAGGTGAATGGCCTATTCCTCTGTTGAAGATTCTATTTAACATGTAATTTTATATAAACGGTTCAGACAAATGGATGCAGAAAATTGGTGGAGCCAACTCAGGGCACTGGCTATCGGAGGAGTAATTGGATTTGATTTGATATCAAATTTATTTCTGTACGAATGTACAATAACTGACACATAAGGAACAAGTTTAGAGTTAAATGGATCATGAAATAATTGTTCTGTCCCAGAAAACGGGGAAGTTCCGTAAAAACTTTCATTGAGGATGTTCTATAAATGGAATACTAATTCTTTCGGAGGAAGTGAAACTACAAGAGGAAGAGCCTCCAGGTGTGAATCATCTTCAGGGCCCACAGTCACATCTGTGTCACAAAACCTAGGGCTCGCATTGGGAAAAATAATATTATAAAATGTTGATTTCTTGATACATAGACTAGGGATCATGGAAGTCTATAGGAAAGTGGAAACATGGGAAAGTTAGACAAGTTTGTGGTACAATTTCGTTTTTAAAGAGTTATAAAGTTGCTGGGAGAAATGTTAACAGGCCTCGTCCCCTTTTTTGGAGTTTACTCTTTCTCTTTGAATTTCCCTTCACATTTTGTGACCTCACCCTCCTCTAGGGGATGAGATACCTGATGCGGAGATCGAGTTCCGCGGGTGCCTGCGACCTTTCCCATTTCTGTGATGAGACTGAATACTGGTGAGGGTGATGGTTCCGCTGGGGATTACAGCCAGAGCCAAGTCCATGGCATCACGGGTGGCTCAGCTGGTGGAGGGGAGGAGAACGATTGTGAAAGCAATTGTAATTAGAGATTGGATAGTTAGGGGAACAGACAGCTGTTTCTGCGGCCGCAGACCTGATTCCTAGATGGTATGTTCCCTCCCTGGTGCCAGATCCAAGGATGTCACTGAGCGGCTGCAGAACATATCTGAGGGGGGAGGTCATGGTCAGTGTTGGTATCAACGACATAGTTAGAAAGTGCGATGAGGTCCTTCATGCAGATTTTAGGGAGGTAGGAGAGAGATTATAAAGTAGGACCTCAAATGTAGTAATCACTGGATTACTCCCAGTGCCACCAACTAGTGAGTATAGAAATAGAAGGATAGGATAGATGAATGAGTGGCTGTTGAGATGGTGCAGGAGGGACGACATTAGATTTCTGGGACATTGGGACTGGTTCTGGGGATCGTAGGACCTGTATAGGCTGGATGAGTTGCACCTCAACAGGGCTGGGACCAATGCCCTCGCAGGGGAGAGGGCGGAGGCGGGGAGGGCCACTAATGCTGTTGGGGAGGGTGTAAACTAATTTGGCAGGAGGATGGGTGCCATGATATAGCACGAGAAATGAGAAACAAGGTGCACAAAGGATTGGGAGAGACAGATAACACTAGAGTAAGAACTAGTACAGTACTCGGTGGGGTCACAATAAGGGAGAATACAAGAATGTCTAAAATAGGTTTATAGTGCATGTGTGTAAATGAATGAAGAGTGGTAAATAAGGCTGGTGAGCTGCAGGCACAAATAGACACATGGGGATATGATGTCGTGGCAATAATGATGACGTGGCTCAAAAGAGAATAGGATTGGGTACTAAATATATCTAGAATTAAGGTGTTCAGGAAAGAACGGGAAGAAAAGAATGAAGGGGTCTGGCAGTATTGATTAATTGAATATTACAGTGCTGGAGAAATAAGATGTCCTGGTGAGCTCCAGGACAGAATCTATTTGCTTAAAGTTAAAAAAACAATTGAGATGCCATTACGGTACTAAGTATATTATGTAGGCCACCAACGAGTGAGAAGGAGATAGGAGCACATTTGCAGGGAAATTAAGGAGATGTGCAAGAACTATAGAATAGTGATAATTGTGGATTTCAACTAATCTAACATAGACTAATAGTGTAAAGAGCAAAAATGGAAGAATTTCTGAAGTGTGTTCAGGAGAACTTTATTGATCAATACATTTCCAGCTCAATAAGGAATAAGCCATTGCTTGATCTTGGTCTGGTGAGGGAGTTGGATCATGTAGAGCAAGTGTCAGTAGGATAACATTTAGGGCACAGTGGTTGCCGTGTCACAAGGTTTAGAATAGCTATGGAAAAGGACAGGGAACAATCTGGTGTAAATATACTTAATTGGAGGAAGGTCAATTTCCGTGAGTTGAGAATGGATCTGGGTAAATTGGAATCAAAGATTGACAGGCAAAACTGTAGTCAAACAATGGGCTGCCTTTAAAGAAGAGATGGTTTAGATACAGTTGAGATACATTTTAACGAGGAGAATAGTTAGGGCAACCAAAGCCAGAGCTCCCTGGATGACGAAAGAGATAGAGTAAGATAAAGCAGAAAAAGGGGGCGTATGACAGATATCAGGTTGAGAATACAAGTGACAACCAGGCTGAATACAGATAGTTCAGCGGGGAGATGAAAAAGTAAATCAGGGGGGCAACGAGAGAATAAGGGAAGAGATTGGCAGTTAACATAAAAGGGAATCAAAAAGTCTTCAATAGTCGTATAACTAGTAAACAGGTAGTAAGAGAAGGAGTGGGCCTATTAGGGACCACAATGGAGACCTAGCATGGAGGCAGAGGGCATGACCGAGTTGCTAAATTAGCACTTTGCATCTGACTTTTCCAATGAAGAAGATGCTACCAAAGTCATAGAGCAAGAGGAGCTAGTTGAGATACTGGATGGGATAAAAATTGATAAAGAGGAGGTACTAGAATTGCTGGCTGTACTTAAAGTAGGTAACCACTAGGACCAGATGGGAAGCATTCTAGGATGCTGACGCTGGTAAAGTTGGAAATTGTGGAGGTACTGGACATAATCCTTCAATCCTCGTTAGATACGGGAGTGTTGCTAGAGGTCTGGAGAATTGAAAACGTTCAAAAGAGGGTACAAGGAGAAACCCAGCAACTACAGACCAGTCAGTTTAACCTCGGTAGTGGGGAAGCTTTTAGAAATGATAATCCGAGACAAAATTAACAGTCACTTGGACAAATGTGGATTCATTAAGGAAATTCAGCACGGATTTGTAAAAGGCAAATAGTGTTTAACTAACCTGATTGCGTTTGTTGATGAGGTAACAGAGATGGTTGATGAGGGCACTGCGGTTGATGTGGTGTACATGGACTTCCAAAAGGCATTTGATGAAATGCCAAGTAACAGAATTGCCAGCAAGGTGAAGCCCATGGAATAAAAGGGACACTGGCAGCATGGATACAAAATTGCCTAAATGACAGGAGACAGAGAGTAACATAGAAACATAGAAAATAGGTGCAGGAGCAGGCCATTCAGCCCTTCGAGCCTGCACCGCCATTCAATGAGTTCATGGCTGAACATGAATCTTCAGTACCCCCTTCCTGCTTTCTCGTCATACCCCTTGATCCCCCGAGTAGTAAGGACTTCATCTAACTCACTTTTGAATATATTTAGTGAATTGGCCTCAACTACTTTCTGTGGTAGAGAATTCCACAGGTTCACCACTCTCTGGGTGAAGAAGTTGGTCCTAAATGGCTTACCCCTTATCCTTAGACTGTGACCCCTGGTTCTGGACTTCCCCAACATTGGGAACATTCTTCCTGCATCTAACCTGTCTAAACCCGTCAGAATTTTAAATGTTTCTATGAGGTCCCCTCTCATTCTTCTGAACTCCAGTGAATACAAGCCAGTCTTTCTTGATCCAGTCTTTCTTGATAGGTCAGTCCCACCATCCCGGGACTCAGTCTGGTGAATTTTCGCTGCACTCCCTCAATAGCAAGAATGTCCTTCCTCAAGTTAGGAGACCAAAACAGTACACAATACTCCAGATGTGGCCTCACCAAGGCCCTGTACAACTGTAGCAACACCTCCCTGCCCCTGTACTCAAATCCCCTCGCTATGAAGGCCAACATGCCATTTGCTTTCTTAACCGCCTGCTGTACCTGCATGCCAACCTTCAATGACTGATGTACCATGTAGTGGTGAACGGTTGTTTATTGGACTGGAGATGGTATAAAGTGATGTTCCCCAAGGGTCGGTACTAGGACCACTGCTTTTTTGATATATATTAATGACTTAGACTTGGGTGTACAAGGCACAATCTCAAACTTTGTAGATGACACAAAACTTGTAAATATAGTGAACAGAGAGGAGGATAGTGATAGACTTTAAGAGGACATACGTAGTCTGGTGGAAACACGGGGCAGCTGAAATTTAACGCAGAAAAGTGTGAAATGAAATATTTTGGTTGAACGAATGAGGGGAGGACATATAAACTAAATGGTGCGATCCTAAAGGGAGTACATTGACGGAGTGACCAGTGATATATGTGCACAAATCATTGAAGGTGACAGGGCAGGGTGAGAAAGACGTTAAAAAGCTTACGGGATCATGGGCTTGATAAATGAAGGCATAGAGTACAAAAGTTATGAAAAACTTTTATAAAACACTGGTTCGGCCTCAACTGGAGCACTGTGTCCAATTGTAGTACAGCACTTTATGAAGGACGTGAAGGCCTCCGAGAGGGTGGGGATTGGGACCAGCTGAAGTGCGCTTGCAGAGAGCCGGCACGGGCTCGATGGGCCGAATGGCTTCCGTCTGTGCTGTAACCATTCTATGATTGTATGTTCACGGTTTAGGGACAGTCCTTGACAACCAGTGACGGATCCACATGTTTTACTGCGATTGGACGTGAGCTCCTGCAGCGACCACATATGAGTGAAGCTGGGCTCGGGTCCATTCAAAGCGCTCAGTCTCGGCCTGTAACTGGGAGAGGCGGCGAGCGGACGGGACGGCATGTTTCTGTCACTTGTACTGAGCTTCCACCACCTACAAGCGGCCCTGTCTGGTGAGTAGCCGGTTCCCGCTGCACTATTCAATGTCTACAGACTCACCCTCTGATCTTAGACTGGGACGGGCAGGCCTGTGGGTTACATCAGGTGTTTCACAAAGGGAGACGGGCTGGTGTGTGCGGCAGTGAAGCGATGGAGCCGGATTGCAATCTCCATCCTGTTTCTCAGCCTCGCCTCTCTCTTTGGTTGGATTAGATGGTGTCCATCACTGTCCAGACAGCCTGACATTGCCGCCCAGTTATTGGGGCAGCTTCCATATTGACCCTGGCCAGCCGGAGGGGGACTGACAGTGTGTGCCCGCACAGCGGGCTTGTGGGTAGGGAAGTGTCAGTATAACTGCGATCCCAGTCCCGGCCTGACCCCCTGAGTGACCAGGAGCCCAGCGGCGAGACTCCTGCAGGAACGTGGCTCGGTCGCTTCGAGTTCACACTCCAGCCGGCGGGAAGCTGCATTTTAAAAGCTTCATTGTACCACTTGGGAACTTGAAAACCTTTTAAAGCTTCCGATCAATGAGACAAATCATTAAACATAGAGGGGGAGGGATTGATTTTAATCCCAGGGGAACCGGTGACAGCGATCCGGGAACCTCTTTTACGCCTTCCGATTCGCGTCAGGATGAAGCTTTGAGGCGACCCGTACAGATTCTGGTGAAGTTTGATCTCTCAGGTTTACCCAGCTGTTTCTCTCAGACTGAGCCGCTGCATATTTGCAACATTTGCTGCTTTGATCAGATTCCCACCATGTGCAGTTCCACTCGGGGAATGTTGACTCTGTGGATGGGGTGAAGTGGGCAACAGCGAGACCCGCCCGTTTCCCATCTTTCTCCCCGTTTCCCCCTTCTGTTGAGTCCAATGGTAGTAACACCCTGAAGCAATATAAAAGGGCTCACACTTCCCGCGCCTGAATAGTCACATTGAACAATCCATCTCCTGTGTCTGCACAGATAACACCAGTTCCAAAATGCTGCACGTTTGAATGGAAACAACATTTGATCTCAGGTATAAAAACAGAAAATGCTGGAAATCTAAGCGGGTCAGGCAGCATCTGTGGGGAGTGAAACAGATTTAACGATTCAGGTCGATGACCCTTCGTCAGAACCACAGATGCTGCCTGACCCGCTGAGATTTTCAGCATTTTCTGTTTTTATTTCAGGTTCCAGCATCCGCACTGTTTTGCTTTTGTATTTAACCTCAGGTCCCAGCACACCGTTAAAAGCTAAAATCTTTCAGGTTGAGCAATTAGATTTACCTGACAGATGTCCAACTCTTAACTGAATGTTTAATATATAATAACGTGTTTCAATATTCGTCATTTTCAAATATCTCAGAGTACTTTTCATTCGAGAATAAAACAGAGAAGAAGAGAGAGGGAGGTAGAGAAGGAGAGCGGGAGAAAAAGACAGGAAAAGAGAGAGATCGTGAGAAAGAATGAGAGGCACAAATATAAGGATGAAATAAAAAGGAGCGATTCATTGAGGGAAAGAAATAGATAGAAATGGAGAGAGATACAATGAAAGTCAGAGAGATAGAGACAGGGAAAGAGAAAATGATAGAGACACAGATAAAAAGATATTGACAGCGGAGAGAGAGAAAGAGCAAGGGACAGTAATGTGTGTGAGAGAGACATGAGGAAAGAGGGAGAGAGAGAGTGAGAACGAGAATGAGACATGGATAAAGACAGGGACTGAGAGAGAACGTGAAATAGAAACAGAGTGAGAGAGAGGGAAAGAGAGACAGAGAAAGAGAGGGAAAGAGAGAGGGAGGGAGACGGAGAGAGAGAGAGAGAAGGACAGACATATAGAGAAACAGGGAGAGTGAGGGAAACAAAGACAGAGACAGGTACAGAGAGGGAAAGATGAAGAAACAGAGTGAAAGAGACAGGGAGAAAAAGAGAGAGAGAGCAAGACAGAGAGATGAAAGAGGGGAGAGAGAGAAAGAGAGAGTTACAGGACTCCGTAAACCAGGGATACATTCCCGGCCCCGGTCTGAGCGAGTCTGTAACAGTTACAGGACTCCGTAAACCAGCGATGCATTACAGGCCCGGTCTGAGGGAGTCTGTAACAGTTACAGGACTCAGTAAACCAGCGATACATTCCAGGCCTGGTCTGAGGGAGTCTGTAACAGTTACAGGACTCAGTAAACCAGCGATACATTCCAGGCCTGGTCTGAGGGAGTCTGTAACAGTTACAGGACTCAGTGAACCAGCGATACATTCCAGGCCCAGTGTGAGCGAGACTGTAACAGTTACAGAACTCAGTAAACCAGGGATAGTTTCCAGGGCATAGCAATGCGCAAACTGGAAACATGAGCATCAACTGAAAATTGTAAAGATACTCAGCACATCCTGCACCATGAGTGGAGAGATAAGGATAGTCTAGAAACTCAGCAATCAACTATGATATAATCTGCAGTAAAATTATTGTAAAGTCCTGACCCTGCAGTACAGACTTACATGAGGCACATGCTGAAGTCAAGGTCACTCTGGACCTGCACCTTTATTTCCCAGCTCTCGAGTGCCACACTTGCCTGAGACCTGCCTTTATATACCTATGTGGAACAGGTATGCAGTGTCTCCTGCAAGTGCACCCCTGGTGGTAAAGTATGCTTGTGGTTACAGGTCATATCTAGTTACAGTCATGTATAGCATGGTAAGATACAGTTATATACAGTACTGTGAGATACATGACATCACCCTCCCCCAAGGTCTTATTTTCTTTTAGATTCAGTCTCTCAGGTGGTCTATGCTCTCGCGTGGAGCGTCTTAGTAGTGGTTCAGTTGTTTGCCTTGGTGCCTGTTTTTTTTTCGGTGTGATTGCTGGTATCTCGCCTGGGCTGTCTGTTTCATTCAGTATGATTGCTGGTATCTCACCTGGGCTGTCTGTTTCGATTGGTGTGATTGTTGTTGACTCGCCTGGGCTGTCTGTTGGGATTGCCCTTTCCTCAGGTTATTCCCTCTGTCTGTCCACAGGTGTGGTGTGAGTTCCACATTGTAGTCTGCCTCTGGTTCTGCAGTGTTGTTGGTGAATCTACTTTTTACTTGGTCTACATGCGTCCGGCAGGTTTGGCCATTGTCCATTTGTACAACCAGCAGCCTGTTTCCTTCCTTGCCTGTTACTGTCCCTGCAAGCCATTTGGGATCCCTGCCATAGCTTAGCACAGACACTTTGTCCCCTATCTCATTCCACCTCCCCCTCGAATTTCGGTCATGGTACTCAGTTAGCTTCCGGCATTTTGCCTCAACAATTTCATGCATGTCTGGGAGGATTAACGAGAGCCTAGTCTTTAAGGTCCGTTTCATCAATAGTTGCGCAGGGGGAACCCCAGTCAATGAATGCGGACAAGATCTGTATGCCAGCAGCAATCGCGACAGGCGGCTCTGCAGCGTAGGACCTTGGATTTTTAGCATGCCTTGTTTAACGAATTGCACTGCTCGCTCCACCTGGCCATTGGAGGCCGGCTTGAACGGTGCCGTCTTAACGTGATTTATGCCGTGGTCAACTATAAAATCTTGAAATCCTGCACTTGTGAAGCACGGACCATTATCACTGACCAATATGTCAGGAATTCCGTGCATTGCAAACATGATTCTAAGGCTCTCCACAGTGGTGGAGGTGGTGCTTGAGTTTAAAATGGTGCACTAGATCCACTTTGAAAATGCATCGACGACTACGAGGAACATTTTGCCCATGAATGGGCCTACATAGTCTACATGTACCTGCGACCAGGGTTTGGTGGGCCAGGGCCAGTGGCTTAGGCTGGCCTCCCTGGGGGCATTACTGAGTTGGGCACAAATGGTGCACTGCCTGATGCAGAGCTCCAAGTCCGCGTCAATGCCAGGCCATCAGACGTGGGATTTGGCTAAGGCCTTCATAAGGACGATCCCCGGGTGCTCGCGGTGAAGCTCCCTGACAAACGCCGTTCAGCCTCACAAGGGCATAACTACTCGGCTGCCCCACATCAGGCAGTCTGCCTGTGATGATAGTTCAAGCATGCGCCTATGGAAAGGTTTGAACTCCTCGGGGCAGGCATCACGAGCCTCTTCCCAGTCACCAGTTAAAAAACATTTTTTACTAAGGATAACGTGGGGTCGGTGGTCGTCCAGGCTCTAATTTGGCGAGCCGTCATGGGCGAACCTGTGGATTCAAAGGCATTGATTGCCATGACCATCTCACAGTCCTGTTCGTCGGACCCTTCCATAGTCGCCAGGGGTAGCCTGCTAAGCACGTCGGCACAGTTGTCTGTGCCTGGTCTGTGCCTTATTGTGTAGTCGTAAGATGCCAGCATGAGTGCCCACTGCTGAATACGCGCCGAGGTTTTGGCATTTATTGCCTTGCTCTCGGATAGCAGGGATGTGAGGGGTTTGTGGTCGGTTTCTAACGCAAACTTGACCCTGAAAAGGTATTGGTGCATCTTTTTGACACCATACACGCACGCAAGCGCCTCCTTCTCAACCATACCGTATCCGCGCTCCGCCCACGAAAGTGACCTGGAGGCATAAGCAATGGGTTGTAATTTACCCGCATCATTGACATGCTGTAAAACGCACCCGACCCCGTACGCTAACGCATCACATGTAAGGACTAGATTTTTAGCTGGGTCAAAAAAGGCTAAAACACTGTTGGAACATAGAAGGTTGCGTGCATTATTGAAGGCGCGTTCTTGGGCGTCCCCCCAAAACCAATCGCACCCCTTTCTGAGTAGCACGTGGAGAGGCTCCAGCAGCGTGCTCAAGTTCTGCATAAAGTTCTCAAAATACTTGAGTAGCCCGAGAAAGGCGCGCAGTTCCGAGACATTCCGGGGCCTGGGTGCCAGACGAATTGCTTCAGTTTTGGATCCTGTTGGGCGGATTCCATCAACGGCAATCCTTCTGCCCAAAAAATTCAACCTCGGGTGCGAGAAACAGTCACTTGGATTTCTTAACTCTTAGGCCTACCCGATCCAATTGACTTTGTACTTCCTCCAAATTGCGAAGATTGGAATTGGTGTCCCTGCCCGTGATGTGTATGTCATCTTCAAACACAACCGTACCCGGGATGGACTTGAGCAGACTCTCCATTTTGTGCTGGAATATAGCAGCTGCCGACCTGATGACGACTGGGCATCGATTGGACATAAAAAGATGTCGATATGTGTTGATGGTGGTGAGTAGCTTAGACTCTTTGGTCAGTTCTTGCATCATATACGCAGATGTAAGGTCTAGTTTCGAGAAAAGTTTTCCTCCAGCCAATGTGGCAAACACGTCCTCCGCTCTGGGCAGCGGGTATTGGTCCTGTAGGGAGACTCTGTTTATGGTAGACTTGTAATCCCCACAGATTCGTACAGATCCATCAGGCTTCATGACGGGAATTATAGGACTTGCCCAGTCGCTAAATTCCACGGCTGAGATATTGCCTTTCCGCAGAAGTCGGTCCAGTTCATGTTTAATCATTTCCCCTCACATAAGGCGCAGCTCTAGCCTTGTGATGGACCCGTCTGGCATCCTGTGTGATGTAGATTTTAACTTTAGCCCCTTTGAAGGTGCCCACCCCTGGCTGAAAGAGATGTTCAAAATGACTTAGAACTGTTGAGCAGGAGCTCCGTTCCTCTGAACACATGGCGTGAACATCATCCCATTTCCAATTTAGTTTTGCCAGCCAGCTTCTCCCCAACAGTACTGAGAGATCTCCAGGGACAATCCACAGGGGAAGTCGGTTCACCGTCCCTTTGTGTGTGACTGAGAGCATGGCGCTGCCAAGGACTGGGACAATTTCTTTGGTATAGGTCCTTAGTTTGGTGTCGATCCTTGTGAGTTTTGGTCTGTTGCTTTTGTGCGGCCACAGCTGTTCAAATTGTTGGACGCTCATGAGAGATTGACTAGCTCCCGTGTCCAGTTCCATGTTGACGGGTATCCCGTTGAGTAGGACCCTTATCATTATTGGAGGCGTCTTGTTGTAAGAACAGTGGACATTGATCGTATTGACCCGCTGTACCTCGGCGTCCCGGACACTGTCCCCACCGTCTTCTGGTCTGCTTTCCGACCCTTCTGATTCGTATACCAGCCGAGCTGCTGTTTTTCTGCACATGCGAGCCAGATGGCCTGTATAGTTGCAGTTTCTGCAATCAGCATGATGAAATCAACACCCACTTGTTGAATGCCTTCCCCCACATCTCCAGCACAGACCACTTCCATTGTTTCCGAAGGATGAGCTGCGTCTGGCTGGTCTCTCTTGAGCTTCTCTCAGTCTGTAGTTGATTACTCGCATTGTGGGTTGATGAGGTGTGAACGGCCGTTCATGTGGCCCTTGATGGCTTCTGGCGCCACTGCCTGCTGTTGAAGGACTGCTCTCCTGCCTTTGTCTGTTTGTGGGGGTAGCGGCTGTTTCACGCTGTGAACCACTTGTTCCGATGTTTCGTTAGTTGTTGTACCCGCAGTATAGATCAACCTCGTTTCTTCTTCTCCTGCTAAGAATGTCTGTGTGACCAGTACTGCTGTCTCTAGGGTCCAATTCTTGGTCTCTATAAGCTTTCGGAATATGCCTGTGTGGCCTATTCCTTCAATAAAAAAGTCTCTCAATACTTCTCTCCTTAGTTCATCGGAGAACTCACATAAACTAGCTAGCCTCCAAAGTTCCGCCACAAAGTCGGGTATACTCTGGCCCACACAGCGTCTGTCGTTGTAGAACCTGTGTCTGGCCATATGTCGGCTGCTCGCTGGCTTCAAGTGGTCTCTCACCAGTGTGCTCAACTCCTCAAACGACTTGCTTGCTGGTTTCTCGGGTGCCAGCAGGTCCTTCATTAAGGCGTATGTTTCCGAGCCACAGCTGGTCAGGAGATGGGCTCTTCTCTTGTCTGCCTTATCGTCGCCCAACCAGTCTTTGGTTACAAAGCTTTGCTGGAGCCTTTCTATAAAGTCCTCCCAATTGTCTCAAGCATTGTATTTCTAATCTGAGCCGTTGGTAGCCATTCTGTGGATTCTGTGATCCCGTAACTCATCGCCACTGCAAAGTCCTGACCCTGCAGTACAGAGTTACACGAGGCACATGCTGAAGTCAAGGTCCCTCTGGATCTGCACCTTTATTTCCCAGCTCTCGAGTGCCACACTTGCCTCAGACCTGCCTTTATATACCTGTGTGGAACAGGTATGCAGTGTCTCCTGCAAGTGCACCCCTGGTGGTAAAGTATGCTTGTAGTTACAGGTCATATCTAGTTACAGTCATGTATAGCATGGTAAGATACAGTTATATAGAGTAGTGTGAGATACATGACAATTATTTTTTCTGCTGTGTTAATGATTTGTGGATTCTAACTCTGGGAACCTGTGTGGAGACTGATAAATCTTGATATTTATTGGAACCGTTAAACATTTTAAAATAACCGGTTCACTGCCTCCTGTAAAATACCACATGAACGAATTTTTCTTCGCATCCACAGCATACCTGCAACCTCCCCATCCACTCTCCCCCTGTCCCCTCCCTCCCCTCTACGCTCTCCCCTCCCCATCCACTCTCCCCCTGTCCCCTCCTTCCCCTCCACTCCGTCCCCTCCCCATCCACTCTACCCAGTCCCCTCACTCCCCTCCACTCCGTCCCCTCCCAATCCAATCTCTCCCTGTCCCCTCCATCCCCTCCACTCCGTTGCCTCCCCATCCAATCTCCCTTTGACCCTTCCCTCCCCTCCACTCCGTCCCCTCCCTCCCCACCACTCTGTACCTGCCCCATCCTTCTCTCCCTGTCCCCTCCCTCCCCTCCACACCATCCTCTCCCCATCCATCTCTCCCTGTCCCCTCCCTCCTTTCCCTCCACTCTGTCACCTCCCCATCCATCTCTCCCTGTCTCCTCCCTCCATCCCCTTCACTCTGACCCCTCCCCATCCATTCTCTCCCTGTACCCTCCCTCCCCTACACTCCATTCTCTCCCTCATCTCTGTCCCCTCTCCTTGATCCCCACACTCCATCCCCTGCACTCTGTCCCATCCACTCTCTCGCTTTTCGCTCCCATTTCACACCACTTCTTTACCCCACTCCGCTCCATTCCCTCCCTACCCCTTTTCCAGCTCCCCATCCACTCTCTCCCGTCCCCCTCCCCTTCCTCTCCACTCCATTCTCTTCCTCTCCTTTGTCCCCTCCCCTTGCTCCCCTCCCCTCAACGTTGTCCCATCCGCTCTCTCCCTGTTCACTCTCATTCCACACCACTACATTATCCCCACCTGTCCCCTCCCTTTGATCCTCCCCCTCCCCTCCACTCCATCTCCTCTACTTTCTCCCCTCCTATCCGTCCCCTCTACTGGATACACTTCCCATCCAATCTCGCCTTCCCCCAAATTTTCTTTGTCTCCTTCCACTCTCTCCCCTTCTCTCTGTCCCTCATATCCAGTCTACCACTTCAGCTCTCCACTCTCCCCTCACATCCATACTCTCCTTGTCCATCTCCTTTATCTCCCTGCTCTTCACTCTACCTATATCCTCCACTCTCTCACTCCCCCTCTCTCCTTCCCCTTCACTGCTCCTATCCCCTCCACTCGCCCACTCCAGCTCCCCAATCTCTCCCTAACATCCACTATACCTCTCCCCCTGTCCCCCTCTCCCTCCCCTTCACTCCTCCTATCCCCTCCATGCTCCCACTTCAGCTCTACAATCTCTCCCTCACATCCACTCTCCCTCTCCCCCTGTCCCATCTCTCACTCCCCTTCACTCTATCCGTCCCCACCACTCTCCCACTCCACATCTCCCGTTTCCTCCTCTTCAGTCTCTCCTCGGCTCCACTCTCCCCACACCTCTCTACTCTCCCCCCTCTCCTCTTTCTCCCACCCCTTCACTCTCTCCTTTCCCTCCACTCTACACAATCCACTCTCTCCCACCCCTCCACTCTCCACCTCGCCCTCTCCAATTTCCCCAACCCCTCTCCACACTCTCATGCCTCTTCACTCTCCTCCCTCCCCTTGAGTCTCTTACCTCCGTTCTGGTATCTCCCCTCCTTCCACTGTATCCCTCCCCCACATTTTGCTCTCTCCCTACATTCTCTCCCTCTCCCTCCACACACTCCCTCCCCATCCTGTGAGTCTCAAATATTTCAGGATACTTTTCAATTAATACTGAATCAGAGACAAAGAAAGAGAAAGAGACATGGGCACAAAGAGAGAGAGAAAGGAGGGGGGGCGGCTGCGGGGGGGGGGGTGGTGGGCGGAGTCAGAGAGAGAGAGACAGAGAGAGAGAGAGATAATAATACAAGGACAGGGAGAGAAACAAAGAGTGAGATATAGAGTAGAAGGAGAGCAAGCTGGCTACAAAGCAGCACACAGTGAAGAGTGGGTGAGGGTAGTTAATCAGACTGATGGAAGGTGGGGAGTGGTGTTCCACTGGGATCGGTGCCGGGAACACTGCTGTGCACCATTTACATAAACAATTTGTACAATTTCGACATTTGCGGATGGCACCAAATTGGGGAATACAGTTAGCACTGAGGAAGACTGTTATAAAATTAGATTTTAATAACCTTGCAGAATGTGAGCGTAAATGACTACTGAATTTCTATATAAATAAGTGTGAGGTGGTGTATTTTGGTAGGAGGGATAGGGATGTCACACACATCTTGAAAATTAATTGTCTAAATGGGTAGAGGACAAAGGGACATAATGGTAAACATTCAGAAATCATTAAAAGTAGCAACGTAAATTAATAAGGCCATGAAATGCAAAGTAAGCACTGTGGCAGGGTAGCCTTGAGGAACAGTTCATAGAGTGTATCCGGGATCATTTCCTTGTGGAACCAACCAGGGAGCAGGCGATCTTAGATCTGGTACTGTGTAATGAGACAGGATTAATAAATGATCTGCTAGTAAAGGATCCTCTGGGAATGACTGACCATAACACGGTTGAATTTCAAATTTAGTTAAAGGATGAGAAAGTTGGATCTCAAACCAGTGTCCTAAACTTAAATAAAGGAGACGACAAAGGTATGAGGGCAGAGTTGGCTAAAGTGGACTGGGAAAATAGACTAAAGAATGGGACGGTTGATGAGCAATGGCAGACATTTAAGGAGATATTTCATAACTCACGACAAAAAATATATCCGAATGAGAAGGAAAGGCTGTAAGAGAAGGGATAGCCATCTGTGCCTAACTTAGGAAATAAGGGATGGTATCAAATTGAAAACAAGGGCATACAATGTGGCCAAGACTAGTGGGAGGCCAGAGGATTGGGAAACTTTTAAAAGCCAGCAAAGAACGACTAAAAAAATTATAAAGAGAGGAAAGATAGATTATGAAACTAAACTAGCACGAAATATAAAAACAAATAGTAAGAGTTTCTACAGGTACATAAAAAGGAAATGACTGGCTAAAGCAAATGTTGGTCCCCTCGAGGATGGGCCTGGGGAATTAATAATGGAGAATGGGGAAATGGCAGAGACATTGAACAATTTTTTCTTATCGGTCTTCACAGTAGAAGACACTAAAACATCGCAATAGTGGATAATCAAGAGGCTTTAGGGAGGAGGAACTTAATAAATCCACTAACACTACAGAAGTAGAATTCGGTAAAATATTGGGACTAAAGGCAAACAAGTCCCCTGGGACTGATGGCTTACATCCTCGGGTCTTAAAATAAGCAGCTGTGGAGATAGTGGATGCATTGGTTGTGACCTACCAAAATTTACTGGATTCTGGGGCGGTCCCAGCGGATTGGAAAACCGCAAATGTAACGCTCCTATTTAAAAAAGCAGGCAGATGAAAAGCAGGAAACTATAGGCCAGTTAGCCGAACATCTGTCGTTGGGAAAATGCTGGAGCCCATTATTAAGGAAGCAGTAGCGGGACATTTGGAAAAGCATAATTCAATCAAGCAGAGTTAGCATGGTTTTATGAAAGGAAAATCATGTTTCACACATTTGCTGGAGTTTTTTGAGGATGTAACGAGCAGGGTGGAAAAAGAGGAACCAGTGGATGTGGTGCATTTGGATTTCCCAAAGGCAATCAATAAGGTGCCGTATTAAAGGTTACTGCACAAGATAAAAGTTCACGGGCTTGGGGGAAATATATTAACATAGATGAAGGATTGGTTAACTAACAGAAAACAGAGAGTGACGATAAATGGGTCATTTTCCGGTTGGCAAACTGTAACTAGTGTGGTGCCGCAGGGAGCGGTGCTGGGGCCTCAGCTATTTACAATCTATAGTAATGACTGGGATGAATGGACCGAGTGTAATTTTGCCAAGTTTGCTGATGATACAAAGCTGGGTGGAAAAGCAAATTGTGAGGAGGACACAACAAATATGCAAAGGCATATAGACCGGTTAAATGAGTGGGAAAAAATGGCAGATAGAGTATAATGTGAGGTTATCCACTTGGCAGAAATAATAGAAAAGCAAATTATAATTTACGTGGAGAAAAATTTCAAAGTGCTGCAGTAAAGAGAGATCTGCGGGTCATTGTGCATGAAACGCAAAAAGTGAGTACGCGGGTAAACCAATATTCAGGAGAGCAAATGGAATGTTGGCCGTTATTGCAAGGGGAATAGAGTATAAAAGCAGAGAAGTCCTCCTACAATTGCACAGGTTATTGGTGAGGCCATACCTGGAGCACTGCGTACAGTTTTGGTGTCCGTATATAAAGAAGGATATACAGTACTTGCATTGGAGGCTGTGCAGAGACGGTTCACTAGACTGATTCCGGAGATGATGGGGTTGAATTATGATGATAGGTTGAGTAGTTTGGGCCGATACTCATTGGAGTTCAGAAGAATGAGAGGTGATCTTTTCGAAACATATAAGATAATGAGGGGGCCAGACAAGGTGGATGCAGACAGGATATTTCCACTCATAGGGGAAACTAAAACTAGGGGATATAGTCTTGGAATAAGAAGCTGCCTGTTTAAAATTGAGATGAGGAGGAATTTCTCCTCGTAGAGGGTTGTAAATCTATGGAATTCTCTGTCACAGAGAGCTGTGGAGGTTGGAGCATTGAATATATTTAATGCTGAGATAGACAAATTTTTGAGTGATAAGGGAATATGGGGTGCAGCCAGGAAAGTGGAGATGAGTCCATGATCAGATCAGACATGATCTTATCAAATGATGGAGCAGGCTCGAGGGGCGAGATGGCCAACTCCTGTCCCTATTTCCTATGTTCTTATGATAATTTCTAGAGGAATAGAATCGAAAAAAAGGAAGTTATGTTCAATGTACTGAACCTTGGTTAGGCTACACTGGTCTCCATATTACAGAAAGGATATAGAGGCACTGGAGAAGCTGCAAAAAATATTTAAAAGGATGATACCAGAACTGAGAGGTTATTACTATGGGGAAAGACTGAACAGGCTGGGGCTTTTTTCTCTGGAAAAGTGAAGACTGAGAGGTGAGATGATAGGGGGTTTTAAGGTTTGATGGAATAGATGTAGAGAAGTCATTTCCACTTGTGGGGAACCAAAACTAGCGCGCATAAAAGTAAGATAGTCAATTGTAAATCCAATAAAGCATTCAGGAAAAAATTTTTTACCCAAAGGATGGTTAGAATGTGCAATTTGCTGCCACATGGAGTAGATAAGGTAAATAGCATTGAAATCTCAAAGGGGAAGCGAGATGAGTCCATAAAGGAGGAAGGAAGATAAGGCTATGCTCTTTGGGTTAGATGAAGTAGCTATCTATTTTTTTCAAAGCACCTCACGTAATTCTGGGCACAGCATTCCACATTGTCACAATACATTGTGTGAAAATATTGTTCCTGGATTCAACTGGAACTGGTTTTAATCATACCAGTACGTGAATTTAAATTTACAAGTTAATTTATTTGGGTAAGAAAATGCAAACATACCAGTTTCCTGTCAAGGACATATCACAGGCAGATAAAAATTTCTAGGTACATCATCCAACAGCCAGCACTGGTTAATTATGTGAACAAAACCATTACATTGACTGATAGCACTACAACTTAAAAACATTTAACTGATTCGTGATTGTCCAATCTACTGTTTCCAATTCGATTTTATTGGGTTGTTTTGTAGTTTTCTGATACCTCCCTATAGAATCTTGTGCAGAAAATGGGCATAACTTGGAATTAAGAGATACACATCTATACATGCAGGAATAATGAGTGTTTCAATGGATAAGGGGAAACAGTGGATAAGGGGGAACCAGTGGATGTGGCGCATTTGGATTTCCAGAAAGCATTCGATAAGTTGCCACATAAAAGGTTAATGCACAAGATAAAATTTCACGGGGTTGGGGGCAATATATTAACATGGACAGAGAATTAGCTAACTAACAGAAAACGGAGAGTCACGATAAATGGGTGAATTTCCGGTTGGCAAACTGTAACTAGTGTGATGCCACAGGGATCGGTGCTGGGGTCTCAACTATCTACAATCTGGATGAAGGAACTGAGTGTAATGTAGCCAAGATTGCTGATGATGCAAAGATGAGTGGGAGAGCAAATTGTGGGGACACAAAACATCTGCAAAGGGATATAGACAGGCTAAGTGAGTGGGCAAACAATTGGTAGATAGACATTAATGGGGGAAAGCATGAGTTTCTCCATTTTGGCCGAAAAAATAGAAGAGCAAACTATAATTTAAATGGTGAACAATTTCAAAGTGCTACAGTACAGAGGGATCTGGGGGTCCTTATGCATGAAACACAACAAGTTAGTATGCAGGTAAAGCAAATGATCAGGAAGGCAGAGTAATTTAACATTGGGAAGCCTTCAAAGAGAGGACGTTTCGGGTACCTATTGAACACATTCGATCGAGGGGAAAAGGAAGGGCATCCAAAGCTAGAGCTTCCTGGGTGACTGATCATATAGAGATTACAATGGGACAGAAAGAGGAGCCTTATGACAAATATCAAGTTCATAATACAGTAGGGAATGAAGCTGAATACAGATAGTACAGAGGAGATCGAAGTAAAGAATAAGGAGATCAAATGGAGAGTATGAGAGTAGATTAGAAACTAACATAAAAGGTAAAATAAAAGCATTTTATAAATATAAAGAATAACAGGCTTGTCACAGGAAGGGACCAAAAAGGAGATATTCTTATGTAGGGAGAACATAATTGAGTTAATATATTAATACTTTGCACCTGTATGCCACAACATTTGAAGGTGGCAGGACAAGTTGAGAAGGCTGTTAAAACGATGGGATCCTGGGCTTTATTAATACCGGAATAGAGCACAAAAGCAAGGAAGATATGCTAAACCTTTATAAAACACTGATTAGGTCTCAGTTGAAATAATATGTTCAATTTTGGGCACCAAACTTCAAGAAGTATGGGTCACAACGTTGGAGAGGGTGCAGAAGAGATTTACTAGAATGGTACCAGGGATGTGGAACTTCAGTTACGTGGAGAGACTGGAGACGCTGTGGTTGTTGTCCTTAAAACAGAAAAGATTCAGAGGAGATTTTATAGAGTTGTTCCAAATAATGAACGGTTTTAATAGAGCAAGTCAGGAGAAACTATTTCCAGTGGCACAAATATCGATAACCAGTGGTCAGAGATTTAAGATGATTGGCAAAAGAACCAGAGGAGACTTGCAGGAACAATTTTTACACAGTGAGTTGTTGTTATCTGTAATTCACTGAATGAAAGGGTGATGGAAGCAGATTTAACAGTAAATTTGAATTTGGATTTTGACAAATATTAAAGGGACCACAAGACAACAGGGCTACGGGGAAAGAACAGGTGAGTGGGACTAAATGGTTAGCTCTAGAACAGAGCAGACATAGGCACAATGGCCCGAATGGCCTCCATATATGCTGTATAATTCTCTGATTAGATGGAGTTAAATACAGATCAGCCATGGTCTATTTGAGTGGTAGAAAAAGGCTCGAGGGACTGAATGGCCTCCTCCTATTCCTAAATTAATCTTGGTGATAGTGGAGGTAAATTGCTTAACATATTGGTATAACATTACTTTGCCTGTTATTTTAATGGTGCAGCCTATTTACAAGTGGGATATGACCTGTGTTAAAGCAATGGACAATAACATGTCACACTAATATTGTCAACGGTAATTTCAGGCAGAAAATATACAACGGTACAGCAAGTAATGAGAGGCAATGAACAAATGTTTTTATAGTTTAGTCTGAAAATCCTCTTTTCATTCTTTTATCGGTGCCTCAACCTATTCATAGCAGATAGATTTACAGCTTCACTTAAAGTGAGGACGGTTACATTTTCAGATTGTGCAGCTTGTAAACTTTAGATCACCCAGCAAAAATAATGAAAGTCAGCCTATGAGCAGCCTTTCATTGACCTTAACAAGGCGAGGTAGTGTTGGCCAGTGAGGTTTGCATCTGTTCTGTTGGGGTACAAACACGGGATAGGAGATTGTTGACGATTTTAACAGCCAGCTCGATAACCGCTACCCATAAGGTTCAGTGGGAAATATCCTCGCTGGTGTTTTCAATTTGTTTCACAAATTTACTCCAGGTTCAAGTCTTTGCCGTTGACCAGTGTGTTCTTTTCTAATCCAGTTCTGCCCACAGTTCGTAAAGCTGGGAAGAGGACCGTAGATTTCTTCCCGAGTGCCGGGAGGTGATTTTGTTTCCCATTGGATTGAATGAGTTTCACGGAACGAGATAAACAGAATAATGTGGGAGGGGATCGGAAATCTACAAAACCTTCCGGTCTCGCTGCGCAGGGTTTTACCTGAGCGACTCTCTGAAACATGTTCCGCTTTGTTTTGCTGAGCCTTTGCTATTTTCAAAGGGCGGTTCCTGGTAAGTCAAACCATGGGACTTGTGCGGCTATATTCTTTATTGCACGACATGACCGCCAGCATGAACAACATACTGGACCCGTGTATAATCTGAGTTAGTTACACTGACTTACTCCGTGTTTAGTCCGGTTTACACTGACTGTCCCATGTTTCGTCCGGGATACACTGACTTACAGCGTGTTCAGCCCGGGTTACATCGACTGTCCTGTGTTTAGTCTGGGTTACACTGACTGCCCTGTGTTTAGTCGCAGTTACACTGACTGTGCCGTGTTTAGTCTGGGTTACACTGACTGCCACGGGTTTCGTCCGGGATACAGTGACTGCCCTGTGTTTAGTCAGGGTTACACTGAGTTTCCCGTGTTTAATCCTGGTTACAATGATGGCCCTCGTGTTTACTCCGCGTTACACCGATTGCCCAATGTTTACTTCGGGTTACAACGACTGCTCCGTGTTTAGTCCGGGTAAACTGACTGCCCTGTGTTTAATCTGGGATATACTGACTGCCCTGTGTTTAGTCCGGGTTACATCGACTGTCCTGTGTTTGGTCCGGGATACACCGACTGCCCCATGTTTAGTCCGGGATGCACCGAGTGCCCCGTGTTTCGTCCAGAATAAACTGAGTGCCCCGTGTTTAGTCCGGGATAGAGCAACTGTCCTGTGTTTAGACCTGTTACACCGACTGCTCCGTGTTTAGTCCGGCATACACCGATTGCCCAGTGTTTAGTCCGGGATACACCGACTGCCCCGTGTTTAGTCCAGGTTACGCCGACTGCCTTGGACCTTGTGGATGCCCTACGGGAGCTCCTGTGCTGATTGAATCTCTGAGGGGATGATATGGGCTTGTGTGGTGCTGTACACTGAAGAAAGTTGCCGGCAGACTGATTGCAGGAATGGAGTGATGTCCATCAATTGTAGATGGGGATTTGTGCTTGAATCAGGCTGACGCGTTGCCAAGTTTGGTTGGCCTCATTTCTGGATGTTTCAGCACATGACCTCCAGTCGAATCACACCGCCTTTATTCCCCATCTTCAATACTTTTATAATTGCGACTTTTTCCAATGTTATATTTCTCCCAAGTTTCTTGCAGCGGTATCCAGGCGATTAATCTTTAATTCCTGGACATTGCAGGATAGTTGGAAAATCTAAATTCCACCAGTCCGAGAGATAAAGTTGGTGGGATCTTGATAATGTCGTGTGACTCACACTTTGCCGATATTCATTTTGACCCCGTCTATTTCTGGCAGCAGCTCTGGCCACCTAAATGATGGACTGTCTGAAAATCAGAATGTGTGGAAAATGACCCAGTGTTCAGTAGTTCGGTGTCCTTGTTACTGCTCCATTGTTGGTCAGCAACACGGCAGCAGCAACTAGCAAGGATTTGCATTGGGTTTAGAGAGAGGGCCGTCATAACTGGGCAGCAGAAGAGAAACATTCCCTGACTGTATTCGGGGCAAGGAGCCTCATTCGCTGGGAGTGATGTTCTGTTGTGCGTGAGGATCTGAGCTGCCAGGACATACTCTTGACAATGGCCTGGAAGTGCACCGACGTTTTGTCTCCCTGGTCTGAACACGCTTGTTAGGAGCATGCTGTCCCACATAGAAAGTTAAGGCCATATTCATTGAAGGATACATTTATGTCCAGATTTTCATTCCAACAGATCCAGTTGTTCTAATTTAGGGTTTGTGCACCAATCGGGTAATGGGGCTAACGACCGTCCTCGCTCAAAAAATCCAAACTAGACCAACAAAGAAATAAATGTAGAGTTAAATTAGTCTCCTGGTGTCACATGCCAGATTGGCAGGGTCTGTAGGCCCATGTGGATCACATTTTGCAACACTTGAATTTTCTGGTGGCAGAAAGCGTGTCTTTAAACCTTGTAATCCTAACAGAACTAGATCATCATCTCATGCACTCTCTCGTGGTTCTACACACACAGAAAGAGGATATTGACATGACAGATGAGTTACCAGCCGCCACTCGAGTGTTCTCCCAGCTGTAGGGACAGGAGATGGGCAGTATGCCAGGAAGCGTTTCCCGGATCACGCCCTTTGGCTCCCTATTTAAACCTATTTTCTTTTCTACATCCACCCATGTCTGATCGGGTATTTCATGCCCCAGCAATCCTCGACTGTATAATTAATCTATGGGGAGAAATGAACGTTGGTGAACTGCAAAACGCGTGCAAGTGGTTCAGTTGGTCGTCAAACAACCCATCTGATTTTCCTCCTCATTGAAAATCATGCGTTGCATTTACCGCCCAATTCACACTCTGGCTTCAATTGAATTCCACTCCAACCTCTGACCTCTGCGCTCAACAGATGAATCACAAGGGGCTGATTTACTGTCAGCGTCGGGTAGAAAACTGCGGTAATGGGTCTACATTTCTAATAGTTGGTCTTCCAATGAGGGGGATTTTTAAAATTCTGTTCCAGTGTTTCATTCTCTGCTATACTACTACACCCTGAGCCATGGGAGTGCTGATCTGCCGGAGTATAGTTTCCTGGGACGTTTGGACGGCTCTGAGACAACCTATTACGACAATAATATGAACATAACTGTTCCAAGACAGCACTGGATGGCGAAAGCATTTAACAAGCGATACTGGGAAGAATTCACAATCACTCAAGCGGGTTTCCACGGTATCATCAAGGGACAGTTTGATAGATGGCTACAGCAGGGCAACCAAACATCAAGTGAGTGGATTCATTTGAATGAATGCAGTAAACTGTGGGGTCATTTAAACTTGAGGGATTCCTACCATCAGCGATATCGAACGGATAGCCCATTATACACGCCGCCTGATTTTCCATTCCATTATACCTTCAATAGAAAGGAACATCAAGCGAGGTGTGCAATGGGGAACTAATTGGATATGGCCCACTTTGTACGATGTCTGGAAGGTGCCATTAACTCCAATTAATTATATTTTTAATACTGATGGTGAAATTCAATGTCGGCGGGTATAAAATGGGCAGTAGCAGCGAGTCCGCCCTTTAAACATGCTGTCTGATTGTCCTTTCCATTCAGTTGAAAGTAAAATGGGCCGAGCTATATAACAGGCGGCTTTCCGCTACCACCCGTTTCGCAAGCCTGCTGAAGTAAAATTTAATTCCCAGGAGAAATGTTAAATATTATCACAGGCGAAATATGGACGCCTGTGAATCAGCGACCGTTTTACATCTGGATCGATTTTCTGAAATTCGGGCATTGTATAAAGTGGGCGGCGGATTCACTATTGGCCATATTCATCTGTTGATAAAAGATTTTAAAAATCCACCGCCCACCAGTGATTATTGAATGATATTGGTATTATTACATTCAATTAATTGTGTTGATAATATTCGATTTATTGAATGATTTTGCTGGTAATTTTACACGTAACACATCATATCCTTGTTGCGGTAATTTTTAACTCTTCAGGCAAAAATGTAAAGTTGTCAATATCAGACCTGCCTCCCGTTCTACACCTTGCTCAGATTCCATTTCCATTGGGTGAGGTACATAACAGGCCTGCTTTAAATTGTGACCAAAATTTAAAATTCCCCACCGATTCATGGTAATATTACCTTTCATGAAATATATCAGTAATAGATTTACTGAATGACGTTGGAAATATCACATTTTTGAATCATATCGGCAAAATTGTGTTTATTGAATTATAGCATCAATATTCATATTATTGCACTTGTTGAATGGAATTGGTGAGCACCTATATAATATGTATGTATATATTTTGTGGTTCCAATGCCGTCTTACATCTAGGAGGTGGTTCATCAGAAAGGCGCACTGCACTGCCCGGAGTTTTCCATCCATGGACTATTTTGTTTTATCTTTGCACAATAGTTTAAAATGAGTGATATCAAACTGACTGCCCAGTTTTCTCCCTGCCTGATTTTCCATTCCATTGACCTCAGTGGACATGAAAATCTGGCTGGTGCAAAATGGGCGGACGATCCAATATTGCCCATTTTACACATTCACCCAAAGTCAAAATTACCCCCATGGAGTCAATTCCACTGTAATAAGGTTGGAGGACAGGGACTGTTACCTATGCTGTTAAAACATAATTCAGTCCTAAATTTAAATGTCATACATTCTGGCCTGTATCCTGGGCTAATATTCGTGCATGTTATCTGTAGTTCAGTAGAAAACTTAACAGAAAATTGTGATGGTGAGAAGTTGAGTTGGTTTATATTGGGGATTTTCCAGAAGTATAGGTTGAAAAGTTGGACAATATTACACCGAGGCATTACAGCGGCACCATCGGAAGGCGTGTAAAATTACAGCCTGCTCATTTTACAGCAGCAACTCTCATATTAAGGGCCCAAGTTTCCACAGGATAAAAAACGGGCACCCCTCCGAGCTGGGCGCCCGTTTTTCGCACCTAAAACGGCGCCAGAAAAAAAACACGCTATTCTCGAGCGCTTTGTAGCTCCTTGTCTGTTTGGCGCAGCGCCCAGGGTGGCGGAGCCTACACTCGCGCCGATTTTGTAAGTGGGCGGGGGCGGGTACTATTTAAATTCGTTTTTTTCCTGCCGGCAATGCTGCGCGTGCGCGTTGGAGCGTTCGCGCATGCTCAATGTGAAAAAAAACATTGGTACTCGGCCATTTTTGTAGTTCTTTGCAGCTGTTTAATTTTTGAACATTTTTTAATAAAATCACATTGCCATCAGCACATCAACACTGAGGCTATACTTCTCACTGTCTCCTTCCCCACCCTTCCCTCCGCGGCAACAAACGGCTGTCTCCTTCCCCTCCCTCCCCTCCACAACAACAACCCACTGTCTCCTTCCCCTCCCTCCCCTCCGCGGCAACAAACCGCTGTCTCCTTCCCCTCCCTCCCCTCCACAACAACAAACCGCTTTCTCCTCCCCCCCCACTCCTGCTCAGCGGCACAAACGGCTTTCTTCCGCCCCCACTCCCTCCCGCTCAGCGGCACGAACGGTTTTCTCCCTCCCCCCACCCCCGCTCAGCGGCAACGAACGGCTGCAGAATTCTCCCTGGCTGAAGCACTTTCACACAGGTAGGAAGATGGTTTATTTATAAATGTTTATTCAGGTTGGATTTATTTGTATAATATTTGTAGAAATATAAATAAGGATTTATTGTAGAATTAAATGAGTTCCCTCCCCCCCCCTCCCCCCCCGCACCTCGTTCTGGACGCCTAATTTGTATCCTGCGCCTGATTTTTTAATGTGTAGAACAGGTTTTTTCAGTTCTACAAAAATCTTCACTGGCTCCATTCTACTTTAGTTTGGAGTACGTTTTCACTGTGGAAACTTTCAAATCAGGCGTCAGTGGCCGGACACGTCCCCTTTTGAAGAAAAAATTCTGTTCCAAAGTACAACTGTTCTACCTGACGAGAACTGCAGAAAAAAAAATGTGGAGAATTGCGATTTCTAAGATAGTCCGTTCTCCACCAGTTGCTCCTAAAAATCAGGCGCAAATCACGTGGAAATTTGGGCCCATTATGTTGGCATATGAAATCATAAAATGAGACCGCATGGAAAGAGGCCATTCGGTCCAGCGTAGAACGGTCACCGATTACACCCTTTCCCAATTCTCCCTTCCTTTGGGGCCATAGTGAATTGGCTGCCAATGTTACATCTTTGAAGTTAACAGAGAAATAAATGGGTCAAGTGCAGACTGGGCTACTGATCCACTCTGAGCCCATTTCTCAATTCTGACAAAGACAATTTTTACCCCATCAGGGCATTGAATATAGCATCAGGGACTTGATGCTGACTTACACAAAACACTGTTAAGACATTGTTAGCGTGTTAATGCAGTTCTGAGCACCTATATTGACACCAGGAAAAGTGTTTCACTAGAATGAGTGACTGTAGTTATGAAAAATAAATTGAAAAGTGGGGCATTTTCACAGAAATAGACAAGGTTTGCGGAGGATGTGAGAGGTTTTCAAAGTTTTGTTGTTTTTTCAGAGAGTAAACAATGAATAATTGTTCCCCTGCCTGAGCTAACAGAGAAGGTTAATGAGGCTAATGAGGTACTATACATTAATTTACAAAAGGACTTCGACAAAATTATAGCCCATGGAATGAAAGGGATAGTGGCAGCATGGACACAAAATTGGCTAGCGATCGGAAATGGACCACTGCTTTTCTTTAGATATATTCATGGCTTGGATGTGGGTGTAAAAGGCACAAATTCAATTTTTTCAGATGACACAAATGTTGGAAGTATAGAGAACCATGAGGAGGCGAGTGATGAATTCAGCAAGACATAGACAGGCGGATGAAATGAACAGACACGTGGCAGATCAAATTTAACGCAGTAAATTGTGAAGTGATGCATTTTGATAGAAATAATGAGGAGAGGACATATAAAGTAAATGGTACAATCATAAAGGGGGTGCCCGATCAGAGAGACATGGGTGTATATGTGCAAAAATCGTTTAAGATGGCAGGGCAGGTTGAGACAGCAGTTAAACAGGCTTACGTGATCCTGGGCTTCATAAATTGAGGTATAGAGTACAAAAGTGTGGACATTATGACGATGCTGTCTAAAACACTGGTTCGGCCTCAACTGGAGTACTGTGCCCAATTCTGGGCACACACTTTAGGAAGGAACTGAAGGCCTTAGAGAAGGTATAGAAAAGATTTATGAGAATGATACCAGTAATGAAGGACTTTAGTTACGTTGATAGACGGGAGAAGCTGGGTTGTTCTCCTTGGAGAAGAGAAGATTGAGAGGAGATTTGATAGAGGTGTTCAAAATCATGATGGGTTTGGACAGAGTAGATAGAGAGAAACTGTTTCCATTGCAGACGGGTCGAGAACCAGAGGACACAGATTTAAGGTGATTGGCAAAATAACCTGAGACAACGTAACTAAATATTGTTTTACACAGCGAGTGTTCAACGTCTGGAATACACTGCCTGAAGAGGTGGTGGAGGCAGACTCTAAAAGGGAATTAGATAAGTATCCGAAAGAAAAGAAAATCAGGGCTATCGAAAAGGCCAGGGTAGTGGGACTAGCTGAGAGCCGGCACGGCTCGACAGTCCGAATGACCTTCTTCCGTATTCTAACCATTATATGATTCTATGATTCATAGCGAATTGTTAATAAGAGGCACACCGTCACTAGAACAACGATGGTAGAAATTAGGATTTTTCCCGTTAGAATATGCAATGTTACTGAGGCAGTTACCACAACATAACTTAAAAGGGAACTTGATAAATATATGAAAATGAAGATGCTAGAAAAAAATGAACATCGGCAGGGAAATAGAACTAAAGCAGAAAGCCCCTGTCTAAATTTGGCGCCAAATGTTCTCTTTCTGTGCTGTAAATTCTATATCTCTGTGTAACGATGCTTGTTTCAAATACTAAATTCCATTTCTACCCTAAGTAATGGAGAGACTGACTAGATGTGCAGTGACTAGAAGATAGCTGACATTCTCAGACGGTGTGAAAAAAGCGATAATTATGTAGCTATTGATCGGTTGAATAACTGTTCTAGGTACTCACTACATTCAAGGACTGTTTGGCTGTGAGCTGCATGATGCCAATCCTATTGGAGGGGTTCTGAAATTGGCTTATGATGGAAGATATGCACTTTGTTTTGATAAAGACACATTGGTTTGGACTGTACATGATCCAATAGCTCAGATGTCCAAAGCGAAATGGGATAAGGAAACAAAGTTGAACCGTTACTTCAAGAGCTTGATAGAAAAGGACTGCGTGAATTTATGGAGGACATACTATTCAATTGGAAATGTATCACTAACCAGAAAAGGTAAGTTCAGAACAACCTGGGGATAGTGTACAATGGGCGATATTGGACCATCTTCCATTACACACCTCGCCCCATTCTCCTTTAACAGGCAGCCGATGCAATATCGCCAATTTTGGACTAGCGGCATAAGTTCAAGTGATCCCCCTGATTTTATTTTGAAATGTGCACCTTATATTGAAGTTGAAAATAATTGTCATTCTATCACGTAGTTTCCCTGAGGTCTCAGTTATTGCCAGGGCTGGTGATCGTTGGTTTCTCCACTGCATTGTGATTGGATTTTACCCGCAGTCCATCAATGTGACCTGGTTGAAGAATGGGGAACATGTCCCTGAGACCAAATCTACTGGAGTATTACCCAATGAAGATGGGACGTATCAACTAACGACAAGCCTTGAATTTGATCCGTATGATGGGAAACAATACTTCTGTCATATTGAACACAGCAGCTTGTCAGGTGGGAAGACTGTCCCCTGGGGTAAGGACATGAGCAGCAACACTGAACAATCCATCAATAATCACAAACATCCCATACAGGGAGAGAGCAGGGATCAATGAAATTAATGATTGAATCAAATTGGCCATTGCCTCCCAGCCTTTCTACTCTACTCTACAAATGAACAGGATATTCTGTTTCCCAGTGATTTGTATGTGTTATTATCTGGTCTGTTGTGCTGTTTCTTATGGACACGACCAGGAACATTAAAATCTGTCACTCCTATAACTGTCATTTCTTGTCCGTCACTTTTCTCTGCATTGTTCTTTCTGTCAGTTTATTTACACGTAAAACCACGCTTTTGTTATCTCTGTTCTTCAGGCTGCCTGTGAGTGTTTCTCATTCTTTCTGTCACTTTTCGGAACTTTATTTTATCTTCTGACTCTTCCATAATCTTTACCCACCCCTCCTTGTGTGCGCCCCCACACTTGCTTTCTCTATATATATCTTTGTCATTGATTCTTACTGTCTATCTCCTCTTTATACACCTCCCCAGCCTCCCCCCTCCCCCCCGCACCCCGCCGGCTCCCCCAACCACACACACACACGATCTCAGAGTTCGATAGGAAACGATTCCGTATTCACAGTCTATCTGGGTTCGAGAATGGATTAATCTGCATTCATCATCCACGCTCCAACAGCAGACTCTTCATTTGTCTGAGTTGTTGTTGCTTCATTGTTTGTTTCTGCTTTCTCATTGTTGATCCCTTGCACCGTGTTTCTGGAGCTGCTCGATTTCTGAGCTTGAACATTTGCTCTGTGCTAAACTATTTCACTCTCAGCGTCAGTGTGTTTTTGATTATGTTGTCTCTTTGCTCTGGTGGGGAATAAGGGGACGGGTCACCTTGAGGAGGAGTGTGGAAGCGTTGTGAGGAAAGGGTATTGAAATGTAGTGCACTGAGGAAGCGATGATAAGATTATGCGGCCGGACGGCAAGGGTGAGGCTGAATTGGCTCCTGAGGCGGGAATGGGTCTGATGTACACAGGGAGCTGCAGGCAAGGAAGTTGGCGGATGAGGGCTTTGCCCAGAGAGCAAAAATCTGCAACAAGAGTGAAGGTTGGGGCAACACAAAATACAGATGGGTGGAAACACCCATAAAATAAGCCTAGAAATTGAAACAACAGCCGTGATGCTATCGATTTTTAAAACAAGGTCAGCATTTTACAATTTGAATTAAAAGTGAAACTTTCTGAAGCTAGTTTGGTTAATTACAATTATCATGAGCTGCAACTTTGAACCTTGAGCTCCCTCCCATCACACGGACCTGTGGGAACAGTAGGAAGCTCGATCCCCCAGCCCTGGGAGCTGGCATAGTGGGTATCATTGATGCAACTGCCATTATTTACCCCTCGACCAGCAGACACAGGCCTCTGCCACTTCTTTACCTGGCTCCCCTCACCCAGTGATCCAGGGGCAGTTGTGTGGGATGGGACAGCTTGCTTTCCTCCTGCCTCGCTGGGCACAATGACCATAACCCCTTTCCATTGGTCTCCCAGCAGCACATTCATATCTCTGGCCCAGCCCCGATCAATCAGGAAATCGCGCTTCACTCTTCACAGCCTTTGATTCTCCACGCCTCCCCCCACCCCCGAGTCACATTTACAGCATTCTCTCTTCGTGGACCAGAACCTGTGGTTACTAACAAAAAGTGAACTTTGTGGCTTTAAAGAAACCTGGCCCCACCTTCGTGAAATAATACATTGTGCACTGTGTGGTGTGGGAAATCGTACATATAAAGCAGCACATCATCGGTGCATGAGTAGGGCCACAGGTTCCCATTGACTATATGTAAAACTGTCAATCCACACATATATAATTATACAACCCTTGCTCATATATTTCAGAAGGCAAAGTAGAAAAAGACAAGGATGTGGTGCTGATTGTCTTGGGTGTACTGCTATCGTTGGCTATCGTTTTAATTGTAATCTATATGTGGAGGAAAAAACGGAGAGGTAAGGTCAGGGAATAATGTTGCAGTCTTTTATGTAAATGTATTGCACAGTGGCTTTGCAGAAAATCTTGTAGCCTGCCTCAGGATTATATTTCAATGTCAAATATCTGTTATAAAGTAAACAAGAATAAATCCATTTGTTTAACGCCTTTCCAAATCTCAGTACGTCCCAAAGCGAATTACACTCAATGAAGCACCAAGTGTATTCACTGTTGTAATGTAAGAAACGCGGCAGCCGACGTGCGCACAGCAAGCTCCCACAAACAGCAACGTGGTAATGAGCAGAGAATCTGTTTTACTAATGTTGATTGAGGGGCATCGGGGAAAACTAACCTTGCACTTCTATGAAATAGTGCTATTGGATCATTTACATCCACCTGAGAGGACTGATGGTTTAACATCTTACCCGAAAGACCGCAACTCTGTCAAATTAACGTGCATGTTGAATTCTGTAATACGGGCTTGTTCTATCCACCTTTTCCTCCTGACAACTATTGGTTCCCAGACATGGGCAGCCCTTGTGTACCTGTCTGAGGAGTCACACTTCATGTGTTGCCCTAGACACAGAGGTCCTGTGTTCATAGAGCCGCCCTTTCCTGCTGGGGTCATTGGATTGCCATCAGGAGCAGGACGCCAGCCATTTTTCTCCTTCCAAGCCCAGGAATCCTGGAGCCAATGTGAACTCTGTGACAGCAGCGACCAGTGCACTGAGGGGGAGCCTGGCTGACAGGGCCTAGTACCAGTTAGGACGGTGCATTTTCACGCCGAGATTTGGCATTGAGATCCATTTCTCTGTAATACTTCCAATAAACTGGATGTCCTTGTTGGACTGTGAGCATCTAGCCAGTAGAAGGAGACCAGTTGCAGTTAGGTATTTGTGAACTATGGGTCCTTCTAATGAATCAGTTTTAAACAGAGGCTGTGAGTTCCTGATTTCAGCCTCCCATCAGGAATGGCGACCAGCAGGTGTTTCCCACTGGAACTGAGGGGGAATGGGAACTGAAGCGTCCGACTTCTTGCAGTATAACTGACCACAGCGCAGCATTTACAGAGGATTGGAGAACGGACACCTTAAGGGAGCTAGCGCTCTGTAAGGGGAAGAACCATGAAAAGAGTGTGAACAAGTCACTTCATTCTCTGTACTGTGCTTTGCTCCATCATCTCGGGATTGTGTAACATTTGTATTTCACTCCCTAGATTACAATGTTGTTTAACCAGAACAGAGAGGGTCAAACGCCAGACTTGTCTTGGATCCAGGAACAAGCTGAAAGAGTAATCGTGAATCAATTGATTTATTATTGAAACAACACGATTTGTATAAACATTTCACCCATGCTTTATGCTTCAGTCACTGTATTAAAATATTTTAACTTGCTTAACATTGAAGCAACATTGTCAAATCTCATCTACAATTGCACAAATTGGCGCTTTAGGTATTATAGAACCGCCCCGCAGAATAAAGGCACACCGGGGATTTTAAAATAAATCTTGTTAATATTGATACATTATTATTACAAACGTCATTTCATTTTCCTTCTACTCTTATCTCCCGAAGGCTTGACTCTGATATTGGCCTCAGGGAAACAGTCTCCTCTTGTGAACAGAAACAGTGACTATGGGAACACGATTCATTATCTGGAAACACAGCCGAGCCCGCTCCTGATCACACACTCACAATTAACCTGCAGTATCGCCAATACAGCGGTCCGGAGCAAATCCAGTGTAACTGAAGGGAGCGAGGCCAGTGTAATCCATCTGTTGCTAACCCGGGATTAAAATGCGAATGAGAATAAGATGGATTTATCACCGCTGGCCAATCTGCAAAGAGCCTTCCAGACTCCAGCAGCAAGATGAAAATCTTCTGCAGAGAGTCAAGTTGAAATAGTCCGACAGGGGCTATGTGGGGGGTCAGGGGAGGAACTTGACACAATCATAATCACTAAAGAGGTTGTGCTCAGTAAAATGATGGGACTAAAGGCAGATAAATCCCCTGGAAATGATGGCTTGCATCCTAGGGTCTTCAGAGAAGTAGCGGCAGTCGTGGATGTATTGGTTATAATTTACCAAAATTGCCTGGATTCTGGGGAGGTCCTGGAAGATTGGAAATCTGGAAAAAAGGAGGTAGACAAAAAGCAGGAAACTATAGACCAGTTAGCCTAACATCTGTAGTTGGGAAAATGTTGGAGTCCATTATTAAAGAAGCAGTAGCAAGACGTTTGGATAAGCAAAATTCGGTCAGGCGGAGTCAGCATGGATTTATGAAGGGGAAGTCATGTTTGACAAATTTGCTGGAGTTCTTTGAGGATGTAACGGACAGGATGGATAAGGGGGAACCAGTGAAAGTGGTGTATTTCGACTTCCAGAAGGCAGTTGACAAGGTGCCACATAAAAGGTTACTGTACAAGATAAAAGTTCACGGGGTTTGGGGTAATATTTTAGCATGGATAGAGGATTGGCTAACTAACAGAGAACAAAGAGCAGGATAAATGATTCATTCTCTGGTTGGCAACCAGTAACTAGTGGGGTGCCACAGGGATCAATGCTGGGATCCCAATATTTACAATCTATATTAATGTCTTGGAAGAAGGGACCGAGTGTAATGTAGCCAAGTTTGCTGATGATACAAAGATGGGAGGACACAAGGGGAAATCTGCAAAAGGACCGAGACAGGCTAAGTGAGTGGGCAAAAATTTGGCAGATGGAATATAATGTTGGAAAGTGTGAGGTCATGCACTTTGGCAGAAAAAAAAAATCGAAGAGCATGTTATTGTTTAAATGGAGAAGGATTGCATAGTGCCGCAGTATAGCAGGACCTGGGGGTACTTGTGCATGAAACATAAAAGAATAGTATGCAGGTACAGCAAGTGATCAGGAAGCCAAATGGTATCTTGGCCTTTATTGCAAAGTGGACGAAGTATAAAAGCAGGGAAGTCTTGCTGCAGCTATATAAGATATTGGTGAGGCCACACCTGGAATACTGCGTGCAGTTTTGGTTTCCAAATTTACAGAAGGATATACTTGCTTTTGAGGCCGTTCAGAGAAGGTTCAATAGGTTAATTTCGGGGATGAGGGCGTTGACTTATGAGGACAGTTGAATAGGTTGGGCCTTTACTCATTGGAATTTAGAAGAATGAGAGGTGATCTTATCGAAACATATACAATTATGAGGGGGCTTGAGAAGATGGATGCAGAGAGGAGGTTTCCACTGATGGGACAGACTAGAACTCGAGGGCATCATCTTAGAATAAGGGGCTGCCCATTTAAAACAGAGATGAGGAGAAATTTCTTTCAGAGAATTGTAAATCTGTGGAATTCGCTGCCTCAGAGAGATGTGGAAGCTGGGACATTGAATAAATTTAAGTCAGAAATAGACAGTTTTTTAAACGATAAGAGGATAAGGGGTTATGGGGAGTAGGTAGGTAAATGGAGATGAGTCCATGATCAGATCAGCCACGATCTTATTGAATGGTGGAGCAGGCTCGAGGAGCCGTATGGCATACTCCTGTTCCTATTTCTTCTGTTCTTCTGAAATTTGAAATGTCACACAACTACGAATAGATTCAGGGAATATTTGAGAGAGAGCGGCGTGGGCATAAAACTGGCTTCATTGTTTCGGCTGGCGTTTATAACCATCACCCGATTGTCCTTTCATTGAACTAGATCCTGTCAGAGGTGAAAGTTCCACCAGCCCAGGGGGAAATTCACCTTCAGGTGCGGCACAACACAGGCGGTGGCAGGTCGGCCGCTCATTATACACCCGCCCGACTTTCCTCTCCATAAAACTCTACCGAAAATAGCATCCAGCTTATTGAGCGAACAACAGGCGGTGCATCAACTGCTGCCCGTGTTGCATAATTAAGATGGAAGCGAGTCTCAATACTTTTAATAAAAACAGAAAATGCTGGAAATGATCAGCGGGTTAGGCAGCTAATATGGAGAGAGAAACAATATTTACATTTCAGGTCGATGACGAAAGGGTTCTCTCTCCAAAGATGCCGTCTGACCCGCTGCATATTTTCAGTATTTTCTGGGGTTTTTTCAGACTTCCTGCATCCGCAGTGTTTTACTATTTTGTTAATTATCTGTAGTCAGTTCTGGTTAGACTCAGACCCTTCAATTATTTCCCATCATTAATAATAAGAGCCAAGGGATATTTCATCAAATTCTTCAACTCCTCTCTGAATTTAGTCTTGGACACTGCATAAATAATGGTATTTGCGCAAGAACTCAAATCATGCAACATATATCCAGTTCGTTCCATGATGGTGGAAGGATTACTGTAGTCTGTGCACAAATATTGAACATCCATAATTTGCACACATACATAATGAATAAAAGTTACCATACATAACAATGTAAAACTACCAGATATGACCAGCAGTAAAACGATGGATTTTCAGCGGTTTTTCATTTCTGGGTCACTGTCGCTGCTCTGGAGATCCTCCTCAGTCTACTTGTCAGCAGAATATGCTTGATGATCACACCATTGAATATTGGAATCAAAAGAAACGGAATCAAAGGCATTAAAGCTGCATCAAGCCATAAGGATGTGACCCATATAGTTACAGTGTAGGGGCTGGATTTCACATCGCAGAACCATGGTATATTGTTATTGATTACTTGAGGTTCTATAGTAAAATAAATGGGATTCTAAAGTAAATTAGATGCTCAGCCCCATATCATTGCTACAACCACCACCGCATTTTTTTGTGCAATGTTGGATCTTATTGTGTGGCGATAAATGGTGACAAATCGACCAAAGGTGAAATCGAAAGTGAACCAAACAGAACATTCATCAGAAGCCAAAATCAGGATCACATTCAGACTGCAATCCGGAGGGTAGTCCAGGAATGAATCCAGGAAATAAATTTAATTCATCTGATACAACATCACGTCAAAGATCAGGACCAGTAGATCAACCACCAGGTAAATAGTGATGCATTTGGAGAGACCGTATGCACTTCCCACAGGAGATAATCATAATTGTCACGAAGTTGGTTTCAAGTGCGAGAATGAAGAAATAATGATTATGGTCATCAAAAGTAATTCGAACAAAAAAACGGGCAATAATTTATGCTAATTTTTCCATCATTTAAATTATTCACTGAATGTGCCACGCAAAAGTGGAAATCCTGAGGACACATTACGATTTATCGATTCGCGTCACATCATTTATTGTTTGAATTACATCAAATGAAAGTAATAACTTGTGAAATTGGGTAACTTCTAAGGGGAAAATCCGTCCCATTATTGCCTCCCGTTAGCGACAGCAGGTGGCGCTAACGGGGCACTAAGGCAGTATCGCCGGGGTGAGGTGAATCCAATGACACATGCCAAATCCCCACCACCCATCCACGATGGCAGCAGTCAGAGCTCACGTGGCATCAAGCTGAGATTGAATGAGAGCAGCCTGAAATCTGATGTTACCAAGCACAGACTGCACTACAGCATTCGGAGATTGTGTCGCTTCCGTCTGTGCTGCATTGGAAACATAAAAACACAGAAAACAGGTGTAGGAGTAGCCCATTCGGCCCTTCGAGCCTGCACCAACAATCAATATGATCACGACTGGCCATGCAACTTCAGTACCCCATTCGTGATTTCTCTCCATACCCCTTGATCCCTTTAGCCGTATGGGCCATATCTAACTCCCTTTTGAATATATCTAACGAACTGGCCTCAACAACTTTCTGTGGTAGAGAATTCCACAGGCTCAAAATTCTCTGAGAAAAGAAGTTTCTCCTCATCTCGGTCCTAAATGGCTTACCCCTTATCCTTAGACTGTGACTCTTGGTTCTGGATTTCCCCAACATCGGGAACATTCTTCCTGCATCTAACCTGCCCAATTCCGTCAGAGTTTTAAATGTTTCCATAAGATTCCCTCTCATTCTTCTAAATTCCAGTGAATATAAGCCCAGTCGATCCAGTCTTTCTTCATATGTCAATCCTGCCATCCTGGTAATCAGTCTGGTGAAACTTCGCTGCACTCCCTCAATAGCAAGAATGTCCTTCCTCAGATTAGGAGACCAAAGTGTACACAATATTCAAGGTGTGGCCCCACCAAGGCCCTGTACAACTGCAGTAAGACCTCCCTGCTCTCATACGCAAATCTCTCGCTATGAAGGCCAACATGCCATTTGCCTTCTTCACCGCCTCCTGTACCTGCATGCCAACTTTCAATGACTGATGTACCATGACACCCAGGTCTTGTTGCACCTCCGCTTTTCCTAATCTGTCACCATTCAGATAATATTCCGCCTTCCTGTTTTTGCCACCAAAGAGGATAACCTCACATTTATCTGCAGTATACTGCATCTGCCATGCATTTGCCCACTCACCTAACCTGTCCAAGTCACCCTGCATCCTCTTAACATCCTCCTCACAGCTCACATTGCCATCCAGCTTAGTGTCATCTGCAAACTTGGAGATATTACATTCAATTCCTTCATTTAAATCATTAATATATACTGTAAATAGCTGGGTTCCCAGCACTGAACCTTGCGGCACCCCACTAGTCACTGCCTGACAATCTGAAAATGACCCGTTTATTCCTACCTTTTGCTTCCTGTCTGCCAACCAGTTCTCTATCCACGTCAATTACATATGCTTTAATCTTGCACTCTAATCTGTTGTGTGGGACCTTGTCAAAAGCCTTTTGAAAGTCCAGGATCACCACATCCACTGGTTCTCCCTTGTCCACTCTACGAGTTACATCCTCCCACATCAGCTGCCACATCACCCATCCCATGGAGCATCAGGTCTTGGTTGCCATTGTCCCTTTGGCAGTCTACAATTCTTTTCAGACTTTACATGATCGGCTCCATGGTATGCACAGAGCCTTGTGCAAGTTGGAGGTGGACCCCTCCATGCTCATTATCAATGACGAGAAGCTGTCGTGCACCCTTGCCATTGCACCTATTATCTCCGTGTGCATGCCCATCAACCATCTTCTAAAAGCCTCCCCATCGAGGTCCTCATCTGACTCCTGTGCAGCAGAGTTCATGCGTGAACTCACCTTCCAGAATGCTGGCCCCTGAGCTACCCATCCTTCCTGCCCTTGTTGCAGCCCATTCTACCTCGGTGCCTCACCCTGTGCGGGTGCCGCTACTGTACTATCATCTAAAGAATGCGAAGTGACAATGTCTGAGCTCGTGCCTGCGGGTGACTCATGCAGTGACTTGGTGTGTTCTTCCTCCTCCTCCTCTTCTCCTGCCTCACTCTCCACAGTCCCCTCAGCAACAGGCTGCTCAGTGTTTGTACTGTAGCTGAAAAGGCACCAATAATGGTTCAAGGTGAAGGGATGGGGCCATGAAGGGAGAAGAGCTTACACAATTAGCTGTAAGTTGTGAACCGTCTGTGGGAACTGCGATGTGAGAAGGAGAAGGGACGAACACACCGTTGTTAACCCCAGATGGGTCAAATTTACCGGTGGCTTGGCGTCCACCATCTATAATTTGTGGCACTCCATTTTACAGTGCAGACAGTGGTTGGCTGTCGGCTTGTCCTCCGCCTGTGCACTCCTGCTCTCTCCTGTTGTGGGGAAAATGATCCTGCAAAAGAAAGGAAGGTTTGTAAGTCAGTGTGGAGCAATGCATTTGGGTGATATGCCTCCCATTGTTTAATAGCTGTCATTGTGTGCAAGGTGTGAGCTGTGGGTGTGAGTATTGGTAGTCAGTGATTGTTGGTGGGTGAGTGTTGGGGATGTGGTGTTTTGGAGACTGTGTCAAGATTGTAGTTCAGATGGTGGTGTACAGCAATTGTTGAAGCATTCACTCACCCTGACCACCTGAACGAGGTCCTTAAATGTCTTCGTGTGTGAGTCCTGGGGACCAGAGTGCTGCCTGAGACGTGCTGCACCTCTGCCGTTCACATGATACGGAAGACTTGTGGTGAGGGCCTCCTGCCACTTGCTGGAGAGAGCACCTCCCTCCGTCTCTCCACACCAAACACCAACGCTTGATCGCAGAATCTTCAGGCTCGCTCCCTGGGGCGTGGATCTGCCATGAGTACAGTTACTTCCATTCTCCGGCTCGTTCTCCTTATCCTGCTGCTGCTGGCTAACGGAGCTGCTGCAGCCAGCAAAGCTGAGAATGAGTTCATGCAGCATCAATGAACCTCCCCTTTAAGTACTGAAAAAAGTCGGCAGCAAGCATTGCTTGCGATTAGAGAGCACCTGATATTGGTCCATCCTTCGAGTCTAACTGCAATTAGCTTGGGCTTAAAGACTTTAATTAGGACCCCAATCATGACTTTGTGCAGTGAGCAAGAATTCTGCGTGCAATCTGAAGCATTAGCTCCTGGTGCTAAATCGCCAAATCGTTTCATGATACTGGCAATTCCTGGGATATAATGAATTTCTAGCTGAAAAAATTGTTAAGGGGTGTGACACGTTTAATGCTGAGAAAATGACTTCGCCAGAGTACGGGGTCATAGTCTCAGAATAAGGGGTCGGCCAGTTAATACTGAGATGAGGATACATTTCTTCACTCAAAGGGTTGTGAATCTTTGGATTGCTCTACCTTACAGAACTCCTGATACCCAGTTGTTGAGTATATTAAAGATAGAGGTCGATAAAGTTTTGGGAACAAAGCGAATTAAGGGATTTGGGGATAGGGCCTGGATGGGGAGTTGAGGTAGATCAGCCATGATTTATTGAATGGCGGAGCATGTTCTCAGGGCCAAATTAACTACTCTAGCTGCTATTTCTTACAATCACATGTCCTTCTTTAATCACGCTTCTCCCCCATCCATCAATCTTTTCTCGCTGAGAAGATACAGATTGGTTAGGAATGCACTTGACAGTATCTCCTCGCTTATCACCACAGCCAGACCCTTGTCCATTTTTCACTTTATATACCCAAGAACTGGATCCTGACAGTCAGTGGAGAAAGAGGAAGAAGAAAGTTAAGATGAACAGACACAGTCACAGTCAGCAATTCAGATACTGGCTCTGCACAAATCGTAGAGGCTGATGTAGAGGAGGGGTCTGCACAAGGTGAGACATCAGAACCGAGTGCGCAGACCTAAGGACAGGTGGGAGGGGTGGGAATATTAGAGCAGGTGCCAATTCACTGGAGGAGAAGCTCACACACTATTTCTGTTGCAGGGGACTGAGCTGAGGACTTCAATGCGACAGGGTGCAGAAAAGGCCTGATGGGTGTATACACCCAAAGGCTTGGTGTACAGGAAAGCTTGTCAGGAAGCCTGCGCTCAATGTCAAGGAGCATGAAGGAGTCCAAAACCAACTTGGCACGGGGCTTTGCACAGAGTTCAGTCCCATGCTTTCAAACATAGCAGCAGGCAGAAGAACGGGTTGTCACCTCCATGAGCACACCTGTGGAACCCACCATGAAATGTGCATTGTCTGCTTTTTTTTATTTTTGTGTTGTTGGAAAGAGAACGATGTGATGGTCAGTGATAGAGGAAAGGTAAGGAACGTGGGACTAATGGTGAATGGGGGGTGTGGTTGAGGTTACTAGTATCGCTCATTAATTATTTCTTCACATAGATGCTGAGCAGAGAAGGGCTGCCTATGTTGTAGCCTCCTTTCTGTTATATATATATACTTGCATTTACTCTGTATAGCCACCAGAGGGCTCATCCCTTGGAGTCCCAAGCGATCCCATAATCCCTTGAGAGCACAGGTATTTAAGAAGGCTTCACAGGTTGGAGAGGCAGTCTGGAGACCTGCAATAAAAGACTACGGTCACACTTTACTTTGAGCTCACAGTGTTCAGTCTGACTATTTCTCCATACACAACACTTGCCTCTGCCTCTTCTTCCAGTTCCTGTTGCACTTTGTTCTCCTCCATTTCCCCCTCCTCCACTTTCTCCGACTGCTCCCCAATTACCCCTCCTCCACTTTCTCCTCCTCCTCCCCCAATTCCTCCTCCTCCACTTCCTCCTCCACTTTCTCCTCTTCCCCAATTCCTCCTCCTCCACATTCTCCAACTCCTCCCCCAATTACCCCATCTCCACTTTCTCCAACTCCTCCCCTAATTCCTCCTCCTCCACTCTCTCCAACTCCTCCCCCAATTCCTCCTCCTCCACTTTCTCCCACATCTCCCCCAATTACCCCTGCTCCACTTTCTCCTCCTTCTCCCCAATTCCTCCTCCTCCACTTTCTCCTCCTCTTCCCCCAATTCCTCATCCTCCACTTTCTCCCCCAATTCCTCCCCCAATTCTCCCTCCTCCACTTCTCCTCCTCTTCCTCCAATTCCTCCTCCTCCACTTCTCACCCAATTCCTCCCCCAATTCCCCCTCCTCCACTTCTCCTCCTCTTCCTCCAATTCCTCCTCCTCCACTTTCTCCTACATCTCCCCCAATTACCCCTCCTCCACATTCATTTCCTCCTCCTCATTTCCTCCTGCTCCACTTTCTCCTCCTCTTCTCCTAATTACCCCTCCTCCACTTTCTACTCCTCCTCCTCCACCAATTACCCATCCTCCACTTTCTACTCCTCGCTCAATTCCTCCTCCTCCACTTCCTCCTCCTCCACTTCCTCCTTCTCCTTCCCCATTTCCTCCTCGTCCACTTTCTCCTCCTCCTTCCCAATTCCTCCTCCTCCACTTTCTCCTCCTCCTCCTGTCCAATTCTTCACTCACTTCATTCTCCTCCTCATGCACAAGCTCCTCAGCTTCTCACCGAATAGCTGTTGGCAGGGCTGTTCCCTCATAATGGCCAGTGTGTGCAGCATGCAGCAAACTGCCACAAATCTTGATACCCGCTCAGCTGAGTACAGTAGGGCTCCTCCAGAATGGTCCAGGCAGCTCAAATCTTGCTCGAGGATGCAGATGCTGTGGTCTGTGATATTTTTGTGCCAGCATGGTTCTCATGGCTGGCCATGCTGTGTATATGGGCGTGGGTGCCGGACCGGAGTCATGAACCATATCATCAGTGGAATTGCCGTGGTTGGTCGAAAACCGCTGTCACAGAGGACTATCAGAGAATAGAGGAATCATGACTACTGCCAGGATAACGAACATTCACTTGCATGAAGCCTGGCTTGCGGTCACACAACAGATACACATTAAGGGAGTGGAATCCATTCTGGTTCATGAAAATTGCCGAGTTGACATGAGGCACACACAAGGTATGATGCGTGGAGTCAATGACACCCTGAACCAGTGGGAAACCTGCAATCAGTGCAAACCCTTGTGCTCTATCGGTCTGCTGTCAGTGGGAAGAGGGAATGAGCTGAAGCTGCCTGTCTTTGTATAAAGAGCCTCACTGAACTCCCTTCTGCAGCATTATACTGCAAACTGTGAGAGATTGCTTATACCGACAGGAGCATCCTGGAAGGAGCCAGAATCACAGTCACCTTGCCAGCCACATGCAATGTGGCCCTTGCCCTGCAAACCACTTTACCAAAATGACGGTTGGAGCATTTCTTGTTGGATGTATATGTGCGCATCTTGGAAATCATTTTAGAGAGATAGGAGGCCGCAAAGCCCCTAACCATTGGTGCAGAATTGCCCGCTATTGTAGGCTGCTTCTGAGAGCTTGGCTATATTGGTCAGTCTAAAGTCTGCAGATGATTAGCTTTCCTGATGGAGAACAGCACGCACATCCGAAGATTATTTTATTATCTGCAGGTGTTAATGTAGTCTAGTGTGTTGCTGCACGCAGAAAGTGTGTCCCACATGCTCCTCCCAAAAGATTAGGTTTTGCAGAAGCTGCAAAGTTACTGATCTGTTAACTTCGCTGTAAGTATCTGAGTTGAATAATTTAGGTTCGGCGGCAGTTAGGCAACAATAACCTGCTCATTGATGTCCAATTGGGGTTCCGCCACGACCGCTCACCTCCAGACCCCTTTACAGCCTTGGTACAAATATGCACAAAGAGCTGAATCCCAGCGGCGAGTTAAGAGTGACTGTCCTTGACATCAAGACAGAATTTAAACGTGTGTGGGACCAAGGAACCCTAGTAAAATGTGAAATTTATGTGAATCAGGGGAAAACAGTCAAGGAAGATCATTGTGTTTGTTAGAGGCCAATTATCTCAGCCCCACGACATCCCTGCAGGAGTTCCTGAGGTCAGTGTCATAGGCCCAAATATCTGAAGCTGTTTCATCAATGGCATTCCCTTCATTACAACATCGTGTGTGGGATTGTCTGCTGCTGATTGCACAGTGTGCAGAACCATTGCAATTCCTCAGAAAATGATGCAGTCCGTGCCTGGATGCAGCAAGAGCTGGACAACATCCATACTTCGGCTGATAATTGGCAAGTAACATACACGCTGCACAAAGCGAGGCAATGACCAACTCCAACAAAAGAGAGACAAACCACCTTCACTTGGCATTCAACTGCATTACCATCATCTAATCTCACAGCATCAACTTGCTGAGGTTGAGCACTGACCAGAAACGTAACTGGACCAGCCTCATAAATACTGTGGCTATAATAGTGGCTCAGAGAGTGGGTATTCTGTGGCAAACGCAAAATACTGCTGGAATCTGAAATAAAAACAGAAACATAGAAACATAGAAACATAGAGAATAGGTGCAGGAGCAGGCCATTCAGCCCTTCGAGCCTGCACCGCCATTCAATAAGATCATGGCTGATCATTCAACCTCACTACCCCTTTCCTGCTTTCTCTCCATACCCCTTGATCCCTTTGGCCACAAGGGCCATATCTAACTCCCTTTTGAATATATCTAACGAACTGGGGGTGCTGGAAATGTCAGCGGATCAGGCAGCATCTGTGGAAAGAGAAACAGAGTTAACGTTTTAGGTCGATGTCCCTTCGTCAGAACTGGCAAATGTTCGAAATGAAGAGATTCTGATGGAGCACTTGGAGTGGGAGGGGAGGACAGAACATAGGGAAGGTCTGTGAATGGGCAGAAGACAGGAGAGGTTAGAGGGACAAAAGGGGTGATGGGCCGACTTGAGATGGTAATGGCAGAAGTTAGAAAATGATTAGTTCAGATAGAGTGTGAATGGCGGAATAATTACCAGCTGCCCTGGGAAACGGAGAGAAAAAATACATAATTTTGGCAGAGGGTTAAAAAAGGGAGGAAAGGCAGCAAAATGTGGGCAGAGGTTATGTCTGAAATTGTTGAACTCGATGTTGATTACAGCAGGCTGTAAAGTACCAAAATGAAAGATGAGGTGTTGTTCCCGAGGTTGTATTGAGCTTCATTGGAACACTGTCGGAGGCTGAGTACAAAGAAGTCAGAGTGGAAGTAGAGCAGGGAAGTAAAGTGACAGGCGACCGGAAGCTCGGGGTCACATGTACGAACATTTTCTAGTTCAAGGCGAGAGCAGGAAACGGCACCGATACAATCATCAATGTACCGGAAAAAGAGGTGAGAGGGGGACAAGAGTAGGACTGGAACTAAGATTGTTCCACATATCCCACGAAAAAGCAGGCATAGCTTGGACCCATGTGTGTTCCCATGGCAACACCTTTAATTTCGCTGAAGTGAGTGGAGTGAAAGAAGAAGTTGTTCAACGTGAGAACAAGTTCACCAAACAGGGGAGGTTGTCGATGGATGGGGACTGGTTGCGCCTCTACTCGAGGAAGAAGTGGAGCGCCCTCAGGCCATCCTGGTGGGGGATGGAAGCGTAGATGGATTGGAAGTCCGTAGCAAAAAGTAGAGAGTTGGAGCTGGGAAATGGAAACTGTTAAAGTGACAGAGTGGGTGGCAAGAGTGTGGACAAGGGGAGAGAAAATTGAGTCGAGATAGGAATAAATAATTTCCGTGGGGGAAGAACGGGCTGAATGGGTCTCTCGGGATAGTCCTGCATGTGCAGCTGGGGAAGGTGGTACCAGCGGGATGTGCAGGGTTGGGGGCCTATGAAGTTGGTGGCTGTGGAGGAAAGTTCTCCAGAGAAAATGAGTTCAGCGATGGTCTGAGAAATTATGAATTGATGTTCGGTAGTGGGGTCATGGTCCAGGGCGAGGTAGGAGGAGGTGACAGAGAGTTGGCGATCAGCATCTGCAAGGTAGAGGTCAGTTTGCCAAACAACAACAGGGCCACCTTTGTCAGCAGGTTCAATGACAATGTTGGGGTTGGATCTGAGAGAGCGGAGTGCTGCAAGTTCAGTGGGAGGTAGGTTGTAGTGAGTGAGGGGAGCAGCTTATTTGAGATGGTCGATGTCCCATCGGCAGTTTATAATGATGAAGTCTAGAGAGTGTAAGAGGCCAGTGGGAGGAATCCATGTAGAGCGAGATTTCTGAAAACTGGAGAAAGGTTCAGCTGTGCGGGGGGGAAGAGTCCTGCCTGAAGAAATGGGAATGGAGGCGACGGCAGTGGAAAAATAGCTCACCATCATGCCGCACACGAAATTCATAAGCGGATGAAGCTCAGACCTTTGTGAGGACTGATCATTTGGGGTCAGAGAGGGGATGGTCAGAGAAGATAGGGAAAATACGGCAGGGGTGAGATCGGAAGAGAAGATAGGATCAGAGGGAAGTGTGGGGAAGAAAGTTCCAGAGGGGTGTTGGTGTCCAAGAGTTGTTGAAGTTTACGATCCTTGACAGAAGGAAATGAAGGAAAAAAGTTTTTTGTTAAAGTGCTGATTGAGGCTAATGTTGAAATGGAACTGCAGACCAGGACAGCTTAGAGAAAGCGTGAGTTGGTGCTGCTGAAGAGAGAGGTCGAGAGTGTGCATGTGGCGGGACATAGCATTGAATGTGGATCCCAGGATGCGGTGGAAGCAGTGGTTGGAGGAACGCTGAATATCTCAGAGTTTGCTGTAATCCTGGTTGGATTCAAAACATGAAGGGTGGAATTTCAGTTGGAATCCACATGAATTAAGTCGCAGGCGAAGACAGTTACTGAGGAACGAGATATGGCTGTGAAAGCGGGCTTTGGTAGATACTTGATCAAACACGAGAAGGGAAACAGAAAGCAGCGATTAAAAAGGTAAAAGAGATAAACGGAAATCCCATCAGAGGGAAGATCAGACATTCTTCAGGCGGGCATTCCGAGAAGAGAAGTGGCAGTGAATAAAACACTAATATAAAAGCAGAATAATGTGGAGGCTGGAATCTGAAATAAAAACAGATAATGCTGAAAATCTCAGCGGGTCAGGCAACATCTGTGCAGAGAGAAACAGATTTAAGGTTTCAAGTCAATGACCCTTCGTCAGAACTGATGATTATTCCAAATGAACAGATGCTTAAGGAGCACTAAAAGAGAGAGGGATGGAATGGACAAAAGGGAATGTCTGTGATAGGGTGGAAGACAGGAGAATTTTGAGAGACAAAAGGGATTTTGGGCCGACTTGAAATGTTAATGGCATAAGTTAGAAAATATTAGTCTAGACAGGATGGGAATGATGGAATAATTACCAGCAGTCATGGGAAACAGAGGGAAAAAATACATAAGATCTGTGGGGATGAGGGATGGGAAGGGGGGGTTAAAAAAGGGATAAATGGTTTTCAGTGGCGATTGACTCACCTCCTGACTCGCCAGAGTCTTTACAACACCTATAAGGCACAAGTCAGGAGTGTGATGGAATAATCTGCACTTGCCTGGATGCGTGCAGCTCCAGCACTCAAGAAGCTCTAAACTATCCAAAAGAAACACTTTGCTTGATCAGCACACCATTCACCACCTTAAAAATGCATTGCCTCCACCAATGGCACAAAGTGGCTTCAGTGTGTACCATCTACAAGACACTCTGCAGAAACTATTAAAGGCTTCTTCGGCAATAGCTCGCAAACACATGACCCCTATCATCTAGAAGGACAAGGGCAGCAGGCACAAGTGAACACCACCATTTCCAATTCCCCTTCAAGTCACACAGTATCCCGACTTGGAAATATATAGCCGTCACT